>NW_027439225.1:0-300000 GCF_964188355.1 Buteo buteo | reverse complement strand
TTGCAAGCTGTTTCTTGGGGCAGATAATAAAAAAAAATTGAGGAATGAGGGTGCAGTCAAAAGAATGAAGCAAGGGCATGTGGAGTGGACAAGTGGTCTGGGTTGTCTATATCTGGAGACTGCAGGGCACAAGAGTTCCACATATGAATGAAATGCTCTCTGGAACTTTGGAAGAGAATTTTCCTTCAGGAGACCCTCAGTGGGATCCAAATGACCCTGTAGACAGGAGAAGGTTAACTCGGTACCAAAGGTGGGTATTGTATGGAGTGAAACATGCAATGCCAAAAGCTCTGAATTGGTCTAAATTATATGAGATAAAACAAGATAAAAATGAATCTCCTTCTGTGTTTTTGGAAAAATTGAAGGAAACTGCTCGAAAATATACTGATTTAAAATTGGAAACAGAGGCAGAACAGCAACAGCTGGCCTCGATTTTTATGGGACAATCGGCACCTGATATAAGGCGAAAGCTCCAAAAATTGGAGGGGGAGGACTCAAGAAATCTGAATAAAATGTTAGGAACAGCATGGAAAGTTTACAATAATCGGGAAAAGGAGGAGGAACAAAGAAAAGAAAAGAAAGAGAAGATTAGAGAATGTAGGTTAATAGCTGTTTTAACAGGGGGTGCAGTAAGAGGAAGAGGACAAACCCGAGGAAGAGGAGGTTTTAAAAACTTTGGTGACCAGGACCCTAATGCACCTTTAGGAATAAATCAGTGTGCTTATTGCAGAGAGAATGGACATTGGAAAAAGGATTGTCCTCAGCTGCAAACAAATCAGCAAGAGGCTGTGAAAATGATGACTGAATGAATGAAGGGGACCGGAGGGGAGCCCAGCTGAACCTCTGGTTACAATTAAGCTGGGAAATGATAAAGTTGAATTTTTAGTAGATACAGGAGCAGTATATTCTGTTTTGAATACTCATAAAGGGAAATTAGGAGACAAAACAGCAACCATAATTGGAGCGACTGGGAAACAGGAAAATAGACCATTCTTTCAACCCCTTGATTTAAAATTTGGAAATAAGGCAATTACACATGAATTTTTGTATGTGCCAGAATGTCCGCTACCCTTGTTGGGTCGAGATCTGTTATCCAAATTAAATGCACAGATAGTTTTTGAGGGAGGAGAAATTCTTTTAAAGATACCGGAGTCAAAGACAGGAGAAATATTGATGATACAGGAGAAGGTTAAGACTCAAGAGATGCCACAAGAAGTTGATGATGCTGTGATCCCTACAGTTTGGAACACAGACATACCTGGAAAATCTAAAATGGCACAACCTGTAAAGGTGGAACTGAAGGAGAATGTGAGGCCAGTGAGATTAAAGCAATATCCAATTAAACCTGAGGCTAGATTGGGAATCAAGAAATTAATTGATAAATTTTTGAAATATGGAATTTTAGAGGAATGTGAATCTGAATATAACACTCCAATTTTACCGGTGAAAAAGCCATCAGGAGAATACAGATTAGTACAGGATCTGAGAACAATAAATCAGATAGTGAAAGATATACACCCTGTAGTGGCCAATCCATATACACTGTTAACAGCTCTAGGGGAGAATCATCAGTGGTTTACAGTGCTTGATTTGAAGGATGCTTTCTTTTGTATACCCCTGGAAGAAGGAAGTCGGAAATTATTTGCTTTCAAGTGGGAAAATCCAAACACAGGACGAAAAACGCAATTGACATGGACAAGACTGCTGCAAGGGTTCAAGAACAGCCCAACAATTTTTGGGAGCCAATTAGCAAAAGAACTTGAGATGTGGAAACAAGATGGTCCCAAACCTGGACATTTGCTCCTTCAGTACGTAGACGACATACTGATAGCTACGGAAGAGAGACCAGCGTGTATAAAGGTAACAATTGATCTTTTGAACTTTTTGGGGCTAAGTGGATACAAAGTCTCTAGAACTAAGGCCCAAATAGCAAAGCAGACTGTAATATATCTGGGTTTTGAAATCTCCCAAGGACAAAGACAGCTGGGAACAGAGCGGAAAGAAGCAATTTGCAGTATCCCGGAGCCGAGAAATACCCATGAATTGAGAACCTTTTTGGGAATGGCTGGGTGGTGTCGGCTGTGGATAATGAACTATGGTCTGTTGGCTAAGCCATTGTATGAAGCTCTTAAAGGTCCACCATTTGAATGGGGTCCAGATCAGCAAAGGGCTTTCAAGAGTTTAAAACAGGCCCTGATGACAGCACCAGCCTTGGGACTTCCGGATTTGACTAAAGACTTCCAGTTATTTGTACATGAAAAACAACACATTGCACTAGGAGTGCTGACTCAGAAGATGGGAAGTTGGAAGCGACCGGTTGGATATTTTTCCAAACAATTGGACTTTGTAAGCAAAGGCTGGCCTGCTTGTTTGAGAGTGGTAGCAGCCACTGTGATGATAATACAGGAGGCTCGAAAAATGACTTTGGGAAGAATGATGGTGGTATATGTGCCACACATGGTGATATCAGTGTTGGAGCAAAAGGGGGGTCATTGGCTGTCCCTGAGCAGAATGATGAAATATCACAAGATGATGTGATTTTAAAAACTACTAATTTGACTAATCCTGCAGTCTTTCTGAGTTCTGTACAGGAAAAAGGACAACTGGAACATGATTGCTTGACTACCATTGAATATGTATATTCCAGTCAAGAGGATCTGAAGGATGTACCTATGGACAACCCAGACTGGGAATTGTACACAGATGGTAGCAGTTTCGTTGAAAGTGGAATTCGCTATGCAAGATATGCGGTAACAGCTGAAAAATCAGTTATAGAAGCCAATACCTTGCCGAGCACAACTTCAGCTCAGAAGGCGGAATTAGTGGCTTTGACAAGGGCTCTAGAATTGAGTAAAGAAAAGAAAGTAAACATCTGGACTGATTCGAAATACGCATTTGGTGTGGTCCATGTCCACGGGATCTTATGGAAAGGGAGAGGATTATTATCCTCTCAGGGGTCCAACATTAAATATAAGGAGGAGATTTTGCATTTATTACAAGCAGTACAGAAACCTAGTGCAGTAGCAATCATGCACTGTAAAGCACATCAATCAGGGAACACAAGAGAGATTGTAGGGAACAGATTAGCAGATAAAACAGCTAGGGAAGCAGCCAAAAGGAATACTTTACAATTGGCATTGATTCCCACAAAAACTATTGCATTACCAAAGGAAAAACCTAAATATTCAGAAGAGGATGAGAAATTGGGGAAATTATTAAATGCAAGGAAAAATCTGGAAGGATGGTGGGTGACATCAAAATGACAAGTAGTGGTCCCACCATTTGTAATGAGGGAAATAGTGCAGACAAAACATAAAGAATGTCATTGGGGAGCAGAAGCATTAGTAACCTTTTTGAGAAGGCAAGTAGTATCAGTGAAAATGCTAGAAATAGCTAAAATGACAACTGCTACATGTGAAATATGTTTGAAAAACAACCCAGTAGTAAAGAAAAAGGTCCAAATGGGGATATTGAAATCAGGAATGGAACCAGGGGACTATTGGCAAATAGATTTTTCAGAGTTACCTCGACAAAATGGGTATCGATACATTCTGGTGGGGGTTGATACTTTTACAGGATGGCCAGAAGCCTTTCCCTGTCAGACCAACCAAGCCAAGGAGGTCATTAAATGGTTATTACAAGAAATCATCCCGAGATTTGGAGTACCTATTGGAATCTCTTCTGATCGAGGTTCCCATTTTGTTGCAGAAGTGGTCCAGGGTGTTAGTAGAATTTTGGGAATTACATGGGATCTACATACACCTTGGAGACCACAATCTAGTGGAAAGGTGGAAAGAATGAATCAAACATTGAAAAGACAAATTAGTAAAATATGTCAAGAAACCAATTTGAAATGGCCTCAGGCACTCCCATTAGCCCTTTTACGAGTTCGGGTCCAACCAAAGAGTGGGACACTGATTAGTCCTTATGAGTTATTGTATGGAAAACCTTATGAATCTCCTGAACCAAATTTGAGCATACATTTAAAAGGAAAACAAGATGTGTGTGACTATTTACTTTCTTTAGGAAAAACTTTAACTGCGCTGCGGAGTGCGGTTGTTTAGAGCAGACCTCTGTCTTTGGAAAATCCAGTACATGACTTCCAACCAGGTGATTATGTCTATGTGAAGACATGAGCTTCTGAACCTCTACAAGAACACTGGAAAGGACCCTTTCAAATATTGTTGACTACTTTCACTGCTGTCAAGATTGCTGAATCAGATGCATGGATTCATTATTCAAGAATAAAGAAAGCACCAACAGGGAATTGGAGGTCTAAGGAAGTTGGTCCTTTAAAACTGAAACTTTATAGATAAGTTGCTATGTACTTGGGAAAATAATTGTGTAAAGCTTATAATATTAGGGTTACTATTAGGGATACTGTCAGGGGCATTGATCCTCTTGTGTGGTATAGGCTGTGAATATTTCCTCGTAAGTTGCTCTAAGCGTAAGATACAAAGCAGATGTAAGATTATAAAAGTAGAATCATGAATTGACATGGTAAAGGAATAAGTAGTGTGAGGTAAACAAAATGAGGCGATTATTGCTTAAATTATTAATCTTGATATCAGTCGCTCCTGGGATGTTGATTCAGGATAATCTAGTTTTACAATTGATTCAGGGTTTTGAAGAAGAAAATCAATCATAAAGCTATGATTATCCAAGTTATTGACATCAAAATGGACAAACAATCCCAGAGCTTCTTTTAGCTTATAGTGAATAATTGATAAATTACAGTGAAAGTACTGAAGTGATTTTCAAACCTTTCAAAGGGGGGAAATGTTACCAATACTTGATAAAAGTTGAAATTTTTCTTAAGTCAGGTTTGGTTAAAAGGGTAAAAATTGTAGAAAATAGGGGTTTGAAGCTCACAATAGCTATAGAAACTAAGGAACATACAAAATGTGCATATGCAATCATAAAAGAATAAGTCTTGTCTAAGATCGGTTAACCATAGAAATTTTGACAGATTTGTTAGGTTGTAGTGTTTTGTTTTAAGAAACTAAGAGAGATTGTTATGGACCTTAGTTCCGTTGCTTAGAAACCCCACTTTGATCAAGATTCCAGTTAGTGGAATTAAGTAAGATTAACCAATGAATGTTTTAGTATAAGAATATTGATAAGGTGGTGTGACTGAGGGCCAATCACTAGAAACGTTAAATTCAAGAATTAACATTGAATGTACTTTCATGTAAATCTAATACATGATGGCAAAATCGTACTGCGCAGAATCACATAAGAGAGGTCAACTATCGGACAAGGTGAGGAAGACTATGGAAGACCACCAGAGGGCTTCTGAAGACCACCAGAGACTTCACCACGCCTACATAAAAGGACATTTACATACGCTAATGATTTATCGGACAGTTGATGATTATGTATGACATTTCCCAGGCATCTAGTGAATATCTATAACAGGTGTGTATTTAACCTGCATGATCAAACCAGACAGGTGCACACACTAGGTGGAGGGATCCCCTGTGTGCCCAGCGCTGCAATAAAGGAGTGCCTGCTTCTTAACTTCTCATTGCCGTTAAGGAGTTTTATTCCGGTTTTCGGCGACATTACCACCCGGGACGCCCCCCAGCTGTTTCCAGTGTTTTAAAACACACCGCAGAGGTGATTTTTTATGGAGTTCACTTGACTGTCCTGTTCCCATTATCAATACCTTCAGTATACAAAAATCAGAAAGTCAAATATCAGAGCCTAAGTCAAAATACCAAACAGAATCAATCAGAGATCGAATGTCATATCCAGAATCAATAGTCAAATACCAAAGCCTTAATCAAATTACCGAGACCAAACCAAATGAGTATCTTTGCCTTCAACCAGCGAGACGAATACCCTTTACCAGAGGAGTACTTCTACCAGAATACCAGATTTTTAAGGATCCTTTTATATTTCTTCCTTGCTGACTTCTCTTAGTCGGGCTTACAGGTAAGAGTACCAGACCAGAATACCAGAACCAAGTTAATCAAAAGAATGCCTTTAAATAAAATCTTACCAGTGGCCTTGGCTTGTGAGCCCAGGGAACGGGGATCAAGGGTCTCCCCAAGAAATCTCAGTGCCAGCTGGAGGTCCTGCGATCCCAAGTCCATCGAGTCTCAGAAGCCTCGTCCCATCTGGGTCACCAAAATGACACCGAAAAGCTGGTCGAAGAAACTCTCAAAGACTCGTTTTGGCGTTTTAGAAAGCAGGCATTCTTTATTGCAGTGCTGGATGCACGGGGGATAGTTCCACGTAGTGTCCATACCACAGCTTTAGCACAAACAGGTTATACAGAATAAGTAATTGCATATTAATCGAATTAGTGTACATATACATAGAAACGATCGCAACTGATTATCTTAGTACTGCCTACATCCGATCATGCGCAATGAAGGATCCCTTTGAGTCGAAGGGCTGCTTTTGCGACCACCGACCCATTGAAGTTCTTGCTGGCTGTCCTTGAAGTCTTTATTCTTGTCCTTGTTCTTTGATCTTGAAGCTTAACGCAGCTTCAATCACATGTGGTCAGTTTCAGCATTGTTCTCATCTAGTGTACAGGAACATCTAGTCATAAGAGCAAAGGACTGCAAAACTTATGAAGATTTACTAGTTAGTCCCTTGACTACACTCTTGTAATTATCTCCCCAGTTACCCTTTGTCTCTTGTTTCAGCCATAATTTTAATGCATGATCATTTATCAAATCTCACTTAGTCATCTAGCAGCAAACCAGTTTTCATAGAAGGTACAAAATATTAAAAACATAAAAGTTTGAACGAACCACATGAAATGTATGGACATATGCTATCAAGTTCAGTTATACACATTCGATTTCCAAAGTTCTTCCCCAAAACTATTACCAGGAGTCGCTTATCTCACACAGTTTCTATCGGGTTGAAGTTCCCCCGCTTTGAATTAAAGGTCCAGTGTTCTTTTCTTCTACAGCACATGCCCAAGGGGGGTGTGTGTGTGTAAGTGTTTTGGTTGTGAATTGAGTCGGTGGTCTGATCTGCCCCTGCTGCCTTTACCTTTCCTCCGGTTATCCAAGATTTTTGCTGACTTCGTGCCTATTAGCAGCTTTTCAGCTTCTCGGCGCCTCCTGGGGTAGGATGGTCCCTTCTTCTCAGCCTTTTCGTTCTCCTTCAGGGGCCCAGTCGTTAGCAAGGCATGCCTTGTACAGACAAAGGATCTCTTATTTCACAAGACCTCTTCTTAAGTAAATCCCTCCTTCAGTCCATGGCTTCTCTCTCCAGTCCATCCTCTTTTGTTACTGTGAAATATGTTCATCTGATTCGTGTCACTATAAACAATGCTAGGGCCGCATAATAAAATGTGACCCTCACTGTCTATGTAACCTTTAACCATTTTGTGGATCCTCGTCTAACCGCAGGCCGGGAGGAGACAGATGATACGTGCATAGTTCGTTCTCTTTTTGCCAGCCCAGAGCCGGTTTTGTTGTGAACTATCCTGGAGGAGAACTGAGGCATTTGGATGTGTGTTTGGCCTCAGGGATTGCAGTGCTTGGGATCTCGATGGGCCATTTGTGGTGTGCATTTGTTGAGGGGGAGGTGTCTGTTGTGAACTTGTTTGGGTCCTGGTGACCGCAGCCGGTGCTGTGCAAGGTGAGACCAGTTTCTGGGAGAACTACTGCACCCCCACAACCAGGAGGTGGAGAAGAACACTCCTAGTATGAATATGTAACGAGCGTTGGACTACAAAAGAAGCTGTCTTGTTTTTCGCGGCGCGCGTTGTGGTAGAGCAGAAGCTCCCGGCGCGCCCAGCGCTGTTTGCTTGCCTTTATTCGTTGAATAAATTGTTAACTTTGATTGGAATCCTGTTTGGGACTAAATTCATTTATAACAGTTACTCCTTTGGAATCCAGTAAGATGGAGGCCTGCTGCCCCTCTGCTGAGAGAAGCCTCTTGACTGAGGTAAGCACCGCTGCAGCCCTTGGCTGCTCTTCTCGGGATCTGCTCCCTCCCTGTTTCGGGGTTGTTTGTGTGTGTGCCGGGTTTTTTTTTTTTTTTTTTTCCTTTGTGTGGCGGGGGAGGGTCCGCAGGGCCGTCTCCTGGGAGAAGCTGCTCGAAGCTCCCCCGGCTCGGAGCCGGACCCGCCTCTGGCCCAGGCCGAGCCCCTCAGCGACGGCGGTAGCGCCTCGGGGAGAAGAGATTTCAGAAGGGGAAGGCCCCGTGAGGGAGTCGGGGGAGTGGGACGTGAGAGGAACCCCTCTGCGGATGCCGAGGTCAGGGAAGGAGGAGGGGATGCCCCCGCAGCCCGCGGGGAGGCGGCAGGCTGTCCCCCCCAGCCCGTGGAGGGGAGCGGGGGAGCGGATGTCCCCCAAAATGGCCGCGACTCCCGCGCTGGAGCAGTCTGTGACGGAAGGACTGCACCCTGCCTGTGGAAGGGACCCGCGCTGGAGGAGTCTGTGAGGAACTGCAGCCCGCGGGAAGGACCCACGCTGGAGAAGTTGGTGAAGGGCTGTCTCCCGCGGGAGGGACGGACCCCCCGGCGGAGCAGGGGCCGAGCGCGGAGTCCTCCTCCCCCTGAGGAGGAAGGAGCGGCAGAGACAAGGGGTGAGGAACCGACCCCAGCCCCCGTCCCCGTCCCCTGTTCCCCTGCGCCGCCGGGGGGAGGAGGTGGAGAGAGCGGGGAGTGAGTGGAGTTGAGGCGGGAAGGCGGGAGGGCTCCCCGGGGGGAAGCTGTTCTCAGGCTGGGTTTTGCTTCCTCGTAGCCTTGTTGTGATTTGATGGGTAGCAGGTTACGTTGATTTGGTTTCTTCCTCAGGTTGAGCCTGTCTTGTGACCGTGACCGCAAGCGGGGAGTGATCCCTCCCTGTCCTTGAATTTGAGGAGCTGTAAGTCAGGTCTTCTGTTCTTCAGGGGTGGGGAGGAGATCTGACTGAAGGGTGCTAATTGTACTTTGTCAGTGGAGCTAGGCTTACGGATGAGGATGGGTTCTCTGAATGACATGCAAGAGGCGCCTGGTGACTCTTGGAAATAAGTGTAAAAAGGCCATCCATAGAAATATTTTGGCATTTGAATGTCTGCTGGGAAAAGTTGCAATTTCAGCAGAAAAGAAGTATGTTTTTTTGATAGGCGCCCTTCAGTGATATCTCAAATCTGTAATTTAAGCACTAAGAAACGCAACGATTACTATTGTATTGATTTGGTACTTTGTGTTCTGGTTAGTTGTTTGGCTTCAAATACAGGTACGCCAACACATGCTAAGCTCTAAGTTGATGTGGAGAGGATGGTTTTTACTGAGATGTGAAAACTCCCTGTTCTGTAACCAAATCTTTTTATGGGAAGCATTGTGGTCTTGGACTTGGAATGAGCTGAAAGTTAGTGCTTATTTCCACTTGGAGCTTTATTTTGGGTTTTCAGGCTTAATCCCAAACTGGTGGTGATGCAAAGGTAAAAAGATGAGAGAGCATCTTTGTTTTGCAGACTGCTGAGAGGCTGGGCAGTAGGCCTATGAATGTATTTTGCTGACTGTCTGGTTTTGCAGGGTTTAAATGACAGAACTGCTTGTGGAACCCCATTATCGGTGGGCTGACCGGCAACCTCAAGGCAAGGCCAAAGCCGACCATCATCAGTGACCCGAGACCTCCTGAAGAAAGCTTAGCAGATGAACTAGCAGCAGTGGACAGTCCTGAGGCATTGGTGAAAACATCTTTCAGGTCTGGCGGATATGGGCTTACTTTTGTTTATCCTTGAGAGGATATGTTTTTAAGATTAAGTCTGCAGTGTGGGTTTGGTGGGAGAAATCGGTCCCGAAGGATTCCGCAATGCTGCGTATCTGTACTGAACAACAGTGAAAAAAGAGGTCCATAAGTAATACTGGCTGGACTTGTCCTTTACTTCTCTGACCTCGTTAGCCTTCCTAAAAGATGAAGAACTAGACAGATATAAAGTCTGTAACTAGTCAAAATGGTCAGGAGAGACAGCTCACTCTAGGAAGATGTCTTTGAAGGTTGGCACTGTTTCTTCTGAAAGTGGTTTAGTGGTGAAGACTTGCGCTTTAGGTCAGATGATGTGCTTTATTGATGCGAGGGAGAGCTAACCCTTTTCCTGTTGATGTGATGTCTTGAGAACTGTCTAGCATTAATTTATTTTGCCAAGGAGAAGGATTCTGGCCAGGGGCTTGCAAGCAAGCGATCGCTGCTGTTGTAAAGTGTGTGATAGATCTATTGCTGGGTTTTCCTACCTCTTATTTAATCGTGTGGACGTACCGTTGTCCGATGTTTCTTGGAGGCATGTTTTCTGAAAATGATTTTCTCAAAGTGAGGTAAACTGGAGAAGCCGAGTGATCTTTGACCAAAATGTGAAAATTGGCGTGCCCAGCAAAAGCGGAGTGAGTGGCAGAATTTATTTTTTCCAAGTGTTTTTTGAGCCTTTTTTTGGTTGTTGTTGAAAACCTATGCTCTACTTTTCTTTTCTAGTACACATACATGTGTGCAAGCATGAAATGGTTTTTGCTTTGGATAAATTTCTCTTGACTCCAGTGATTTTGATTATACCTCAGTCTGTCAAACTTATTTCAGTCTTCGTAGAATTGTGATTTTGAAGGCGCTGAAGTTCAAGTCATTGTATTAGGTGGTAATTTCAGATACCTTGTTTATGCTGCTTGACATTTAAAAACATGTTACCACAAAGTGAGTTTGTCAGTCTATATAAATGAATCCTGTAATTCCATGGAGCGTTTTCATCCTTTAATATTTCCATTGAAATGATTCAGGACAAGTGTTTCAGAACCTTCTATGGTTTTATGGTTTTATGGTGAGCCCTGGTATTGAATGGCTTTTAAACACTTTGTGTCTCTGGTATTTAAAATGTGTAATTTCAAGAGATCTAACTCTTTTTTTCAGCTTTCACTTCTGATACCAGATTCTGGGTATCTGCAGTCCTTAGGTTGCCGTCGTCACGATAATTTCAACCTTTTTATATGCCCAAATAATGTCAGAGCGTTTCAAGTGGCATGATTTGATCATGTGAGTAGGGGTGACTCTTGGAAGAAGTGAGCTTGTACATAGCATGAAGGGTTGGAAAATGTCATTAAGCAAAATAGTTTTGCTCATGCAGTTTAAATGGCTTTATAAACATTACCGAACCTTTGTATTTCACCAGTAGAGCAATTACTGTACAGTGTGGCATTTTTGGAGGCTTTTATAGATGGGAATCCAAACAAATTGTTGTTCCAAAGTAAATTTTAATTGTCTAGTTTCATAAAGAAAGGAAGCCCCGTGTGCGCTTGAGCTGTGCAGGGGAGTGGAAGAGAAGAGGGTACGTTGCAATTACTGTCTAAAGACACGAGAAAATAAAAACACTGTGGTGTTTTGACTGAGTTTGGGATCTTGTTGATATTATGGTGCAAACTGGGGCTTAGGAGGCAGTAGCATCTTTTGTATGATGGGCTGCATGTTTGATTCATCAAGGCCGTCTGTGGGTGGTGATCTTCAAGTGCTTCCGAGACAGAGTTTGCCTGGTGTGTCTGAGGGTAAGTGATTGCCTGGCAAGCATGGGCTTTCCTTGTTTCTTGTTTACTAGAGGCTAGTGGAAGATCTTGTTACCCTGTTGCCTTTTGGGGAGTGAACTGTACTTTCCAAGTTGTCCGGTTCAGCATGTCTTAATTGGGAATCTGGTGGCTGAATCTCAGGGGGTGCGTGGGGCCACGTTGGGCTTGCATGAACTGGTTTTACAGAGAGAAAAACCAGGCCTTGCTTTCGAACGTGACTGCTACGAACTGTAAAATGCAGCGACTCCCTTGCTAGTTCTGATTCAGTGCTGTTGGAGCAGTGTATGGCAAAACTATCCCTTCCATGCGCAGCTAGAAAGAGAATGCCTCTCCAGTGTCAAAGGAGTGATGCTTGCTTGTGATTGCATATCTGTTTACATGAATACATACAAGCAGCATGAAATCCCAGCTGCCACCTCTTGTATTAGATCTTGTTTTCTACTGTGCGGTACTTATTGTTCTGTAGCTTGGAAAATTAGGAGGAGATCTATGTTTGATTTTGTTCCGCTTCCAGATATGAGCTTGAAACACATTTAAACCTTATGGAAGGAGGAATGTGACTATTTCAATCATTTTGGTTGTACTTTTCCTGCGGTAATAATCCATCTTTAAGATGTAAAGCAAAACCCAAATGAAACCAACCCCCTCTCTATACCCGGCATAAGTCTAGTGCATGATCCCTCCCTAATGAAAAAGTGTTCCGAAGGGTCTTGATTGTCTTATACAATTATTTTACTATCTCTTTTCTGAAGATACCAAGAACCAGCCCCAGATTGGTCTATGCAAGGCTGATTACCTTTCTAAAGAGAGAATTGAAAGAGTTTGTAGTATCATCTTGTTTGGAATATTGCAGTGAGGGAGCAGTTGTAAGTAATTTTGTGTCTTGACTAGTTCTACTTCTCCAGTGCTTAAAATGTAGATTTAAAATCCATTCTCACTGGCATTTAGTCTGTTTGCCTAGTAAAGGCAGGGGAGGCCCCAACTGGAATTACATTTGAAAATACAGTGGACTATGGAGAATGGTGGATTATCCCCTTTTGACAAGGGAAAAAAGTATCATGAGACACATAGAAGTGATTAGCTTCTTGGCCCACACTTTATGCAACAAACCCGATATATCCACTGTCTTTCTTTGCACCAAGATGCAAGTTCACAATTACAGGGGCTGTGATGCCTTTCTTTTTGAATAGCTGTGCGTGGATCAGCATCCATGTACGTACAATGGTTGGCAGTGGCTGTGGACTGATGCCAGTGTGGAATATTAGGTGGTGGGCGTACGGCCTTGTCCGGGCTGCGTGATCTGGCTGTTGGCTGGAGATGTCAGCGGTTGCCGACACTGAAGCCTGTAACTCAGAAACTCTCTTCCCGGATCTGCTTTTTGATCTGCTTGGTCCCTGTAAAGAGTAGTGGTGGTATTGTTCTTGGTAAGAATTAACAGTGGTAATTACTGAGCTCTTTGGGAGACTGTGTAGTAACTTTACAGCCTGCTTTAGCTTCTGTGCGCCGCTGCCTGCCAGCGCTACCCAAGCAGGCATTTTGATAATGCTGGGCTGGCACCCAGCAGAGGGAGCAGAGAAATGAGAGACAGTTTGGGTGCTGTTCTCCCAATACCACCTAGAAGTTTGTGGAAGTGCTTTATATTGGAGGGTAAGAGAGAAACTGCTGCGTTTGTCCCCAGACTGCTGCCTGGAGTGAACCAAGTCACCAGGGTGGCACTGTTCCAGCGGAAAACTCGATGTGTCCAAGATGTCATCATTTCTGCTAGACTTGATTGGTTTTGATGTACGGGAGAGACGGGCTGTTCTTTTGAGTCCGAAGACCCGGGACGCTGGATTGGGGTATATGACTGCGGTGGTGCTTATGGGATGTAATGGCTGTGCTGGATCTTGTGGCAGGAGAGATCCCATGGTACAAGGTGACGGTGACATCCAGGGAGGAGTGGAGATGCTCGCCTGAGACAAAATGTTCAGTGCAACCTGCCATCCTGGTCCAGGGCCTGTGTGACAGCTGAAGTTGGTCTGGAATCATGGAGTAGTGCAGCTGGCTCCATCTAGCACATGGGGGCTTGGGGCAGCAGTGATTCCAAAGTGATCAGCCAGGGTAGCAGGCAGCTGAAGAGTCAGCAGGTGAGGCAAAGACCCTCTGTCCTGTAGCAGACAAGCCTTACGGGATACCTATGTAGCTATACTGAACTAGGAAGGGATATATATCATCTGTTACTGAGGCCATATGTCCTGGGAACCAGAAAGGCAGATTGAGTTCCTTCAAGGTCAGAGTGTTTTTAAGCTCAAGGCTTGCATGGGTTCTTAATTGCTGTCACCTTTCAAAATACTTCTAGCTTGAGACTGGTAACACCCCTGCTTACCTTAATAGCTGCTTTTCCTATGTCAGCTGCAAAGTTTCTTTATCTTTCCAAGGAGGGTTTGCTTTGCTTCCCTTATCTGCTTCTGTTCTGCTTTGGGAGTCTTAAATGGCCCTGGCAGCTAATCTTCCTGTATTTCGGGTTCGGTTGTGAGTGATGTAAACTGTTGCTCGTGCCAGCGACTGGCCATTTGATCGACAGGATGGAGAGGATGCTGCAGCGCTCCAAATGCGAAAACTTCAGTCACAGCACCGCGTGCTGGGAGTCAGCCCACGAGGCTCAATCATGTGGGTCAAGGTGGCATCAGTGGGAATAAGGGGTACGAGCCAGCCTTCCCCCTACCTTGCCTGAGTCCTAGCAAGAGCCCATCTCTAGTGAGCTGGTGGAGAGGGACCTACAGGACTCCTTTAGCACCTCTCACGTTTTGACACTCTCTGGGCAGCACCGAAGCTTGGCTGTAGCTCCCTAAGCTAGTATGTGAGGTCTGAAAATCAGAGAGGGAGGTGATGCTATGCGGGAGAGCTGTGACCATGACCGCAGAAGAACAGGAGTTGAGGGCTAGTCGTGGGGTAGAATAAAGCCCGCCTTCCCTGCCAGGTCTCAGTATTTGTTTATTGCCTTTTTCATTTGGATTTTCTTCTTCTTTTTTTAAAGAACACACAAAAATGAGAGATGACTCTCACTTGCCCTAACTTGTTAAAAAAAAAAAAAAAAAGACGACATTTTCTCATTGTTTTTTGTACCCATCTACTGCAGATTCAGGTCTCGCTAAACATTAAAATGTAAGCAGTCTCTCTGAAAACCACCCTTCTCAACATCTTTTTCAATCCAGACTTGTTATAAGGCACTTTACTTGCATTAAACTTAAATTCATCAGCGTTGTATTCAAACCTGTTGCTTCTTCCTGTTATTTATTGGTAGTCATTATGACAAATAAGAAGGGAAGAGTGTTCTGTTCATTAAGGAAATGGCTCCCATATCATTTGTCTCTCTTGTCTCTTCTTTTAATTGTGCTTCCCTTCTAGGTGCATGTCATGCTTTGTGAGAGCTGTGCACTATTTTCTTGGTGGATTGAGATTTATGAGTCAGAGGGCAAATGATCAGAGGAGAAAGATTTATGCCAGTTACTGTTCAAAGGCTGCATTCTCTCTCTCTTTGCGTATACCCACAGGGGTCCAGGAGGAAGGTGTTTTTTCAGGCAGTTGAAAGAGAAATGGACTTCTCTGTCTTTTGGGTTGGGGTTTTTTTTTGGTGTCCCAGTCTTCTTGTTCTTCATAGGATAGATGTATTATTGATGACAAGCAAAGCCAGAGATTCTGTCCCTGTAAATATCAGACACATGAAGAGACCCAAGTTGAGAAATTCAGATGGACTGTGGGTGTCCTAACAGAGCTGTGCCTCGGAAAGGCAGGGAAGAAATCCCCTTCCAAAATGGGAATGAGAGTTTGAGCTGAAGCTCCATGGCTAAACAAAGTCCTGGTAGTAAAGAAGTCCTGCTTTGAGGACTGCCCAGTGCCTGTCCTTGACCACCCTTCTCTGCCTGACGTACGTCACGTGAATCTGGTACCATAATAAACTCTGAGCATTTGTTTTGCAGCTGTGCAAGGCTTCCAGGTCTGTCTTTGTAAGCATGCAGATCACCCCCAGTCCTTGACATGGACTACGGTACCCCCACCACACACAGAGGACAAACATATTTTTAAATCCGGATGGTGGTATACCTCTCCAACCACGTGAGTCTCAAATGTCTGTGCGGCACTCCTGTGGGTATACAAGGCTGTTCCCGGGTCTGTGCTTAGTTGCTTGGCTTACCGAAGTTGCTAGCCCAGTCTTCCTTGCAGGTTTTCAGAAGAAACTGTATATGGGCAGGGAGTTGTATATAGGAAAAGACACTAACTTAAGGATAGCCTTTATTCTGATAAGGAAGTGTTTAATAATGCACTATTTAGTTGTCTCCACCATGAGCGACTAAAAGCCTCTACCTACTAATATCAAACTGGGATGCCTTGCAATTCCTGTTGACATAATTTTTAGCCTGGTTTCCTAAGGAAAACCGCCTATCCTTTTCCAAAGGAAATTGCTGTATATCTCTCAGTCAGCCTTGCCGTTAAGTTCTTAAGCATAGCTGAATTTGATCAGTAGCTTAACAGAATGGTAGACATCTCAAAGGTGTTGTTGTGGTTTAACCCCAGCCAGCAACTAAGCACCACGCAGCCGCTCACTCGCTCCCCTCCCCCGCCAGTGGGATGGGGGAGAAAATCAGGAACAAGAAGTAGAACTCATGGGTTGAGATAAGAACGGTTTAATGGAACAGAAAAGAAGAAACTAATAATGATAACACTAATAAGATGACAACAGCAATAATAAAAGGATTGGAATGTACAAATGATGCGCAGTGCAATTGGTCACCACCCGCCCATCGACACCCAGCTAGTCCCCGAACAGCGATTCCCCCCCACCCCACTCCCCAGTTCCTATAGTAGATGGGACGTCGCATGGTATGGAATACCCTGTTGGCCAGTTTGGGTCAGCTGCCCTGGCTGTGTCCTGTGCCAACTTCTTGTGCCCCTCCAGCTTTCTCGCTGGCTGGGCAGGAGAAGCGGAAAAATCCTTGACTATAGTCTAAACACTACTTAGCAACAACTGCAAACATCAGTGTGATCAAGGTTCTTTGCATACTGAACTCAAAACATAGCTACTAGGAAGACAGTTAACTCTATCCCAGCTGAAACCAGGACAGGTATTTAGTTCCTCTCTGCTTTGTGAAAACTGCTGGTAGGATAAGAAAGGGTCCCAGTGAAGGAATGGATAGGAGAGAGAGAAGCTGACTTCCCAGAGTTGCTGTCTGGCTGAGCAGTGCTAACATCCTCTCTATGTAATCAGCACATCTGTAGCTGTGAAGGAGGCGCCATATGTGACCACACAAGCAGGCAGGGCGCTATTTGGAGGAAAAGCCCAAGGAGAGCAGAGCAGCAGGAGACACAGCAGATCAGAGAATGTGTTGCTGTGGGGAAGGTAGGAAAGATGTAAAGCACAAGTGCCTAAGAAACCAGTCACAGCTTGTGCTGCAGCTTTGAGTACTCGAAGTGCTGCTAATGAAAGGTACTCTTGTCACTACTGTTATGCTATAAATCGTGTCTAATCACCCTGGTGGAGGGGACCACATATCTTATTCGGGTTAATTCTATGCCATGACCCCCTGGCCTCTTGGCATGTGGTGACGCCCAGCGTGGTCTTTCTGTGCACATGCAGAGGTCGAGGGTTTCCTGATGTGAACTGACTGTCCTGGCGTGTCACCTAATGGGCAGGAGCAGCTGGGTTTTCAGGCAGAATAGCCCTGGAAAGGGGCTGGTGGCCACCTGGCCTATTCCTCCAGCCTGCAGCTTGCCCTTGAAGGGCACTTGGGAGGAGGGGAATGCGGGCTCTGGAAGAGATTTATTGTCCTGGCAGTCTGTGCATGTCCTGTGGTCCATAAGTTGCTCACGCTGTTATTGAATTAAGGCTGTCATGGTGTATAATTGATTCCCAATGAGAAAGTGGGATAGTGGCTTTCTTAGTCTTGGCAGTCAGAGAGAGTGTGATGAGCTGAGCTAAGTGTCTTTGAATTGCTGAAGCCTTGAGTTCTTTAATTTGCATAAGCAAGAAGCATTAAGGCGGCACTCCAAAGGAAATTCCTATACAGTTTCATCTGCTTTTAAATGGCTGGCTGATGGCAATGAAGTTACGTGGTACGTTGTACTGTGATGCTTTCCTAAAGGATGTGGTAAAACATTCTCCAGATCCAATCCAATCAAGGACAGATTTGGTTTGGTTTTGAGACCACAAAACCTGCAAGTAAGAGTTCAGGAATATTTTGAAGGGAATAACAACAATAGCAATCGTGCAATGACCCAAAATAATCTTAAGGCTGATGGATAAGAGCTTAATCTTTGTTAAGGTCCTGCGTTTCTTCTTAGTGTGAAGAGCTTTGAAGGAGGAGGAAAAAGGGATACTTAGCTCCAGTTAATTGAGTGTGACAATCAGATCTGGAGAGAAAACTGTGTTCCGTCTTGGGAAAACACTAGCCATTTATGCATCGAAAGATCAATTTGAGATTTGTTTTTTTGATGAAACCCAGGAGAGAATCTATGCTAAACATTCACCTGGGACACATTGGAAATCCCCATACCTGTTGCAGGTGTCATGCATCTAATGGATTGAGTTGTTGATTCCCCCAGGAATGCTCTGACTACCAGCTATGGGTTGCTTGGAGTCCCCTGTTTGCACCCCCTGCTCTGTGTATCTCTCTTTTGACCCTGTGCTTTCTGATGAAGGTTTTGTCTGGTTTGCCTCCCCATGCAGAATGATTTTTGGTAACTGCTGTATTTTGCTGGAGATTCCTTTGCCAGAAATTCTAAAGCCCAGCCTAGCAGTGCCTTTGCAGAGAGATAGCAAGGTGTAGGTAAGCTGCCGTGAACTGTCAACACTCCTTACCCCCCTAACTTGCTAATGGCTGTTCTTTTATCTGGTTTTTGCCTGTTAGGCTGCCAACTGGCAACTTCTGGAAACTCTCTTATGTAATAGAAAGGTCTCATTTGGAAATTATCACACTATCCATCTGAGTACTCAGCACATGCTGATGTCAGAGCCGCTGTGCCTGTAGTTTGCAGATTGGGACAATTATTTGTAGTTGTAATAATTTTTGGATCTGAATCTACTGAAGTGTTCTCAGCAAGACTGCTAAAGCTATCATGTGTTAGCTGGTTTCCACGTGAACTTTATAAATGGATCTAAACTTTATAAATTGACTCCGGTTGTTTTGAAACCAGGCCTGTAGTTTAACTTTGCTGTCAGTGCAGCACCAGTACTCTGGCAAAGAGCAATCTTGTATCTTCTTTTGGTGGAAAGGCCTTTATTCTGAGGTGTGGCAATTGACCCAGGAATGTGGGCTTTGGGTCCCCATTTGTGCCCAGGGCTTCCTTCTGTTATGTCTGTAGCTTTGATCTGTCTCTTCTTTCATGTGAGCTCTTGCAGTTCCTTGTCAGAGCAAATTTTCTCTCAGCTCAGCTGAGAAAGGGCTAGACCTGAAGTTGTGTTTCTTTTAAATGAGAGCTACTGAAGAGCATTTCTTGTAAAAAGGAAAACTCTCAGAAGCTTCTTTTGCTTCCTCTTAAATGATGTGCGCAAGCAGCATTTAGATCAGCGTGAGCATCTGTAGTTGGAGTTTCTAAGAAGAAGGTAACATTTCTCTTTCCAGTACTTGGAACCTCAAGACTGATTTTTGTCATGTAATTGTCACCAATAGTATCTGCTCCTGAATCAAAAAGATGCTTGTTATCCTTCCGGCTGCTTGTAGCAGTTACAATTAAGCCTGCCCTAATTCCAGACAGTATTACTCATGATAAAGTAATACTCAGATTCATTCTGAAGATGTTGAGAAAGTTGGATTCCTCTTCTGGCACTGTAGCTCCTTGTGAGAGTTTCTTCGCTTCCTAAATAGTTTTAAAGTTGCTTCTAATGTGATTACCTGCAATGCCTGCAGTACTTGAGTAAAAGAATGAGAGAGTGTAGTAGTGTAAATGGGGTGGGCCAAAATTGGTGTAAATTGGCATAAAACTCAGTTGACTTCTGTGGAGTTCTACTGATTTACTGCAGGTGAATGTGTGGCTTGGTATTTCAAAGCGGTGCTCGTGCACTGAAACGTGCCTCTGTGTTGATTAATGTTAGAAATCTGCTAAACTTGGCAGAGTGTTTTTGCTGAATCATGAGCGATGCTGTTGAATGATGTGTTAGTCAAAGTGGCCTGGGCTAGATACAGCAAATTCCCGTCTGTGGAGTGCCCACTGGCTTTCACAAAAACTCTGTGAAGCTTGCAGACTTGGAATCAGTATGGCCTTTAACTGTTGACCTTTTTTCTCCACTGCTTTAATGCTGATTCTAATGTAGCCAAGGCACTTTCTGAGCACCTGAAGATGGTGTTGGCAAGCCATGAGCTGACACGTAGGTTTTCTTTGTGTTGCTTGGGCTTTGCGTGTTTGCTCATTGCATTAGTTCTCAGAAAAAAAAAATGTGCTTAGTGCTTTTCTGCTTTCTAATTCATTATGTCATATAAATAATTGTGTTATCCTGATACATCATCTCTTCTGCTAGCAAAACTGTCTTAATTTCTTACAGAAGCTGCTGTTTGGTATCAACAGAATACAGGCTCCTTAGTTTTGTGCTGCAGCAGAATATCAGCCGTATTGCTCTCTTTTTTCCAAACTCATTTTTTTCTGAATTGAGGTTAAACTCAGATTTGTCATCTTCTATATGTCATTCTTTTTGAAGCAGCGGTACAATAATGAGTGAAAATTTTATAATAGCAGAAACTGATTCAATCTATTTTACACAGATCGGTTTCCGCCCCGGTCGCCCGTGCCCCAGCATGGCTGTGTTATGGCCTATACAACTGTGGTTTGTGCTGTTTAACATGAATGACCTGGATGATGGGGCACAGCGCACCCTCAGCAAGTTTGTAGATGAACACCCCCCCGGCCCCAAAAGAGGGGCTGTGGTTGGTAGACCTGGTGGGTGTGTTGCCATCCAGAGGGACCTCCACAGGCTGGAGAACTGGGCTGACAGGAACCTCATGCAGTTCAGCAAGGGGAGGCACAAAGTCCTGCTCCACGGCAGGGAAAAACCCCATGCCCCAGTATGTGCTGGGGGCTGACTGACTGGAAAGCAGCTTTGCTGAGGAGAAGCTTGGGGTCCTGGTGGACAACAACTTAGACCGTGAGCCGGCAATGTGACCTTGCAGCAAAGGCGGCGGCCAACAGCATCCTGGGTGGCATTAGGAAGAGCGTCACCAGCAGGTCCATCTTCCGCTCTGCTCAGCACTGGTGAGGCCACATGTGGAGCGCTGGGTCCAGTTCTGGATTCCGCAGTGCAAGAGAGACAGGGGCATACTGGAAAGAGTCCAGCAAAGGATCATGAAGAAGATGACGAGACTGGAGCATCTGACAGAGAAGGGGAGGCCAGGAGGGCTGGGACTGCTCAGCCTGGAGGTGAGAAGGCTTGGGGGAAGCTTATCAATGTAAATACCTGACGGAAGGGAGCACACAAGATGGGGCCAGGCTCTTTGCCGTAGTGCCCAGTGACAGGACAAGAGGCGGAGGGCAAAAATGGAAATTCAGGAAATACCATTCAAACATAAGAAGCAGCTCTTTTTTTTTTTTTCTGAAATGGTTTTTGGGTTGGATTTTTTTTGGCTTTGGGTTTTTTTTTACTGGGAGGGGTAGCCAGACACTGGCAGAGGTTGTCCAGAGAAGTTGTGGAATCTCCATCCTTGGAGATATTCAGAACATGATGGGACAGAGTCCTGGGCAACCTGCTGTCGCTGACGCTGCTTTGAGCAAGGGGGTTGGAGTAGATGATCTCCAGAGGCCCCCTCCAGCCTCAGCATTTCTCTGTGATTCTGTAGTGGGAACAGCGAAGCTGAATTATCACCCTGTGAGTAAAATCCTAGCGTCTGATCTGCATTGTGGATCTGTTGTCTGCATTGCAGATTTTTGTTGCATTGTCTGCACACATCTGCTGGGTGGAACTCCCTCTAACATCAGTATGAAGTAGAGGTCTGCAGTGCAGATTGACAGCTGGGATTTTTCTCTGGAGCGTTTCCCCATCTGTGTTTGAGGCAAACCAGGATAACATATTTTAACTTTTTTTTCCTCTGTAAACGGAGTGTTTTGTGAGTTGAGTGTTCCATAGAGAAGTTTCTTAAAAGGCAAGCTTCATCTCCCAGTCCTGGAAAAAAAGTGGCACTGAGTTCACAGCTCAGATGATAGCAAAGAAGAAACTCATGTGATGAGATACTAATACAGGTCCGCAAGTGTAATTTAAATTTGTCTGAAGGAGTTTCCTCTAAGGAGGGAGGGGAAGTGCAAATGACAGAGACAACTTCCATAGAGAAGCAGTGAAAACGTTTTTATCAGTTCATTGTGAGTTGGGCAATGGTCTTAGTGAGATTATCTGTAGCCTTAGAAAGCATTAGTTCATTTCCAGGGTCAGCCAAATGCTTTGATCTGTTTTGAATCGAAGCCTGGTCGCAGAGGTTGCTGCTTGTTGCTTCTGCAGAAGCATTTCTGGGGGTCCTGCTGAGCTTTCTCTAGGTCTTAAAAAATACTGCTTAAATGTTGATCTTTGCAGAGATACTAGACTAAGGTGGCATCTCTTTTTAACCAGTACTCTCTCCTAATGTTGATGTCAACAGAGAACTTGGCCTAAAATACTACCTGGGCAATCTTCTAGTGTATTTCCTCCAGCCCTGAGATAAGACAAAGTGATAGGAAAGCAAATAAGCCCATTCTCTCATTAATCTTTCAGTTGCTGAATTTGTGTGTCTATTGATGTGCAAAATGTGATTATACTTTTCCTTTGTCTTGTCAAAGGTGAAGTCATCTTAGTGACACTCCTCCTGTCCACAGACACTTTCTTGGGAACTACCTGTTCAATACTTTCAGTAGCTGGCTTCTAAACTTCTCTATTTTTGTTTGGTTTTGTTGGCCCAGGCATGGCCTCAGATGTGAGAGCAGATTCTCTGCCAGTTTTATCCCTGCAGTTTTATCAGAGTACCTGCCTTTAGCAGGGCTGTACCAGTATATGCCTAAGGCAACTAAGATGTCACAAGCTGAATGGCATTAGCTAATGGAGTGCAATTCAGATGGAGAGCAAGGTAATCAATCAACCAGTTCTCTGTTCTCTTCTGAGTGCCTGCATACTTCTGTGGGAATTTCAAGGACTCTGGTGATAGAAACAAAGCACCAAAAGCTAACTTGACTCAAAATTTCAGATGGGTAGCATGAACAGCAACCATCTGTGGTTTTGTTTTTTTTTGAACAGGAGATATTTTCTGGAGAGGAGGTGAAAGAAACAGGTTTGCTATGTGACCACATTGAGATAAACACTGGCTTTGTTGAACTCTGAGACAAAATGCTGGCTTTTGAGGGCCAAGTATGCGCAATTTGTAGAGTAAGTCCCCATGGCTGTAGCTCTGGCTAGACAACTGCACCTGTGTTCATGCTGTTTGACATCCCCAGTACAGAAAGGCTGAGTGCTGCGAGGGATCCTTGCTATTCCACAGCACCTGACTACGGTCTGCCTAGTCTTGGAGAGCATTTGTGCCATACTTGACTTCTCTGTAACCATGCGGACCCCAGGGCCACCTCACTGTTCCCTTTGTAAGTGGCTCTGCCCCGTGTCCTCCTTGGCTGTTCTCTGGTGACCACGGAGGGATTGTTTTTCAGTGGGATGTTACTAGCAGGACAGGAAAGGCAGGAGGGGTTCAGCTGTTTTGTGAGGGACAGCCAGAGCTGCAGGTAAGAGAGCTGAGGTGACCTGCGGTGACCTCCTCGTGGCCATGGATAACCAGCTGGTTCACATGCAGGGGGGGTCTAGCTCCTGTGCCAGTTTTATGTTGTGTGTGGGATTTTGTGTGATTTTGGTTTTGTTGTTGGTTTTGGGTTTGGTTTTTTTTTGCGATTCTTACTGAACCAAGGCCTGTCACCCCAGGCTGTTTCTGGCAGAGTGACACCAGCATCCCTTGGCAGGACTGGATTTGCAGGACTGGGCTGTGGGTAAATGAGCTGGCAGAAAGCCTGGAGTAGTGCCAGGTCTGGGATGAGCTGCCCAGTCCAGGAGGAGAGAGAGGGTGGTGGTCATCATCCTCTGCCTGCACTAAACTCACATTACCTTGTGGCCTTCCTCGCTTGGCACCAGCCTGTTCAGTGTCAGCACTGGAGCGTGCAGGTGTGTGAAACTACAGCCATCTGGCTTGTCCTCGACTTAGTGATGAAACTAACAGTTGCTTTCTGACAGAAGGCCATCCTTGGCTGGGCTGGGCATGTCCACGGGTTCCCTGTTGCGTAGCATCTACTGGAGGATAGTGTCCATTTGTGTGGCACTTAGCATTTTCCTGGGATGACTGCCATAAGCATTCCATTTATGCTAGTGTCGCTGATCAAGTCTACGATTTCTGCGTGTTTTAGGGCTTTTGTCTGTCCCAAACTTGTAAGCAGTCAAGACCCAGGTGTTAGTTTAGTCTTGTGAAGCCCAGTGGCAGTTACCTGATCAGCAACCTCCTTGCTTGGTGCCCGTGTTGAGAT
The DNA here is from genome assembly GCF_964188355.1 of Buteo buteo. NCBI lineage: Eukaryota > Metazoa > Chordata > Aves > Accipitriformes > Accipitridae > Buteo > Buteo buteo. The sequence goes on along the minus strand of NW_027439225.1, from coordinate 276,020 downwards.
GACACCATGACTGGTCACGGTGAGGCATCGTTGCATCTAGTTTTCTGGGTCACACTGGCTATAGCATCGTGCTGACCTGGCCATGTAACTACAGTGGTTTGGGCTATGCCTCTTCTCCAGGTGTGCATTGACTAGTGATGCTTCAGGTGGCTTGCGTCCAGAAGATGCATCCAAACTACATATGAGTGCCGACTGGAAAGTGCGTCAAAAGCCCACTATTTTCAAAGCGTTACTGCTTGTTGAACAAAGGCTGGTGCCTTGCTGCAGCCTAGGCAGTGTGGACATATGGCCAACTTAGCCTGCAAAGCGGCTTTGAGAAGATCGTCTCAATAGAACCAATGGAGAGTTGAGAGAGGATCGCTGAGTTCATTTTATACCCATTTCCTGAAATTTCTTCTTCTCAGCTTTATTCTTCTTGGTCATATATTCTTAAAATGAAACTCTTCTTTATGAAAAAGAAAGAAAAAAAATTCTGGCTCTATAGTTTCCAGGCAGCCTGGATTATAAAATGAAATAACCCAACTGTATATTTAGAAGCATGCAAGTAAATGTCTCGTAGCTAAAGTTAATATAAAGGTACAGCTAATTGGAAGTAGTATGTTAACACTGAGAATAACAGTGTATTTATTTCCCATTTCACAAGGTGGAAAACAGACTTCAGTTAAATGAAACTGCAATGAAAATCATAATTATTTTGTTGTATTTCTGAGGAAGAAAGTAAGCCTTGGAAATTTCTCAGGTGATTTTGGAACTTTCTTCTATTGTGGGTGTTCTTTCAACTTTAAAACATTTTCATCAGAATTTTTTGATGCCTGTAAAAATAGTAATAACATAGGAGACTAGCAATATTAGATAAACAATTGCCAATTAAATCAATCTCACTGTTAAAACACAATAGGCAAATGTACACTGCAAAGCAGCATGAAAAAAATGCATAGAAAAATGGTAATGCATGATTTTCAGAATCACGTGCTTTGTGGTTTTTACATGCCTGTTTAGTGGTTTGTCATAGTCCTTACCAAACAGTCGTGTAAGGAACCAGCTTTGCCAAGGACCTTCCTTGCAACACTCTCCTTGGGATACCTAGTTTGTGGCAGCAAAAATGGGAATGCCATGGAAAGGAAAATGAGGAATGAGAGTAGATGGATGGTTTTCTGTGTGTGTGCATGTGTAGGTAGGGAGAGCCCTGGCCCATTTCATGAATGTCAGGCCAGGATCCTGCTGAGAGATGCTGGTGGTCCTGCAGGATAACTCAGCCCCGGATTGTCTTCCTTCTTCAAGTGCTCTGTCTGTGAGAAGCCTGAAAAAGGTGGCCTATGTTGGAAAAGCAGGGCGTGTGGTACCAAGTACCTGCTTTTTTTTTACCCTGATAGGAGAGGAGGATTTGTGGCCTGTCACAGACTGCAAGTTTCCTCTCTAGTGTCAGCAAGTGGGAATTTTGCTCCTTCCAGGGCAATATGGTAGGTTGAGACCTATGAACACAGTGCAACAACTCGGCCAGGTGGGAAGCCTGAAACCATAGTGAGGGACAAAACTTAGCTGCTAGAAGAAGCATTAGAAACTGGCAGTGAAGTTTGTCATGAACAGGTCCAGTGAGGAACCCGCTATGTTGTGCTCATCTCTGAGGAGATGCAAAACCCACAGCTGAATACTAAGCAAAAAGGGGGAAAAAAGGAGGAGGAAGAAAAAACCAAGCAGCATCGTTTGGAGGAAAGCACGTATTTTTCACTCTCATGTAGAATCCAGGAAGTTGGTTTCAAAAGTTTTGTTGTTGTCATTACCTCTTTGATAGGAGTAGTTCATGCTGCTACAGGAGAATCACAATTAAAACTGATGACGGTGTGAGGGTAGCCTCCATGACAGGAGGCAGCGCATTCCCCTCTCTCTGTGTTGGCTTGCAGAGGCTCGCTCCTCACTGAGGGGGGTGGGCTGCCACGCTGCTCTGAACTTGGAGGCAGGTGATTTTGATGCTGAAGGTCATGCCCAGCTCCTCTTTCATGTGCCACAGGTCTGTGACTAGCTGATGAGTGTAGCTGCCCATTATGTATATGCAACGGGAGAGAAGAGGGCTGTTTTGCTGTGGCTCTACAAAAGCTGTGGACAAGAAGACCCAATGACAGAGGAGCGATAGCTCTGATAAGCCAGACCTCTACGCAGTGTCTAATGTTAGTGTTTATCTGGCCAGTGGGTAACTGGAAGTGTTGTCAAATGGCAGATAAAACCCTAAAAACATGCACTGTGACCATCCTTTTACCATTTGTTGCAAGTAACCATGGGGCTAGGGATGCAAGAAGTCGGTTTTTGTTTCCCCGTTGTTCAGTTGAGGAGTGAAATCGGGAGTAACTTTAAGTGAGAGTCAAATGGACTCCAAGCCTGTAGATGAAACGAAATACAGGGATGGAGACTCTGACCTTGCCTATCCACAAAATAGCAGTGATTTAGAGATCAGTTTATGAACTTATGACTTGCATCTATTTAATTTCATTCAGTAACTGATGCGTGCAGCATTCCCTTTCTAGCACACCTGGGTGGAGGAAGATGTTATCATGCCAGTTCAGGCACTCATGCAGCAGCAAGTAGAATAGCTGTTGTTTTCTTCCTTCACTTCCTCTAGATGAACTTCTGAAGTAAGGCAGAGGGGCATCTTTCCACACTGTCATTCTGTGTATTTCTCTTTCTTCAGCCTGTTTCCATTGTACTTTAATTTTGTGCAGAAGTGATGGCTTGCCCATGACACCTGGCTGATGGTTGTTCTCTCATTTGGCCCTTGTCATGGCAGAAGCAGGCGTACTGTGATTGCTTTACTCACCACGTTAGGCTATCAACCAGCATTTGTTGATCACTTGTGCGCTTGCAGATTTGAAGTTGTCATTCTTTCCATTTGCCACAGTTCTCTTTTCTTTTTTTTTTTCTTTTTTTTTTCTTTTTTTTTTGTTAAAGCTTCTGGCACAGGACACAGCCCTCACTATACTTCAAGTAATCCTCTCTGCACCCTTCCCAAAATTCATGGCTATTATTCAAGAAAGCAAAGAAGGGTTCAATGAACAACACTGAGACAGAAGGAATGAAGTCCTGTCAGTTTATATTAAATGGATGGCATTTTTTAAAATTCCTAATTAAATACCGCAACCTTTTCTCATTTCAATTGTTGGCAATAGTTTTGCTGTAGCCCAGTGTCAATTTACTGTTCTCAGGCAAGAGAGGAGCCCTGTTGGTGGGAGAATTGTGCGGGTGGTGTAACACATAGAGCTTCTAGCTCACCTTCCTGTTATTCAGATGCCAGAGTCTGTGATCAGTTGTATACAGCAAGTTGCCTATATTTGCGTTTCACATTTTGGTGGCACTTGCAAGATACCTACTGCTATGTATTAGTCTTGTATTTTGCCACTAGTAAGAGATTGCTGCTGAGCTGATTCACCCTTGTGGAGAATGAAGTCATATATGTAAAAAGTAAATTATTTGGCATGTGCTTGACTTACTACCCTGACTTTTTATGATGTTGTGAGTCAAATTGAGAGTGTTTGTCCTCACCCAACTTTTGAGAAGCTGGCTTACAAAAGATGTCGTTAATAGGTGCGAACACAGTTTGATGCAGGCAGTACACAACTCCCAGCATCACAGGGCCTAGCTCCAATGCTGTGAAGGCCCGTTCGTCTGCAGGTTTGCACTGTGGAGGGGATTGAGAGACACGTCCTGCCGGTTCCTTCTTTTAGTCCCTTGAGCAGAATGGCATTGCGATAGGCTGGAAGAGAGAGGTGCTGGTTTGAGGGCACCTTGTCAAAAACCCCAGTCCTAAAGGTTAGTGAGGATTGACTGAAAAGATCTGATCTCTCATCCTTTGTATCCTCAGATGCACAAAATACAAATGGGCAGAAAATTGAAAAGGAACAGTCCTTGTGGAAGACTGGATGTTTTTTAAGAACAATAAACTGGGAATTCATCTGCCTGCTAAGTATTTTCTCTGTGCAATGGGAATGATGTTTTGTTGTTGTTTAAACTCTTACAAGGAACGTAGCTCTGTTGCTTTTTGGCTGGGGTGGGACTAACTCTCTGTTTGTTTCACAGCGGTCTGGATCTCGACACCGCTGAAAGTGCTGTCAAGGAGTTAGAGGTAGGAGATGAAGCAGGTCCACGGGAGCTTAGCTGAATGTTAGGCTGAGCAAATCTTTTGTTTGTTATGGGACGGAGGACGTTTTGTCAAATGCAGCATTTCAAGTGCGAGTAATGGGGAACTTCTCTAGAGAGTACGAGGGTGAAAAAAATGACGTAAATGAAAAGTGTCATCAACAGGCAGCATGAGCGCGAGTAATGCTTTTATCAGAAATACTTCAAAGAAGCTACTGCCTGTTGAAATTGGACAAATGAAAACTCCTATTTGTGGAGCTCGTTGCACTCCGTGCCTTGCTGGTTCCTGTTCAGATTCGTTCTGCAGTAGCACTTTCCCGTGGTTTCGCTCTCAGCCCCAGACCTGACCACTGCTTTGAACTTCTCAGGCTTGACTAGCTGTCAGACCCTCCTAGTTTTTCAGGAGCTGTGGCAGTACTGGTGAGCTAGCTTGATAGCAGCTAATCTAATGCTCAGTTGCATGTGCTTTCCTCATAGCTGTGGGAGCCAGGGGACGTTCTTTTAATGACGCCATTACTTTGTGGCCAAGCTCGGTGACAGCTGATGAGTTCTGTTGTTGTCATCTTCTTCCTGAGACAGAAGAAAGCCCCTGCCATTCCCGAGGAAATGAGACCAATATACTGCCTGCTTAAAAATGCTCCTGTTAGTTAAGTTTAAACAAATCTTCAGAGTACAGTAGTAGCATTGTAAATAGTATTGAAGAAAGTGTGCTGATCTTAACTGATACAGAAAATTATTGGTTCTTTTTTTTTTTTCTTTTTCACTTTTGAATATACTGAAAGGTATTCCTAGAAAAAGTTTCCCCTTTATAAAGCAGGAGTTTGTTGGAGCTGAATTACAGTTCCTTTGTAACTGAATTGGGTCAATATTCCGAAAAAGGGGAATATGTTTATTTTTGAAACAGGTCAATAGTGCATGTGTTGTGCTGGCAAGGAGGAGGCTTCTTAAATGTAGAACTTCTTAAATTTAAAAGCACACCTCCACTCTCCATAGTAATGCTTCCATGTTAATTCAGGGTTAAGATATTCATTCACTTCAGTTTCTGTGAATCTGTTAGGGCAGCATGCTCTGAGGTGATGGGAGGGAGCAGGGGGAAGAAGGGGAAGAGGAAAAGCAAAATATCTGGAACCTGCTCTTCCATGACTCCTGCAAACTGCAATGTTATTTTTTTCCCAAGCCTGAAAACTGTACTTGACAGTGGAATTGTGGCTATCTTGTTAATATTCTTCCTTCCTTTCTTATTTTGGCCTCTCCAGGAAGCAATTCGAGTAATCCTCGGAAATCTTGATGATTTACATCCATTTTCTACAGACCACTTCACTATCTTTCTGTGTACCCTTTCTTTCCTACTTGTAAAAGAAAAGATCCAATGACTTGTATCTGTTGGGCATTGCTTAATTTGACATTCCTGCCTAGTAGTGCGCAGATCTTTAGCTGGAGTACGAGTCCTTTGAGCTTTGCAGTTTTACACTAGCTGAAGATCCTCCTCAGTTGTTGCCTTCACCAGAGAACTGATGTATGTAAAAAGAATGTTTTGCAGTGTTTTCAGATGGCCACCCCTGCGTTCCAAATCTGATTTAGCCAGAGAAAACAAACGTGTATATGTAAAGTCCCAGGAAGCCCACGTAATGCGATTGCAAGGAAAGCTAGTGTGTTGTTTCAAAAGGTTAATAAAACATAAAGCGCTCCTTACAGGCGCAGCAGTGTTGGCCCACTAGTAGAGAAGACCGCAGTAGTTTTCTTGTAAGGTACATTAGGATTAAACATTGTAGTTGCTGTAGTGTAAAGGGTTAAGAAGAAGTTACTCTCCTGAGGCTGTTGTTGCAGAGAAAAGTAAGTTAGTTGAAGGAGAAGCCTTTTCAGTCCTAAGGTGTGTCAGTTTGTGAATCGGATCAGGCCCTTTGGCATCATCACCTCCCGTGATTCCGAGTGCCCAGGAGTAATGAACACCCACGTGTTTCCGCCTCCAAGGCATTCCCTTCCAGTCTCGGCAGACTGCGTTATTGCCACCCCTGGTCCTAGCAGGCAAGAACGAGATCATCCTCTTTCCCTGTCAGAAGCTGGTATGTATGAGAGCAACTTATTCCTCTTACTGCCAGGAAGAGAAAGTAGCCCAGAGCATTGTCAGAGAGGAGGCACCCAAACAAACGAAGCCTCGTTGTTGGTTTGCTTCGCTAAAGCGCAGCCAGTTTTGCCTGCGTGCTTGAGGAGGGTTTGATTCCCGAGCTTGTATTTCTAGAACTGGGAAGTCCATCCACCTGCTCAGCCAGCACCGGGCCCTGCGGAGAACTGCAAGCTCAGAGGCCTGGCGTGATGAGTTGTCCTGCAATCTGTGTGTCGGGCTCCTCGCTGTAGCATACCTCTTAGTTAATCACCAGCTGTGGGAGTCCTTGAAGCCAAACTCAAACAAACAATTTCATCCCTTAAAGGAACTGATTGCGTCAGCGTTTCATCTAGGCAAATCTTGGGCTCCATCTCTGGTCCTCAGGATGTTAGTTTCTGCTAGCAAATGGAGTAAAAGTATTCATGTTACCTGTTTCTTCCTGAGATCAGAGGCACGTAAGGAGACTGCTGCCTGGCGTCACCCATTCTTGCACGCATGAGCTCCTAGGTGTGCGAACTGCACCCCCAGGAAGGAACGTCTGTAACTGTGGCGTTTGTCATGTCAATTATCTTTTGTCCTCCCATTTTGAACTGTGAAGTGAATGTAATGACGCTACTCCTGTGAATCCTAGTCCTTTTCAGTTTTTAAAAAAATTACTTTTTAGTTAGGAAAGCTGATGAGGTTTTATTCACAGGGTTGGGAGCGCCTGGCATGTTGTTTCTTGCGGGAAGATGTCAGGACTGAAGCCAGATACAGTTAAGGAAACACAATGCTATTAATGCAAGCAACTGATGGGAGAGTGTCACCTGGGTGAGTGTTTCTTGTAATGTGTTACTAGCGCTTTTTCACCAAGTTCATACGGACAGATTGTAGGTGCTCCCTTCTGCATATACGTTCAGTGTGGTATGACTTTTGAAGCTTTACAAGAGGACTCCTGCTCCTTTGAAATGTTAGTGCTATGTTCTTAAGTCTTATTGTTGTTCTCAGATGTCAGTAAATGGGAGAGAGTATCGAAGATGAGATTCAAACATGAGAATGTCCACCTCGTGCCTTATCCCTACATTTGCACGATGTATCTAGAACTCGGCTCTATTTCAGCACGGCGTATCTTGTGGTAATTCACTATGGTTATGTTTGGATAATGTCTGGAAACATCTATGATCTATGTCTTGCTTTTCCCTTTCCCTTCCTCCACTGTGTCTTTGAATGAGAGGGAGCAAAACTGCGTGCGGTATGGCTGTACCATGGATTTGAAATAGAGCATAGCAATGTGTTCTCTTTTGTCCTGTATTGCTTTTTTTGAAAATGTCTGGAATTTCTCTTTGCCTTTTCACCCACTGCTGACTCTTCAGCTAGTATTTTTATGAAGCAATGCCCAGTGGCTCCCAGCCTTCATTCTTGAATGTCGGTAACTAGGCTGGAGCCAGCACATATATATATGGAACATGTGTTTTTCTTCCTTATGCTTGACTACATTTGTTGACGTTGAATTTCACGCTCTTTGTTTCTGTTTTCCTAAAGAAAGAATGCATTTGTTTTTCTAAATAATGATAGTAATAATGGTAATAATGTCTTTTGTATAATTAGCAAATGTTGTCACCTCCCTAGTGTCTCATTTTCCAGGTTTTCTATGAATTCCCTGAAGAGCCTCAGGCCCCAGCTGAGACCTCTGTGGGACTCTGCATTGAACCTCCTCTGTTGTGAAAACTGAGGTTTTTTTCTTACTGTTTCCTGTTCTGATGATTGGTCCCTGGGAAAGGCTGCTGCTGGTCTGTCTTGTGAGCACTTAGTAGATATTCTGGTCTCCCTTATCAAATGGACAAGTAGTCCAAAGCAATTGTCCCCATCCCACTGGCTTGTGTTATTCACAGCCAGGAATTCTGAAAGAGCTGTATTTGCAGTTCTTTGGTTTCAAGATATCATATGCAAGTCCAGCATTGTTTCTAAGTCATTTATCTTGTTCTCAGGACGTGTGGTGCAATGCAAAAATGTACTATAAAGTTGGTTAAAGAAAGTCCAGTCACCAAATATTCACCAGATTTTACAATACCTCTGTTACAGGTAAAGAAGTAAACAAGGGCAGTGATGAGCTTTTAAGTTGCGTGTGTGGTTCTCTTTTGTGTGTTGTTTTTTTTTTTTAAAAAAAGTGATATTCCAAGTAGTCTGGAGAAGCAGAAGATATATCTAGGCAATGCTGTAGTTGTCCTGTTTCTGGGTGTCAGTCAGGCAGTGTAAGGTGGGAGTGAATTCTCACCTAGAACCATCCAAGTTGAGGGAAACCTTCCTGTCAATTCCAGCGGACTTTGAATGAAGTCCTGCCTGAGGACGTGAGAGCCGTGCTGGCTTCAGTTAAATGTGTTTTCGCCAAGTCTGAGCTGAGCTGTCAAATGGTTTCTTCGCTGTGAGAGTCTGTATGAGGTCAATAGTGCTGAATAATGAAGTAGTTTCCTAAGTGCTGCATGTGTCGAAAACAACCAAGTTAAGCTTCTTTGGAAAGTAGTTGTTTAGTGAGATCTCACGGTGGGTTTGTTTTCAATACAGGTAAGTGTCTGAAGATGGAGTGAATTAGTGAAGGTGTCCTGTCCAAATTCCCCCCGAGGAAATCCCGCTCTCTCTGCTAGCATTACGTTCCTGCTAATGATGTTCCTAGGCCCTCCTCTAAAAATGGAGCCAATAGGATGTCCTGGGAAGCAGTAGTTCTTCTTTAAAACTGTTGAGCATAATTCTCTGGATGGCCTCTCAGTGCTTACCTTCTGTTTGAATAAGGCAGCTAATCTTTTATTCCTGAGTCATTTTTTGGTTTTGGTTGTATAAGCCTGGACAATGTTGCGAAACACAGATGTATATTAAGTCTGACTTTTGTTCTAAAATAGAAAAGTCAAAATCAAATTTTATCAATACCAAGTTTGCAATGTTTTGAAGGTCAAGAGAAGAAAAGAAGTGTCAGATAGTGCTGCAGTGGAAGAAATGGTGAAGAGGAGAAGAGTGGAAGTCGGAGCGGAGGCCTCATGCCCACAGTCGGGTGTGGGCAGGTCAGTTGACTACAAAATAGTCTTCTGGGGCACATATCGATGTTTTTGATGTCTCTTGCACCTTCCTCGTATTTCATTCCTGTGTAACCCTTTGGCCCATTTGTCGTCTTCCTTCTCTTCCCTAGGTGACAGAATCTAAGCAGCATTGCCCACGTTTGGGGAAAAGTTGTCCTGTGCTTTCAGGTTCCCATGCCGTTAACTAAAGCTCTTCCCCTCTCACTCCTTTGTGTTAACGTTACCTGCAGAATCACAGCGGGATGAGAACTGGGCGGCTCAACAAAGCGGTGCACTGGCTTGCACACCTGAGGCAGGGATGACAAGGGAGGAACTGGGAAGAGTTTTCTAGCTGCCTCCCAGCCTGCTCCTCTGAGTCGGCTGATGACTGCTGCCTCTCGGCTTGAGGCAGAGATCTCTGTCTGTGGCTTTCAGAGAACCGTTGAGGTTTTCGGGACCTTTGATATCATTGAGTCCAAGCCCTCCTGCTCAAGCAGGGTCACCCAGAGCAGGTTGCCCAGGACGTGTCCCCTCAGGTTTTGAGTGGACTCCAAGGGTGGAGACACCACAACTTCTGTGGGCAACCGGTTGCAGTGCTCGACCACAGTTGCAGTCAGAAAGTTTTTCTTGTGTTCAGCTTTAATTTCATGTTTTGCAGTTTGTGCCCTTTGCCTCTTGTCCTGCCAGAAGGCGCTGCTGAGAAGAGCCCGGTTCCCTCTTCTTCATTCCCTCCCATCAGATGTACATGGATAAGAGCTCCCTGAGCCTTCTCCAGGCTGAAGGGTCCCAGCTCTCCCAGCCTCTCCGCATATGAAAAGTGCTCCAGTCCCTTCGTCACCTTTGTGGCCCTTTGCTGGGCTCGCCCCAGTGAGTCCCAGTCTTGTCCTGGGGAGCCCAGTCTGGACAGAGCACACAGACTGGCCCCAGCAGCCCTGAGCAGAGGGGAAATGATCCCCCCAGGCCTTGCTTTCTCATTCAGTGCTGTCTGTAGGTACATGCATAAATTTGCATGTCTGAGCAGCCTCTCAGGCTGTTGTTGCTGGAAGGGTCTTTCATTCCGTCTAGCTGGCGCTCTAGGCTTTCACCTGTCTCCTGCCTTGCTGCTCTTTCTTCTTGAGCTCTTGGGGTATTTCTCACGGAATGTTAAGTGGTTAAAACGTAACACAAGACATGGTTATTCAAATGCATTTGTCTCTTGTTTCTCTGTGCAGCCTGATGAATATCATGGCACTAAATGACTCATTGTTATTCCTTGTATTGCAGATAACTAATTCTTGTTCCTCAGATGCAGCTGTCCTAGGCGGGTAGTATGTTTCACCGGAACTGTTGACCCAGGTGGAAAAAACAGTCTTCTCGGTTCTAGCTAGCAGCCAGGATAAACTACTGTGTAGCAGGGTTTTTTTCTGAATCTACCCATTGATCCAATAAGATATTCTTTTTCCCTACCGTATTTGTGCCTCCTGTTATCCTCAGGATGCTAGAGCTTCAGCTCTACTGTTAGAAAGAAAAAGAGAGAAAACATGATGCTGCTAGTGGGCTTTGCTTCTCAGGAGGGTGAACGAGCCTGTGAAGGGTTTTCCTTCTGCACACTTTTGAGCCTGACACCTCTCATGCAGGAAGTTTCTCTGTTCTGGAGAGTTTTTGCTCAAAGCAGAGCTGGCTTCTCCCCAGGCACTAAGTTTTCCAAGCGGGAAGGCTCTAGGGGTGCATGGCTTTAAGTAGCTGCCTGGATCCGCATCATAGCTTGTGATTTCACAATGGTCCCTATTGTGTCTCTGGAGTTGGTGCACACTGGGTGCCACTTAGCTCCTCCCGTGAGGGCTACTCCATCAGTCCCTGGGGAATCGGGCCCCCTGACTGACCTGGAGGTTCAGTTGTCCCCGAAACCCAGTGACTGACGTGAGGATGAACCCAAACGGGGGTTACAAAATGACACTTCTGGAAGAGTTACAGGTAGCACGGCCGGGGCTCAAAAGTGCAGTTTTGTGGGTTGGGGTTGGTTTTTTTCCAGTTTGGAAATCACTTTTTTAGACAGGAACCTCAAGAACAAAGCAGGAGGTGGGTTTTTTTGGTCTGAAACACTCATCCCTCTCCTGCTGTATTAAAGACGTCCAGACTCTCGTGGTATACAGTAGAGGTGATGTTATGGGCTGTTTTATTTGCGTATGGGAAGGAAAACCTCCTACAAGTCCGTGGTTTTAGGGCTGTGCCTGAAGGAGGAGGAGGCGGCACGTAGAGGCGTGATGGCTCGTGGACTCGCGTGGACGCAGGGGTGGGTGATGGCTGGGAGGACGTAAGGGAGCTCTCCACCCCCAGCCCCAACTTTTCCCTTCTTGTCGTTGCTAAACAGAGACATGACGAGGAGGCAGTGATTGACCGGGGAAGAAGGAGCAACACTGTCAGTGTTCGCTATGAGGAGGAGGAGTTGGAAGGTGAGTCTCTGCTGAGATCCTGGTAGAGGAGCCACCAGCCCAGCGCGTTTTCCCATTGCACAAAGTCTCTCCTGTGTGCCTTGTTGGGTGTCACATCATGTGCAGCAAAACGTGCCGCGCTTCTCAATGAAGCAGCACAGTTATTGTCACGTTTTTTACTATTACGGCTTTTTAAACGGAGGGAAAAAGCCCCCCGGGAGGCCACGGTGTGAGTTGTAGCCACAGGGCTCGATAATTCACGGCTTTTTTTCTCGCAGAGGCTGCTCCTGGCTTGGAGAGGTCAGGAGAATCATTTCAGGGCTGCAGACGCGGGGCTGTGATTTTCTTTTTTTGTTCTGGAGTTCATTACGATGGGACTGATTTGATCGTCTCTTGTCGCCTCGTGCCATACAGAGATTTTGAAAATAATTAGCTTGTGTTGCTGCTTAATGAGCAAGTCTGAGTGTTGTCCAGCCGAAGCTGGAATTTGAGAAGAGGTCCAATACTTTGGGGGCACTTTTAGATGACCCAGAGCCAACACTTGTTGTTGCTGTGTTGTTGCAAAGCTCGAGTAAAATAGGCTTGGAAAAAAGGAGGTCCAGTGAAAATAACATTCAGGGAAGCTGGCGTTGCTCCTGGGATATATAACCGTGGCTTAGCAAGGCACCGGCCACCTCAACCATTGCCGCAATGCCGAGAGTGCTGCAAAAACCGCTGCTTTTTCGCAGGCCACCGGACCCTGTACGTGGGCGCGCGGATGCCACTGGTTAGGCAGAGCCACCGGCATCACCGCCGCCACAGCCAGAAGCATCGGGAAGGGGAACGGGAGAAGGACTCTGCCCCGATGGAGCAGGGCTACCACTGTAAGTCCCACCGCGGCATTCGCTAAACTCCTGGGGGCAACGTGGGCGCTGGGGCCTTCTGCAAGCAGGTCCCCGTGGCTAGTTTGAGTGAGTTGCTGTTCTTCCGAGGGAAAGTGGCCGTATTGAGCAACACCCTCTTTTTCCCAAGTTTTCTTTTTTTTTGTTGTTTTTTTTTGTTTGTGTTTTTTTTAATGCAGTTAAATGCATAATGGGTTTAGGCTCGTCTTCCTTAGAGGGATCCTGGCTTTAAAAATGGCAATGTGGGGAAGGAAAGCAGCCCATCATCATGCAGAGGTGGACTAGATGCTTCTCCTTCTCCACGGCTCTGTGCAAGCCCAGACAGATGCAGAGGAGAGGGGCCAGCCCAGTGTTTATGGCTGCACTGGTGCTGATGGCCACTTTGCACGTGAGCGTGACGAGCTGTGTTCAGGCGCAGTAACGGGATGGGTCTTTGCCTTCTGCCCCCAGGCTCCCCGTCCCAGCGGGTGCAGTTCATTCTCAGGAGCAAGGAGGACGAGCAGCACCTCTCTCACCACTTGTTCTCCGAGCTGGATGAGATCTGTGTAAAAGAGGGCCGAGATGGCGAGTGGAAGGAAACGGCAAGGTAAATCCCTGCTGCTTGGCTGCGGTGGGAGAGGAGTCCCTGCACCGGCAGCGCCCGTGGGCTCTGCTTTCTCCTCTCCAGGATGCGAAGCTTTTGCAGCTGCAGGTGGCGGCACGAGGAGCCTTCTCCTCTTGCCACCCCGTGGCTCTGTCAAAGGGGTTGCAGAGCTGGGGCTGTTTTCTTGCAATGGGGCTGATCGCACCCGATGTCCGCAGGTGGCTGAAGTTTGAGGAGGACGTGGAAGATGGCGGCGAGCGCTGGAGCAAGCCCTACGTTGGCACGCTGTCCTTGCACAGCCTCTCCGAGCTGAGGAGCTGCATCAGCAACGGGTCGGTGCTGCTGGACATTTGTGCCAACAGCATCGAAGAGATTGCAGGTACCATGGGCGCTGCATCCCTCCGGGAACGGCCGAGCTCAGCTCGCCACGGTGCTCTTCACTCCCAAATCAAACCCTGCCCCAATGGCACGTCCTTTTCCAGAAGTGCCACTGTGTTTTTCTCATGAGCTGTTTTTGGATGTAGACTGGGCATGCAACAGTCGCACCGTTTTTTTATTCCAATGCGGGGTCCTTTTGAAAGCAGTTTGTGGGGTTGAGAAGCCACTAGAGAATATTCTGCAGCCAAAAAGGAGCGTGTGTCAGGGCTTAGCAGGCTGCTCTTAGAAATACAGAGTCTGCGTAAGAGCTGAACCTCCTTAAAGGAACTATTTCTTACAAGCTGTTTCCTCGCATTCTTTTTTTTGCTTTTGCCTTAAGATCCAGCATGTAAGAGTTTTAAGGCAGAGTTTATCTGGCGATGACCAAGCAGTGTATTTCTGTGGGGAAGATACTTGAAGTTAATTGCAAAAGCCGCTTTGGAGAAGTTATCTTTGACTGGCGGCAGGTCTCCATTCAGCCCTTTCAAGGGCTGGAGAAGTCGGAGCCATTCTTAGCACGTTTCTCCCTGGGCTCGGCAAATTGCACTCGATCAGCACGGGAAGCTCTGGGAACGTCTGTGCTATAGATCGCTTATAATTTGGGTGAACGTGTAGAGTCAGAAAGGCCAGGTCGGGCAAGAAAATTGCGTCATTTAGAATGGGAAATATTTATCTTAGCGGAATGATGAATAAGCACTTGGATGCCATGTTTCTTAGCAGAAGAAAATTCTCGTTTTGGCTGCAAAGGCTGAACATTATTAAAAGGCCTTGCTATGCAAGGCTGAGCCGGCATTAGGGTGCAGCCTGTGTGGCACAGCCTTCCCTGGGGGCTTTGGGGGTCGGGACTTGTTGGGGTTTCTGCTCTGATGGCTTTGTTTCCCTTTGCCATCCTCAGATACGATCCTGGCCCAGCAAGAACAGTCCACGGAGTTTGACGAGCACGTGCGGGCGCAAGTTCGAGAAGTCCTTCTGAGGAAGCACCACCATCAGAACGAGAAGACAACCAACCTTCTGCCCGCTGTCTGCTCGTTTGCTGATGTGAGCAAGAGGCAGTCAGACCTGCACCTCCTCTACAAGCCAGGTGAGGCTTTCTGCAGGGCTGTGGCCCCATTAGACTTGTCCGGGCAAAGGAGAAGCGTCCCAGTTGCTCCTCGTCCATCTTTCTGAGTGTCTTTCTTTTTCCTACCAGCCCAAACAATCACCTCTTGTCCTTCTCCCACCGCTGCAGAAGCTAAAGATGGGGTGAACCCTGAGAGCAGAGCAACGGATTTAAGCAAGGTGAGACACTCGTAGCTTTCTCACGCCTTTAGGGCCAGATTTGCTCTTGCAAACTTGGCTGGAGAGTGTGCTGCAGAGCGCTGTGGGCTTTGCTTTTGGGGTAATTGCCTGAAAATCGCTTGTCGTGCCCAGGCGGAGCTGCACTTCATGAAGAAAATTCCCACCGGGGCTGAAGCATCCAACGTGCTTGTAGGAGAGCTGGATTTCCTTCACCAGCCCATCGTGGCATTTGTCCGCCTGAGCCCGGCTGTCCTCCTCTCGGGCATGACGGAAGTTCCCATCCCAACAAGGTGCGAATGAGAAGCGCAAATTTTTTCCGTAAAAAAGACACCCAACCAAAGATCGAGTTGCAGGCATCAGTTTGGTGTCCCAAGGGAACAAGGCGAGTGGGAGGGGGAGCAAGCACGTTTCCCCCACCCACATCTCCTCGCCTTCGTTTCTCCATTCCCTGCTGTAGCTTTTAAACCCATCGGCCAATTGTAATGAAAGTTGGCCCCCAAATGAAATTTGCCGTCGGTTTTGAAGAATTTCAAATTCATCGTGGCGTCGCTGAGCCTACGTGTCCCGTCTTGAGCCACGCTCCGGGCTGGGAGCTGCCAGGGCTTTCCCTGGGTGCTCTTGGAGCAAGGACACCTTCTTCTCTCTCTCATTTTGTTTTTCTTGCCCAGGTTCCTGTTTGTTTTGCTTGGACCAGAAGGAAAAGCCCATCAGTACCATGAGATCGGCAGGTCCATGGCCACTATCATGACAGATGAGGTGCGACAAGATGAGATAGCTCCGGGTCATTTTTGCCTTTCTTCAGCTCTCCCTGTCTCTGAAGTAGTGAGGAAGAGGATTTGCTGTCCCAGCTGCCCGCAGCTCTCCAAATAGCCCAGCCCTCTTTCTCACCCCGAAGCGAACACGCAGATTTGCATCACCCCACATCCTGGAGGCTGAAATCCCACCCGGGGTGCATCCTGCACCTCATCCTTCTTGCCGGGGTCCCCAGCACGCTGTCCCCAGTGGTGGCATTGCCAGGGCCAGTCAAACTTCTCTTGCTCTTTAAGCAGAAGGGTATGGTGTGCCATGGGGGACGGGGGCCTCGTGGGGGAGATGATTACAAATGCCCTGACGCACAGATTTTTCCTTTTGGGGGAGTATTTCCTGCCCTTTCCAGCAGGAAATTTTGGGGAAAAAGCCTTGCGTTTAGCCAAGAGCTTATTGCACTGGTTAGGACCTCCGAGCTGGGTTGTCCTCTCACCAGGTTGTCTTCTATTGGTAGGTTTTCCGTGACGTTGCCTATAAAGCCAAGAACGGGGCTGACCTCGTGGCTGGCATCGACGAGTTTCTGGATCAGGTCACGGTCTTGCCGCCAGGAGAGTGGGATCCATCGATCCGAATCGAGCCCCCGAAAAACGTCCCTTCGCAGGTGGGAGGCGCGAGGGGGATGGGCGGGACGGCTGGGGATGCTGTTCAGGGGCCCAAATTCACAAGGTCCCACTCTGACACAGTCACAGAGCCAGACCAGAAGCAAAACAAGCCAGCGGTTACAAGTCCATAGCTTTATCTTACTTCCATTTTAACAGGAAAAAAGGAAGATGCCAGGAGCTCTTGACGACAGTGCTTCTCACAGCACGCTGGAGAAACACAGTGGCCCTGAACTGCAGCGGACGGGAAGGTGGGAGCTTTAATAGTTTGGGTTTTTTTTCTGTTTGCTTCTCAAATCTGAGCATGCACCCTCCCTTCTAGCAGGTCTTTGGGGTTAGCTGGTTCAACGAAGGGGCTCCGCATTGCCAGCTTGGTCCCCTGGGCTGGGCAGGGGGGAGATCTGGGCAGCTGGGCTCAGCCCCAGCCATCACCATTGCACGCAGGTTTCCTTGATTTGGGAGGAAGGAGAGTGCTTCTTTTTAGCCACGCAAGTGACTCCGTGCTTCTGATTGCCCTTCTGCAGCAAAGCAAAGTCCCCGTGTTCCTCCAAGAGAACAGACTCTCTTCTTTTTCCTTCCTGCAGGCTCTTTGGAGGTTTGACCCTGGACGTGAAGCGGAAAGCCCCGTGGTTCTGGAGCGACTTCCGGGATGGTCTGAGCCTGCAGTGCCTGGCGTCCTTCCTCTTCCTCTACTGTGCCTGCATGTCCCCTGTCGTCACCTTTGGGGGACTGCTGGGGGAGGCGACCAATGGCCAGATAGTGAGCACCTCTCTCTGTTGGGGGGCATGGGGGAGGATAAAAGTCAGGCCAAAGTCCTCGCTGCAGTGAATCGGCTTTGGTTTTTGTTTCTCCCTAACGATTTATTTACTCACGGCTGCCTCTCTTCCCTGGACAGAGTGCCATGGAGTCGCTGCTGGGCGCGTCCATGGCCGGCGTGGTGTATTGCCTCTTTGCCGGCCAACCTCTCACCATCCTCGGCAGCACCGGACCCGTCCTCGTGTTTGAGAAGATCCTCTACAAATTCTGCAAGTAAGGCTGGCTGCCGCAGCTGGGTGCTGCGAGAGCCTTCAGAAGGGGGCAGTGATGGAGAAAAGATGCTTTGCTTTGCTTTTCTGTTTCTTAGGGGTAGTTGCTAGATTTTAGTGACAGTCCTTTTGTTGCTATGGCTTTGATGGGAGATAAACCACCCTTATTGCCATAAGGTTTATCATTAAGCCCCAGCTTGCTGGCAGCAGGTGACTGGGTGCAAACCCAGCTGGTTTCAGTGTCAGGGCATCAGGGTGATGTGGGAGAACACCACCTGGCCCAAGAGGGACCTGACCTCAAGCAGCCTCCAAGGTGTTAACACAAGATCCTTGTTCAACAGTGGTAACTAAATAATTGGCCTCTCCTCCTGTGGGTCTACACCCTGCACCACAGCCCCGAGGCTCTCTGTAGTAGTACCTGGAAACTGCATTTCCCATCCGCAGCCTTGACACGCTCCAGAATTGCTCCCTGTTTTCCCCAAAGGCAGGCATGTCTCAGGGCCTCTTGCTGGCCTTTGCAGCCTTTGTTTCATTTTGCTTTCCCAGGGAGTACACGCTCTCCTATCTGTCTCTGCGGGCGTGCATTGGGCTGTGGACCGCCTTCTTGTGCATAGTGCTGGTGGCCACCGATGCCAGCTGTTTGGTGTGCTACGTCACCCGCTTCACGGAAGAAGCCTTTGCCTCCCTCATCTGCATCATCTTCATCTACGAGGCTCTGGAGAAGCTGAGTCACCTGCGAGACACCTACCCTGTGCACATGCACAGCAAGCTGGACTTCCTCACCAGCTACTAGTGGGTTTTTTTCCCCCTGAGAAAGCTTCTGCCCCTTGGCAGGATCTGCGGGCTGCACCTCCATCGCCTTTCCCTTACCCCTGTCTTGGCTTCTCTCCTCCCAGCTGTAAGTGTGAGGCACCGACCCATCCCAGCAACGAAACGCTGCGTTTCTGGGCGAGCAACGGGATCAACGTGTCTGGCATCGCCTGGGAAAACCTCACGGTGACCGTAAGTGCCCCGAGCCACTGCTTCCTCGCGCCGCGGCCACGGGGTCCAGGGGCATTTGCATGGTGCAAAAGTCAGAGCCCTTCAGGGAATGATGGGCTTCAAACTGTGCTAGTGCTGCTCGGAAAAGTCCTTGCTTAAATCTAGCGTGTGGTTTGTTAAAACCGCTTGGTCCTCGGGAGGAGAGTCCACCTTGTCCCAGTCTACCTGGTCCCCAGCGTTGTGGGTAGGTAGCAAGTGTCCCCCTCAAGCCTGTTGCCGGACAGTATTTCTGACTGGGAGGAAGGTTAAGTAGTGGGTGGTTTGATTATTGTAGAAGTTGTAGGTAGGACTTAAGTTCATGCTTGAAAGGTAGTAATTGGCCTCCTTAATGGGTTCCTAGTAACTCTGGGCCTTGCTTTCTCGTTCAGTGCTGTCTGTAGGTACATGCATAAATTTGCATGTCTGAGCAGCCTCTCAGGCTGTTGTGGCTGGAAGCAGAGCCCGGGCCTAGGGCAGCAGGCTCTTATGGTGGCCTTCATCCCCTCTTGGCCAGGTTCTGCGAGCCCTCCCCTGGGAAGGGACGATTTGTCTCTTCTCCTCCTTTCCTACCATGGTTGTCTTTAGCCCTCCTTCCCTCTTCCCTCTCTCTCTCTCCCCAAGAGTTTCCAGTGTTTCCTTCCCCTCTGGTGTCTTCTTTAGCCACGATTGCTCGAATGGCAGGCAGAGGATGTGCCGAGGGTGCGTGGTATGGTGTCCCCTCACATCTCGTTTCTCCGCTCTATAGTTCGATGTGTCACTTGTTCAGCTGCTGCTGCTCATTACATATAAATCTCCATTGGCAGGAGCAGTTAGAGGGTCGTGGATCTTGGACCAAGATCCTCAAAACCCCCTAGCTACGCGAGGTTTCCCTGCCGCACGTGCACTGCCTTTGTGTCCTGACGCTCTGTTTCTCCAGGAATATCGGCATTTGCGTGGGGAGTTTCAAGGACCTGCCTGTGGACGCGACGGCCCCTACACGCCTGATGTGTTCCTCTGGTGCTGCATCCTCTTCTTCGCCACCTTTGCCCTGTCAAGCTTCTTGAAGAAGTTTAAAACCAGCCGCTACTTTCCAACCAGAGTAAGTAGAAGATGGTGGCCAGCGTCCATCTCCACACTCGTTTCCCAAAATGGCTTTCCTGGAGCACTAAGCAGTATTAGCCCCGCCATGGTCAAGCTGGGAAACGTTGGCCTTGCAGGCCAAGCTCTCCAAGAGCTTGGATGTCCCGCACTCATTTCCGTGAGTGCAAAATCATCGTAGCATTTCCCACCTGCCTCGCGATCTGCCCCAGATTGAAGATTTTTGGGGTTTGATTTTTTTTAATTTTTTTTTTTTTCCCTCTCCTCAGGTAGTAGGAAGTCAGGTTTCCCAAAGTTTTGGGGGTTGGGGTTGTGGGTTTTTTTCCTACCTTCTGCGCATTATGTGCTCGAGCGGAAAGTAGATTCGAATGAGGAGGTTCCTTTTGAGGACTAAAGGATGCCTCAGTGCCTTGTTGCCGTTGTAGCTGTGAGTGTAGCTGTAGTGGCAGACATCTCTTTTCTTATTTTTAATATTATTATTATTATTTTTAGGTTTTGACTTAAACCAACCCTTGTCCGCCTAATTAAGCTTTTTTTATTATCTGACGCCAGATCTCACGGGGACAAACACAGCAACAGTATCTAAGCAAGGGATCAGGCTGCATGTGCTCAGAGGGGTGGTGGGATTTGGTTAACCAGCCTGAATGTTGTGGATGTCCGCAACTCTTGCATCTCACGTTACGGCCCTGTTTGCCATGCCCCTTTCACCTCTGGTTTCTCGCCCCAGGTACGGTCCACGGTGAGCGACTTTGCTGTTTTCCTCACCATCGCCATCATGGTGCTCCTTGACTTTGTGGTTGGGATCCCATCGCCAAAGCTCCAGGTCCCCCACACGTTCAAGGTAATGGGGTGTTTTGGCACGTGGGGGTGCCACAAGGTGATGCCGGGGCAGGGCAGGGCTGAGTCTGGAGGAGATGCTGGTGGTGTGACCATCTCCTCTTCCACCTCCAAGTGCCTTGCTTCCTCCTGGCAACGAGAAGATGGCCCCAAAACTAGATACCTACAGGAGAAGTACCTAGAGGTGCTTGCAAAGAGGAGACTGGCACTGCTGAAGCCCACGGGAGAGGGGGACATGAAGCCAGGGCTGGGAGGTGCTCTGACACAGGGAGGGAGGGGAAAAGGAAAGCCAGTGGAGTGCCTGGCCTGGGAGACGATGCTGATGTGTGGGCTTTGTTGCAGCCTACCAGAGACGACCGCGGGTGGTTCATCAACCCCATAGGACCCAACCCTTGGTGGACGGTGTTGGCTGCGCTCGTCCCAGCTCTGCTCTGCACCATCTTGATATTCATGGACCAGCAGATCAGTGCCGTTATTGTGAACAGGAAGGAGCACAAGCTGAAGGTAAGGGCCTGCGAGAGATGACCCCGGCCCCAGCCCCTTCTGGGCTGCAGGTCTGGGGAGAAGCTCTTATTGCCGATGCTTTCTGAAGGCATTGGTTTGGGACAAGGTCAGGCTGCGTGGCAGGATGCTCTCCTGGATTAACGATGATGCAGGGAGCAAGTGACAGGGCAGTTCAGATGAGCAACCTTTTGGAGGAGCAAATTAATCTTGGAGCAATATGGAAGCGCGTTTTTGTTTTGAAACGGCAGCAGCAGCAGGTGCGGGGAATGCATTGTTTTGATGCGCTGCCAGGGATAACTCAGAGTCACACCTTCCTCGCAAGTGGTAGAATTTTCTTTGTGAGTGAAAAAAACGGTTTGGTGGTTTTGGGTTGTGGGTGGGTTTTTTTGGAGAAGTATGTATCGCACAAGCTCCCCATATCCCTTGTGTCTGAACTCCTGCCAGATTTTCATGCCAGGTGCTTGTGCAAAGCCTGCGTACACCCTTACTTGTTTCCATTTCTTGTTTTAAATTCTGAAGAAGTTGACCTGTGCTCGAGCAGGGTTTGAGTCTGACTTGCGACGTTATCCTTGCTCTTGTGCTATGGGATGCTCTGTTTCTTGTTTTCCTGCCTGCAGAAAGGATGCGGGTACCACCTGGACCTTTTCGTGGTGGCCGTGATGCTGGGGGTGTGCTCGGTGATGGGGCTGCCCTGGTTTGTGGCTGCGACCGTCCTGTCCATCACCCACGTGAATAGCCTCAAAGTAGAGTCTGACTGCTCAGCTCCAGGAGAACAACCCAAGTTTCTGGGGATACGAGAGCAGAGAGTCACTGGCTTGCTGATCTTTGGGCTCATGGGCTGCTCCGTCTTCTTCACTTCCGTGTTAAAGGTGAGAGGAAAATGCAAACCACCCGACAACCGCGAGCTTGTTGGAGGTTACAGAAAAACAGTCCCCTCTCTGCAGGCCTGAGTAGTTAGTTGTGGAGCGGAGGAGGAGGGGGTGATCCCAACCCTTGGGGCTTGACCCACGGTGGGAACCAGCCTCGGTTAGGCTTTGCAGCCCTTCGGGCCCCCGTTTGGTGTGCTCGAGGCAAGCGAGCAACGCAACTGCTTGAATTTTCGGGTGTCTTTCAGGCCCGCCCATGTTTATGGGTTACAGCTGAGCATATTCAGACCAGCACGTCTGCTCTCTTTCAAACAGGCAGCCCTTTACGGGCTGCAATTTGCTCCCCAAATGCCCCGGAGCAGCTGTTCCCAGGAGCTAAACACACTGAGGTCATCCCCGTGGGCTTCCTTGCACGTTCCTCCCACAAAGTAATCTCGTCTCTAGGCTAAAAGGAGGCCTGTGGCCTTTGCCTGTTGCCCCAAGATTAGGCAGAAGTGTTTTTCTACCGCCACAGAATGCGGCATAGGGTAGCACGGGTGAAATCGCCTATTTTCCTCCAACCTTTCTGGAAAATAGGAGTATTCTGAGGAGAGGTAACTCCAAAGTTCAGCCTAAAGCAGAGCCTTAGCTCACTCGTGCGCACAAAATCTTTAATGGTTAAAACCTGACCCATCTGTAAGCCTGAATGGAAGCTGGAAGGCTTCAAGCAATTTTAGGCAGTGCCTGTGGAAGAGGGTGGTAATACTGAAAATGCAATACGGAGAAAGAAACGATTGCATTCTTTTTTTTTTTTCTCTTTTCCCCCCCAGTTTATACCAATGCCTGTGCTCTATGGCGTCTTTCTCTACATGGGTGTGTCGTCGCTCAGAGGAATTCAGGTACGGACTCTTTTACAGCGTGCAGCATGTCGTCTCCCTGGTATTTTGTCTCCGTAGCAGCAGGGAAAAAAGCAGTGGCATGGGAAAAACTTCTTGCAGAGCAAGCAATGAAACTCTTTTGTGTAAGAAAAAGATTGGTGGAGGCACAGGAGGTATATAGGGCTGGGAGGACCAGGCAAGTTCAGCGCTCTCTGTTTCAGGGTTTAGGGCAGGTCAGTGTTTGGTTACGTGAAAGCGGGGGAATTCAGTGCAAAGGGAAGGCAGTTTCTGCCACTGGTGGAAATCCTCGCTGGGGGATTCAGTGGGCCGAGAAATGCTAATAATGGAACGGCACGGAATAGTTGCCGTTTGGTGGGCAGCTCTCAGGGGCAAGCCGGTTGATAGATGGAGCGAAGGGAAAATGGGTGCTGCTCCCAGGAGGAACGCGGTGGGATCCAGGATTTCTGACGGCAAGCGAGATGCTGCAAACCGCCTCCACGTCTCGAGAGGGCCAGAAACTTGCCGCAGTCCCAAGGCGGCAACCTTTCCCTTTTATTTTGCAGTTCTTTGATCGCTTGAAGCTGTTTTGGATGCCAGCGAAACACCAGCCGGATTTCATCTACCTGCGGCACGTGCCCTTGCAAAAGGTGCATTTGTTCACGGTGATCCAGCTGACCTGCCTCGTCCTGCTCTGGACCATCAAGGTGTCCCGTGCCGCCATCATCTTTCCCATGATGGTAAGAGCTGCCGCCGCTCAGCAGCGGGGTGTTTGCAGCGTTGGAGTGAGAGGTGGCATCGTCTCTGAGCTCACCGCATCTTCCCTCTTATTCGTGAAGGTTTTGGCTCTCGTCTTTGTCCGGAAAGCGATGGATTTCTGCTTCTCAAAGCGCGAGCTCAGCTTTCTGGATGACCTTATGCCAGAAAGGAAGAAGAAGTTGGACGATGCCAGAAATGAAGCCAGAGAAGAAGAAGAGGTAAGGCTTGCTGGGTCCTCGGGGCTGGACATCTCCGTCGGGCTGTGAGGTTGCCTGTTTCTCTTACAGCTTGTCTGGAAACGTTGGGGGAAGATCAGCACTCAATCGAAATAGATCCCAATAGCCTGGATCCCACGTTGTAACCTTTGTTTCCTCAAGTAGCAGTGAGCTGAACGCTTGAATACAGGTGTAATTTTTAAAACGAGTCGTTTTTCACAAAGGTCATTATCATTACGATGATTGTTATTAGAAGGTGCTGCTGCTGCTGCTGGCAAGATTTGCTCATAATCGTGTTTTGAACACCCAATCCCCCTGCCCCAAAACCTTTGGAGTGAACGGTTTCTACCCTGCTGCACTAATACCTATAGCTGCCAAGGGGCAGAAGGGGAGGGCAGACTGCTAACTTTGTGCTGGGCATTCAGCTTATCTCCACTTTGACCAAAGACAGAGAACGTGATTTGTCCCTTTTTTACCTCAGGAGTCCAGGAGGGCGATGGAAGCTGCTGCTGCTGCAAGTTCAGTTCAGCTGAACGTGGGGAAGACCAGTGACATGGATATCCCAAAGCAAGGCAGTGACAGGTAAAGCCCCACCAAGCGCCAGGACCCCCGGCAAGATTAGCTTGAAGGGGTTTGGCAGAGTTTTCTCCACTTGCCTCTTTGTGGGGCATCCCACAGAAACCAGCAGGCAGCTTGGTGGGAAAATCAAATTCGGGGGCAGGGCTGCAGGAGGTGATCGCAGGGCTCTGACCCCAAGCAGAGTGGCTGCAGCACTCGCGTTTGACCCCCAAACCTTGCATCATCAGCGCCTTTACGGTAGCTGGAGTTCCTCATACTTACACATGAGGAGTTGCAGGCGTGATCTGTACCAGCAGTGGCTTAGGAACCCGGACCAGGGCTAAACCCCAGCAAGAGCCTTTGCACAGAGCTGTTGCTCTGCAGCTCCCCAGCTTGCCTCCCAAAACTCCTCATCCAGCAAAACCTCCCATGCTTATGCGCAGCTTTGATTCTCGGGGCTCCGCTGTTCCTCTTGCTGATGCTAATGCCCTTGGTGGCATCAGTTCCCATAATCACGGATTGCTGTGTAAAATATTTATTGCAGGACTGATCCTTCTGAGATTATTATCCTGGATGAAATGTCACAAACGACTGTATGGAAGGCTCTCACTTTGAAGACAGAAACCCTTTGAATCCAGGGAGGAAAAAGGTAAAGGATTGCACACGAACGTGTCCGTGCTCCTCTGCAAGCGACGGTGCACGCCTACGCTTTTCCCACGCTTTGGCCGGCAAGGCTGAGCAAACAGCCTGTCCCTGGGAACAGGCAGTGAGGACCGTGGCATGCAAACCAGCTCCTCTCTGCTGGGGTGGTCCCCCAAACAGGGCTGAATCAGCAGCAGCTGGCAGGTCTTCCACTGATGATGCTCTCCCTCTTTTTCTCTTCCCTTTGCCTTTCCCCACTCCCGCTTTTCACGTTTAGGAATCTTGACTTGGAAGGAGAGGAGCGAGAGCGTGACTCGGGGATGTGCCAACGCAGACAGAGGGAGAAAGCGCTTTGTTTCAGTTGGAGGATTCCCATTAAAGCCATGCAGATGTTTTCAGTTATCCTTGGTGTGCTTCAGGCATTCAGTGTCTCTAGACCAGCAAGCTGAGGTGAACGTCACAGTCAATGGGAGTTTGGTGGTGTTAAGTCTGTGTGCGTACGTGTGCGTGTGGGGGTGTGGGTTTGTAGTGGTAGAGGGACTGCTACTGCTTTATCATTCAGTGCTCTTCTTTTAGTACCTAATTCCTCCGCTTTTTTTTTTTTCCTCTTTTTTCCAAATGTAAACTGGGAATGTCCAAAATAATTTTCTGTTATATTTGATGCATTCTCCACTTTCTTCTTCATCACGACCGGGTTTTTGGTCTGGTTTGGGGTCCTGGCTTTAATTCACTCTTCTGTCTCTTACTGGTACGAGAGGGATGCCCTCTGTGGCAGGGCAGCATAGAGAGCGTCCGAGCAGTTGGCCTAAGGTGAAAGAGAAGCATTTGCTCCCTGCGCTTCAGTTTTACCTCTCTTGCTTGGTTTGGTTTTGGTTTTGGTTTTTTTGCTTTGGCTCTGCCATCAGCCTGGGAGCTGCAAAATGCAGAACTGCCACCTTCTTGTCCCCTGGCTGTACACTGCATCTAAGGGAGCACTTCAGGTATTTGATTTTGAGTACACCGTATGGTCACAGGAGCGGCCAGATGAGACCTGGGGGGGGCTCTGTGTCCCTGGGCTGCCCCCTCTGTTGTTCCTCCACTTTCCTTCTGTATTGGGTCTGGCTGAGTTGGAGTTCTTTTACCCCATAGCAGCCCTCGTAGTGCTGTGCTCTGTACTGGTAGCTAGAAAGCTGTTGATAACACAGCAGTGTTTTGGCCATGGCTGAGCAGTGCTGGCACAGCATCAAGGCTGTCTCTCTAACATTCCCCCCCTCCCCAGTAGGCTGGGGGTGGGCAAGATCTTGGGAGGCAACGTAGCCAGGAAGAAGGCATACAGGCAGCAAGAAGAGGCATCTCGGTAGCAAGTAAATCTTAGGTCCCTTCAGATGCTGGGGACCCTGCGTTCATGCAGCATTGGGCAGACCCCAGATGGATTTTCCCTTGGCACACTGTACAGATCCTGCCTGTGGAGAAGTTCCTCCTTTTGGTCATTCACGGTGTTATACAACTTTTCTTAGAAGAAAACAACTCTATGCGTAAAGGATGTTCACGCGCGGACTTCTTGCTGCACTTTAGATAACGGCAGGGCCGCGCAGGTGGCGTAATCGCTGGTACCAAGCAGGAGCTGCCTGGAGGCTCCTCTGTCACAGTCAACCAGCTCCGTTTATCCTGCGGCCAAGGGCCATGTGTAGGGACACAGCCTGAAGGCCACGCCGTACGTACAGTGCAGCACAGACCTGCACCCGCTCCGGTGAACTGTTAGGTGGATCCCCAACTCCTGGAGGTACAGTGATCTCCCAGTCAGGATCTCTGCAGCAGGCTGTTAAACTGCACGGTAACTTGGGAACCAGAGAAGATCCAGATCTGGAGGGGATGGTTAACCACAGGGCCTCACGTTGAACCTCCTCTAAGCTCGTCCTGTGCTTCCAGGGTTCTCGAGCCTCTCGGGGGGCATCTCCCAGACTGGCCGGTGACTCCCAGCTCCCTCGTTCCTGCCTTCCCCTCCCTGCCTGCCTGCCCCACTGTGGCCCCTGCAGCAGCACTCAGCTGAGCACCCTCCGTTGCTCCTGGGGAAAGAGCGTCCTCCTTGCTCTCCGTGGCATTCCCCCAGCACACGGTGCTGTAGCGAGGACAAGGCAGTCAGATACAGACACAGCCTGTTGAACAGAGCGTCCTGCACGCAGTGCTTCCGATAGAGCAGCTCAGGAGCGAGGAGGTGAGCTGGGTGTGCTGCCTCTCACAAAGAGCATTTGACATCGGCAACCTTCCCCGCTGGACCCTCTGCAGCCTCTCTTTTTCCCGATGTTGTAGGTGTTAGGTTGTGTGGTTAAAGGTTCATCTCCACAAACACAGAGGAGGACAAAGGAGCAATGGCAGGCAGGGGAACCCCAGGGACCTAGGCAGAGGCAAGGGAGCACCCTGCTGTGGCTTTTCCCAGGGCTGTCGCAGGAGAGGGATCGCCCAGCTTGTCTAGGTATGAGGCTCACCAGACAAGTATTGACTCTCCCTTGCTCACCTCACAGACTGACGGGGGGAATGCGCTTCTGTGGCCATGCCCTGCCTCTGAAGCCCGGCCGTAGACAAAAAACTGGCTCAAACTGTGAAGGTTACCAGGCGAGACGTGACTGGGTGCACGTGTGTGGCAAGGTCTGTGCATGTGAATGTCTGAAACTGGATTCTGAGCTGTCAAGCAGAAGCCTGCTTCTCGCTACACGCAGCCAGCGTGGGCTGGTTGTAAATTTGGGTAACACCTGGAATAAGCAAAAGTGGCATGTCCCGAATCCTACAGTTAATAACGAGCTAGGAGAGAGAAGCCTTAATTCGGAGGCTGATCAGGCATTGTACTGCTCCCATAGACAACTTAGATTGGGAACACTGGGGGCGTGGGGTTCCAGAAAGAAGAGGTGGTGGCAAAAAGAAGGGTTCCCAGAAAGAAGAAGGGATCTTGAAGAGAAGGAGGGGACCCAGGAAGGAAAAGGTGAAGATCCTGGCTGGAGGAAGTATCCTGGAAGTGGCGGAAGATCTTGGAGACCAGAGAGCTGCGTGGAGACAAGTGCCAGGGGATGCCCAGGGACCTTGACCAGCACCCTGCGAAACTGGTAACGGCGAGCAGCTGCACAGCAGGAACCAAGGTGATGTTCTGCCTGACCTTCCTGGACCTGCAGTAGCCTCCCTGCTGGGATAGGGGAGTTGGCTCAAGCAACTGCAGGATTCAATAGGAATGCATTTCACCAAGGTAAAGAGGACACAGCAGTGGCTTGGAAATGCTGGTTGGTTTAATGGTAAAACTGGAATTATTCTGTCAACTGTGCATTCCTTTTAATATGGACTTAATTTAAAACGGCTGCTTTGAAGTTGTTCTGGCTTCACCTTAATCGACACCTGCAATCTTCATCATCTTATCTTCTCCAACAGCGACACCACACCCTGCCCCTCCCCACCCCCTGCAAAAAAAAACCAAAACCAACCCAGGAAAAGAAGGACTTCAAGGGCAAGCTAGGCAGCAAAGTTGTGCGAGATTGGTCAAACTGCTCAAAGTTTGCAGGGAGATTGGAGCTTGCAATTCAGATGTACGTCGCTCAGCGTGGGGAGGGTAGTACGCACCTTTCACTGGAGTCAGAGGGAAAAACAGGGAGAAGGGAGCTGCAGCGTAAAGAGTAAAGGACACAACATTCTTAGGAAAACTCTCCTTTTTCTTTCCTTTTCCTTGCTCCTTCGCTTCCAGATCTCCGTGGTCGCAGTTTGTGCTGCCTCACCTCCAGCACAGCGTGCAGAATGAAAAGACTGTCACAGAATTCGTCTTCCTGGGGTTCTGCAGCACCCCAGCCCTGCAGCGCTGCCTCTTTGGCCTTTTCTCTGCCCTCTGCTCTGCCACTCGGATGGGAAACACACTTGTCTTTCTGCGTATCTGCCTGGACTACTGCCTCCACAGCCCCAGGTACTTCTTCCTCTGCCACCTCTCCATCGCGGACATCTGCTACGCCTCCAGCAATGTCCCCGTATGCTAAGGAGCCTCCTTGGACAAGGCAGAACCCTCTCCGTTGCTGGGTGTGGGGCACAGATCCATCTTTATTTAATCTTTGCACTTACAGCGTGCGTGCTGCTGGCCGTGATGTCTCATGTTCGCTACGTGGCAATCTGCCGTCCCCTCTGCTGTGCCCTCATCATGATCTGGAGGCTGCGCCTCACCCTTGCCACAGTTTTGTGGGCTTTGGCGTTCGTATTTGGTACACTGCAAGCCTCTCTGGCTTTACACCTGCCTTTCTGTGGCCCCTGCGAGGCTGTCCACTTCTCCTGTGAAATTCTTGCTGTCTTAAAGCTGGCCTGCACTGCCGCTCCTGCCAATAAAGTCCTGATCTTTGCTGTTTGTGTGTGCTTCTTCCTCTTCCCTTTAGCCTTAATCCTGATTTCCTCCCTGGACATCCCGGCCACCGATCTGCGCATCCGCTCTGTGCCAGGATGGCACGAAACCTTGTCCACATGTGGCTCTCACCCGACCGTGGTGGGTGTCTTTTATGGAAACGCCATCTTCCTGTACGCGGGGCCCGGGAGCGGTAAGTCCTCTGGGAGGGAGACAGTTCTTTCCCTTTTCTACACTCTCGTCAGCCCCAGTTTGAAGCCCGTCATTTACAGTCGGAGGAACAAGCAGGTGAAGGAAGCCTTGCTGAAGCTTCAGAGAAGGAAGAGGGTCTTTCATTCCGTCTAGCTGGCGCTCTAGGCTTTCACCTGTCTCCTGCCTTGCTGCTCTTTCTTCTTGAGCTCTTGGGGTATTTCTCACGGAATGTTAAGTGGTTAAAACGTAACACAAGACATGGTTATTCAAATGCATTTGTCTCTTGTTTCTCTGTGCAGCCTGATGAATATCATGGCACTAAATGACTCATTGTTATTCCTTGTATTGCAGATAACTAATTCTTGTTCCTCAGATGCAGCTGTCCCAGGCGGGTAGTATGTTTCACCGGAACTGTTGACCCAGGTGGAAAAAACAGTCTTCTCGGTTCTAGCTAGCAGCCAGGATAAACTACTGTGTAGCAGGGTTTTTTTCTGAATCTACCCATTGATCCAATAAGATATTCTTTTTCCCTACCGTATTTGTGCCTCCTGTTATCCTCAGGATGCTAGAGCTTCAGCTCTACTGTTAGAAAGAAAAAGAGAGAAAACATGATGCTGCTAGTGGGCTTTGCTTCTCAGGAGGGTGAACGAGCCTGTGAAGGGTTTTCCTTCTGCACACTTTTGAGCCTGACACCTCTCATGCAGGAAGTTTCTCTGTTCTGGAGAGTTTTTGCTCAAAGCAGAGCTGGCTTCTCCCCAGGCACTAAGTTTTCCAAGCGGGAAGGCTCTAGGGGTGCATGGCTTTAAGTAGCTGCCTGGATCCGCATCATAGCTTGTGATTTCACAATGGTCCCTATTGTGTCTCTGGAGTTGGTGCACACTGGGTGCCACTTAGCTCCTCCCGTGAGGGCTACTCCATCAGTCCCTGGGGAATCGGGCCCCCTGACTGACCTGGAGGTTCAGTTGTCCCCGAAACCCAGTGACTGACGTGAGGATGAACCCAAACGGGGGTTACAAAATGACACTTCTGGAAGAGTTACAGGTAGCACGGCCGGGGCTCAAAAGTGCAGTTTTGTGGGTTGGGGTTGGTTTTTTTCCAGTTTGGAAATCACTTTTTTAGACAGGAACCTCAAGAACAAAGCAGGAGGTGGGTTTTTTTGGTCTGAAACACTCATCCCTCTCCTGCTGTATTAAAGACGTCCAGACTCTCGTGGTATACAGTAGAGGTGATGTTATGGGCTGTTTTATTTGCGTATGGGAAGGAAAACCTCCTACAAGTCCGTGGTTTTAGGGCTGTGCCTGAAGGAGGAGGAGGCGGCACGTAGAGGCGTGATGGCTCGTGGACTCGCGTGGACGCAGGGGTGGGTGATGGCTGGGAGGACGTAAGGGAGCTCTCCACCCCCAACCCCAACTTTTCCCTTCTTGTCGTTGCTAAACAGAGACATGACGAGGAGGCAGTGATTGACCGGGGAAGAAGGAGCAACACTGTCAGTGTTCGCTATGAGGAGGAGGAGTTGGAAGGTGAGTCTCTGCTGAGATCCTGGTAGAGGAGCCACCAGCCCAGCGCGTTTTCCCATTGCACAAAGTCTCTCCTGTGTGCCTTGTTGGGTGTCACATCATGTGCAGCAAAACGTGCCGCGCTTCTCAATGAAGCAGCACAGTTATTGTCACGTTTTTTACTATTACGGCTTTTTAAACGGAGGGAAAAAGCCCCCCGGGAGGCCACGGTGTGAGTTGTAGCCACAGGGCTCGATAATTCACGGCTTTTTTTCTCGCAGAGGCTGCTCCTGGCTTGGAGAGGTCAGGAGAATCATTTCAGGGCTGCAGACGCGGGGCTGTGATTTTCTTTTTTTGTTCTGGAGTTCATTACGATGGGACTGATTTGATCGTCTCTTGTCGCCTCGTGCCATACAGAGATTTTGAAAATAATTAGCTTGTGTTGCTGCTTAATGAGCAAGTCTGAGTGTTGTCCAGCCGAAGCTGGAATTTGAGAAGAGGTCCAATACTTTGGGGGCACTTTTAGATGACCCAGAGCCAACACTTGTTGTTGCTGTGTTGTTGCAAAGCTCGAGTAAAATAGGCTTGGAAAAAAGGAGGTCCAGTGAAAATAACATTCAGGGAAGCTGGCGTTGCTCCTGGGATATATAACCGTGGCTTAGCAAGGCACCGGCCACCTCAACCATTGCCGCAATGCCGAGAGTGCTGCAAAAACCGCTGCTTTTTCGCAGGCCACCGGACCCTGTACGTGGGCGCGCGGATGCCACTGGTTAGGCAGAGCCACCGGCATCACCGCCGCCACAGCCAGAAGCATCGGGAAGGGGAACGGGAGAAGGACTCTGCCCCGATGGAGCAGGGCTACCACTGTAAGTCCCACCGCGGCATTCGCTAAACTCCTGGGGGCAACGTGGGCGCTGGGGCCTTCTGCAAGCAGGTCCCCGTGGCTAGTTTGAGTGAGTTGCTGTTCTTCCGAGGGAAAGTGGCCGTATTGAGCAACACCCTCTTTTTCCCAAGTTTTCTTTTTTTTTGTTGTTTTTTTTTGTTTGTGTTTTTTTTAATGCAGTTAAATGCATAATGGGTTTAGGCTCGTCTTCCTTAGAGGGATCCTGGCTTTAAAAATGGCAATGTGGGGAAGGAAAGCAGCCCATCATCATGCAGAGGTGGACTAGATGCTTCTCCTTCTCCACGGCTCTGTGCAAGCCCAGACAGATGCAGAGGAGAGGGGCCAGCCCAGTGTTTATGGCTGCACTGGTGCTGATGGCCACTTTGCACGTGAGCGTGACGAGCTGTGTTCAGGCGCAGTAACGGGATGGGTCTTTGCCTTCTGCCCCCAGGCTCCCCGTCCCAGCGGGTGCAGTTCATTCTCAGGAGCAAGGAGGACGAGCAGCACCTCTCTCACCACTTGTTCTCCGAGCTGGATGAGATCTGTGTAAAAGAGGGCCGAGATGGCGAGTGGAAGGAAACGGCAAGGTAAATCCCTGCTGCTTGGCTGCGGTGGGAGAGGAGTCCCTGCACCGGCAGCGCCCGTGGGCTCTGCTTTCTCCTCTCCAGGATGCGAAGCTTTTGCAGCTGCAGGTGGCGGCACGAGGAGCCTTCTCCTCTTGCCACCCCGTGGCTCTGTCAAAGGGGTTGCAGAGCTGGGGCTGTTTTCTTGCAATGGGGCTGATCGCACCCGATGTCCGCAGGTGGCTGAAGTTTGAGGAGGACGTGGAAGATGGCGGCGAGCGCTGGAGCAAGCCCTACGTTGGCACGCTGTCCTTGCACAGCCTCTCCGAGCTGAGGAGCTGCATCAGCAACGGGTCGGTGCTGCTGGACATTTGTGCCAACAGCATCGAAGAGATTGCAGGTACCATGGGCGCTGCATCCCTCCGGGAACGGCCGAGCTCAGCTCGCCACGGTGCTCTTCACTCCCAAATCAAACCCTGCCCCAATGGCACGTCCTTTTCCAGAAGTGCCACTGTGTTTTTCTCATGAGCTGTTTTTGGATGTAGACTGGGCATGCAACAGTCGCACCGTTTTTTTATTCCAATGCGGGGTCCTTTTGAAAGCAGTTTGTGGGGTTGAGAAGCCACTAGAGAATATTCTGCAGCCAAAAAGGAGCGTGTGTCAGGGCTTAGCAGGCTGCTCTTAGAAATACAGAGTCTGCGTAAGAGCTGAACCTCCTTAAAGGAACTATTTCTTACAAGCTGTTTCCTCGCATTCTTTTTTTTGCTTTTGCCTTAAGATCCAGCATGTAAGAGTTTTAAGGCAGAGTTTATCTGGCGATGACCAAGCAGTGTATTTCTGTGGGGAAGATACTTGAAGTTAATTGCAAAAGCCGCTTTGGAGAAGTTATCTTTGACTGGCGGCAGGTCTCCATTCAGCCCTTTCAAGGGCTGGAGAAGTCGGAG
This sequence comes from Buteo buteo, assembly GCF_964188355.1. Classification (NCBI taxonomy): domain Eukaryota; kingdom Metazoa; phylum Chordata; class Aves; order Accipitriformes; family Accipitridae; genus Buteo; species Buteo buteo. The sequence goes on along the minus strand of NW_027439225.1, from coordinate 243,015 downwards.
CCATTCTTAGCACGTTTCTCCCTGGGCTCGGCAAATTGCACTCGATCAGCACGGGAAGCTCTGGGAACGTCTGTGCTATAGATCGCTTATAATTTGGGTGAACGTGTAGAGTCAGAAAGGCCAGGTCGGGCAAGAAAATTGCGTCATTTAGAATGGGAAATATTTATCTTAGCGGAATGATGAATAAGCACTTGGATGCCATGTTTCTTAGCAGAAGAAAATTCTCGTTTTGGCTGCAAAGGCTGAACATTATTAAAAGGCCTTGCTATGCAAGGCTGAGCCGGCATTAGGGTGCAGCCTGTGTGGCACAGCCTTCCCTGGGGGCTTTGGGGGTCGGGACTTGTTGGGGTTTCTGCTCTGATGGCTTTGTTTCCCTTTGCCATCCTCAGATACGATCCTGGCCCAGCAAGAACAGTCCACGGAGTTTGACGAGCACGTGCGGGCGCAAGTTCGAGAAGTCCTTCTGAGGAAGCACCACCATCAGAACGAGAAGACAACCAACCTTCTGCCCGCTGTCTGCTCGTTTGCTGATGTGAGCAAGAGGCAGTCAGACCTGCACCTCCTCTACAAGCCAGGTGAGGCTTTCTGCAGGGCTGTGGCCCCATTAGACTTGTCCGGGCAAAGGAGAAGCGTCCCAGTTGCTCCTCGTCCATCTTTCTGAGTGTCTTTCTTTTTCCTACCAGCCCAAACAATCACCTCTTGTCCTTCTCCCACCGCTGCAGAAGCTAAAGATGGGGTGAACCCTGAGAGCAGAGCAACGGATTTAAGCAAGGTGAGACACTCGTAGCTTTCTCACGCCTTTAGGGCCAGATTTGCTCTTGCAAACTTGGCTGGAGAGTGTGCTGCAGAGCGCTGTGGGCTTTGCTTTTGGGGTAATTGCCTGAAAATCGCTTGTCGTGCCCAGGCGGAGCTGCACTTCATGAAGAAAATTCCCACCGGGGCTGAAGCATCCAACGTGCTTGTAGGAGAGCTGGATTTCCTTCACCAGCCCATCGTGGCATTTGTCCGCCTGAGCCCGGCTGTCCTCCTCTCGGGCATGACGGAAGTTCCCATCCCAACAAGGTGCGAATGAGAAGCGCAAATTTTTTCCGTAAAAAAGACACCCAACCAAAGATCGAGTTGCAGGCATCAGTTTGGTGTCCCAAGGGAACAAGGCGAGTGGGAGGGGGAGCAAGCACGTTTCCCCCACCCACATCTCCTCGCCTTCGTTTCTCCATTCCCTGCTGTAGCTTTTAAACCCATCGGCCAATTGTAATGAAAGTTGGCCCCCAAATGAAATTTGCCGTCGGTTTTGAAGAATTTCAAATTCATCGTGGCGTCGCTGAGCCTACGTGTCCCGTCTTGAGCCACGCTCCGGGCTGGGAGCTGCCAGGGCTTTCCCTGGGTGCTCTTGGAGCAAGGACACCTTCTTCTCTCTCTCATTTTGTTTTTCTTGCCCAGGTTCCTGTTTGTTTTGCTTGGACCAGAAGGAAAAGCCCATCAGTACCATGAGATCGGCAGGTCCATGGCCACTATCATGACAGATGAGGTGCGACAAGATGAGATAGCTCCGGGTCATTTTTGCCTTTCTTCAGCTCTCCCTGTCTCTGAAGTAGTGAGGAAGAGGATTTGCTGTCCCAGCTGCCCGCAGCTCTCCAAATAGCCCAGCCCTCTTTCTCACCCCGAAGCGAACACGCAGATTTGCATCACCCCACATCCTGGAGGCTGAAATCCCACCCGGGGTGCATCCTGCACCTCATCCTTCTTGCCGGGGTCCCCAGCACGCTGTCCCCAGTGGTGGCATTGCCAGGGCCAGTCAAACTTCTCTTGCTCTTTAAGCAGAAGGGTATGGTGTGCCATGGGGGACGGGGGCCTCATGGGGGAGATGATTACAAATGCCCTGACGCACAGATTTTTCCTTTTGGGGGAGTATTTCCTGCCCTTTCCAGCAGGAAATTTTGGGGAAAAAGCCTTGCGTTTAGCCAAGAGCTTATTGCACTGGTTAGGACCTCCGAGCTGGGTTGTCCTCTCACCAGGTTGTCTTCTCTTGGCAGGTTTTCCGTGACGTTGCCTATAAAGCCAAGAACGGGGCTGACCTCGTGGCTGGCATCGACGAGTTTCTGGATCAGGTCACGGTCTTGCCGCCAGGAGAGTGGGATCCATCGATCCGAATCGAGCCCCCGAAAAACATCCCTTCGCAGGTGGGAGGCGCGAGGGGGATGGGCGGGACGGCTGGGGATGCTGTTCAGGGGCCCAAATTCACAAGGTCCCACTCTGACACAGTCACAGAGCCAGACCAGAAGCAAAACAAGCCAGCGGTTACAAGTCCATAGCTTTATCTTACTTCCATTTTAACAGGAAAAAAGGAAGATGCCAGGAGCTCTTGACGACAGTGCTTCTCACAGCATGCTGGAGAAACACAGTGGCCCTGAACTGCAGCGGACGGGAAGGTGGGAGCTTTAATAGTTTGGGTTTTTTTTCTGTTTGCTTCTCAAATCTGAGCATGCACCCTCCCTTCTAGCAGGTCTTTGGGGTTAGCTGGTTCAACGAAGGGGCTCCGCATTGCCAGCTTGGTCCCCTGAGCTGGGCAGGGGGGAGATCTGGGCAGCTGGGCTCAGCCCCAGCCATCACCATTGCACGCAGGTTTCCTTGATTTGGGAGGAAGGAGAGTGCTTCTTTTTAGCCACGAAAGTGACTCCGTGCTTCTGATTGCCCTTCTGCAGCAAAGCAAAGTCCCCGTGTTCCTCCAAGAGAACAGACTCTCTTCTTTTTCCTTCCTGCAGGCTCTTTGGAGGTTTGACCCTGGACGTGAAGCGGAAAGCCCCGTGGTTCTGGAGCGACTTCCGGGATGGTCTGAGCCTGCAGTGCCTGGCGTCCTTCCTCTTCCTCTACTGTGCCTGCATGTCCCCTGTCGTCACCTTTGGGGGACTGCTGGGGGAGGCGACCAATGGCCAGATAGTGAGCACCTCTCTCTGTTGGGGGGCATGGGGGAGGATAAAAGTCAGGCCAAAGTCCTCGCTGCAGTGAATCGGCTTTGGTTTTTGTTTCTCCCTAACGATTTATTTACTCACGGCTGCCTCTCTTCCCTGGACAGAGTGCCATGGAGTCGCTGCTGGGCGCGTCCATGGCCGGCGTGGTGTATTGCCTCTTTGCCGGCCAACCTCTCACCATCCTCGGCAGCACCGGACCCGTCCTCGTGTTTGAGAAGATCCTCTACAAATTCTGCAAGTAAGGCTGGCTGCCGCAGCTGGGTGCTGCGAGAGCCTTCAGAAGGGGGCAGTGATGGAGAAAAGATGCTTTGCTTTGCTTTTCTGTTTCTTAGGGGTAGTTGCTAGATTTTAGTGACAGTCCTTTTGTTGCTATGGCTTTGATGGGAGATAAACCACCCTTATTGCCATAAGGTTTATCATTAAGCCCCAGCTTGCTGGCAGCAGGTGACTGGGTGCAAACCCAGCTGGTTTCAGTGTCAGGGCATCAGGGTGATGTGGGAGAACACCACCTGGCCCAAGAGGGACCTGACCTCAAGCAGCCTCCAAGGTGTTAACACAAGATCCTTGTTCAACAGTGGTAACTAAATAATTGGCCTCTCCTCCTGTGGGTCTACACCCTGCACCACAGCCCCGAGGCTCTCTGTAGTAGTACCTGGAAACTGCATTTCCCATCCGCAGCCTTGACACGCTCCAGAATTGCTCCCTGTTTTCCCCAAAGGCAGGCATGTCTCAGGGCCTCTTGCTGGCCTTTGCAGCCTTTGTTTCATTTTGCTTTCCCAGGGAGTACACGCTCTCCTATCTGTCTCTGCGGGCGTGCATTGGGCTGTGGACCGCCTTCTTGTGCATAGTGCTGGTGGCCACCGATGCCAGCTGTTTGGTGTGCTACGTCACCCGCTTCACGGAAGAAGCCTTTGCCTCCCTCATCTGCATCATCTTCATCTACGAGGCTCTGGAGAAGCTGAGTCACCTGCGAGACACCTACCCTGTGCACATGCACAGCAAGCTGGACTTCCTCACCAGCTACTAGTGGGTTTTTTTCCCCCTGAGAAAGCTGCTGCCCCTTGGCAGGATCTGCGGGCTGCACCTCCATCGCCTTTCCCTTACCCCTGTCTTGGCTTCTCTCCTCCCAGCTGTAAGTGTGAGGCACCGACCCATCCCAGCAACGAAACGCTGCGTTTCTGGGCGAGCAACGGGATCAACGTGTCTGGCATCGCCTGGGAAAACCTCACGGTGACCGTAAGTGCCCCGAGCCACTGCTTCCTCGCGCCGCGGCCACGGGGTCCAGGGGCATTTGCATGGTGCAAAAGTCAGAGCCCTTCAGGGAATGATGGGCTTCAAACTGTGCTAGTGCTGCTCGGAAAAGTCCTTGCTTAAATCTAGCGTGTGGTTTGTTAAAACCGCTTGGTCCTCGGGAGGAGAGTCCACCTTGTCCCAGTCTACCTGGTCCCCAGCGTTGTGGGTAGGTAGCAAGTGTCCCCCTCAAGCCTGTTGCCGGACAGTATTTCTGACTGGGAGGAAGGTTAAGTAGTGGGTGGTTTGATTATTGTAGAAGTTGTAGGTAGGACTTAAGTTCATGCTTGAAAGGTAGTAATTGGCCTCCTTAATGGGTTCCTAGTAACTCTGGGCCTTGCTTTCTCGTTCAGTGCTGTCTGTAGGTACATGCATAAATTTGCATGTCTGAGCAGCCTCTCAGGCTGTTGTGGCTGGAAGCAGAGCCCGGGCCTAGGGCAGCAGGCTCTTATGGTGGCCTTCATCCCCTCTTGGCCAGGTTCTGCGAGCCCTCCCCTGGGAAGGGACGATTTGTCTCTTCTCCTCCTTTCCTACCATGGTTGTCTTTAGCCCTCCTTCCCTCTTCCCTCTCTCTCTCTCCCCAAGAGTTTCCAGTGTTTCCTTCCCCTCTGGTGTCTTCTTTAGCCACGATTGCTCGAATGGCAGGCAGAGGATGTGCCGAGGGTGCGTGGTATGGTGTCCCCTCACATCTCGTTTCTCCGCTCTATAGTTCGATGTGTCACTTGTTCAGCTGCTGCTGCTCATTACATATAAATCTCCATTGGCAGGAGCAGTTAGAGGGTCGTGGATCTTGGACCAAGATCCTCAAAACCCCCTAGCTACGCGAGGTTTCCCTGCCGCACGTGCACTGCCTTTGTGTCCTGACGCTCTGTTTCTCCAGGAATGTCGGCATTTGCGTGGGGAGTTTCAAGGACCTGCCTGTGGACGCGACGGCCCCTACACGCCTGATGTGTTCCTCTGGTGCTGCATCCTCTTCTTCGCCACCTTTGCCCTGTCAAGCTTCTTGAAGAAGTTTAAAACCAGCCGCTACTTTCCAACCAGAGTAAGTAGAAGATGGTGGCCAGCGTCCATCTCCACACTCGTTTCCCAAAATGGCTTTCCTGGAGCACTAAGCAGTATTAGCCCCGCCATGGTCAAGCTGGGAAACGTTGGCCTTGCAGGCCAAGCTCTCCAAGAGCTTGGATGTCCCGCACTCATTTCCGTGAGTGCAAAATCATCGTAGCATTTCCCACCTGCCTCGCGATCTGCCCCAGATTGAAGATTTTTGGGGTTTGATTTTTTTTAATTTTTTTTTTTTTCCCTCTCCTCAGGTAGTAGGAAGTCAGGTTTCCCAAAGTTTTGGGGGTTGGGGTTGTGGGTTTTTTTCCTACCTTCTGCGCATTATGTGCTCGAGCGGAAAGTAGATTCGAATGAGGAGGTTCCTTTTGAGGACTAAAGGATGCCTCAGTGCCTTGTTGCCGTTGTAGCTGTGAGTGTAGCTGTAGTGGCAGACATCTCTTTTCTTATTTTTAATATTATTATTATTATTTTTAGGTTTTGACTTAAACCAACCCTTGTCCGCCTAATTAAGCTTTTTTTATTATCTGACGCCAGATCTCACGGGGACAAACACAGCAACAGTATCTAAGCAAGGGATCAGGCTGCATGTGCTCAGAGGGGTGGTGGGATTTGGTTAACCAGCCTGAATGTTGTGGATGTCCGCAACTCTTGCATCTCACGTTACGGCCCTGTTTGCCATGCCCCTTTCACCTCTGGTTTCTCGCCCCAGGTACGGTCCACGGTGAGCGACTTTGCTGTTTTCCTCACCATCGCCATCATGGTGCTCCTTGACTTTGTGGTTGGGATCCCATCGCCAAAGCTCCAGGTCCCCCACACGTTCAAGGTAATGGGGTGTTTTGGCACGTGGGGGTGCCACAAGGTGATGCCGGGGCAGGGCAGGGCTGAGTCTGGAGGAGATGCTGGTGGTGTGACCATCTCCTCTTCCACCTCCAAGTGCCTTGCTTCCTCCTGGCAACGAGAAGATGGCCCCAAAACTAGATACCTACAGGAGAAGTACCTAGAGGTGCTTGCAAAGAGGAGACTGGCACTGCTGAAGCCCACGGGAGAGGGGGACATGAAGCCAGGGCTGGGAGGTGCTCTGACACAGGGAGGGAGGGGAAAAGGAAAGCCAGTGGAGTGCCTGGCCTGGGAGACGATGCTGATGTGTGGGCTTTGTTGCAGCCTACCAGAGACGACCGCGGGTGGTTCATCAACCCCATAGGACCCAACCCTTGGTGGACGGTGTTGGCTGCGCTCGTCCCAGCTCTGCTCTGCACCATCTTGATATTCATGGACCAGCAGATCAGTGCCGTTATTGTGAACAGGAAGGAGCACAAGCTGAAGGTAAGGGCCTGCGAGAGATGACCCCGGCCCCAGCCCCTTCTGGGCTGCAGGTCTGGGGAGAAGCTCTTATTGCCGATGCTTTCTGAAGGCATTGGTTTGGGACAAGGTCAGGCTGCGTGGCAGGATGCTCTCCTGGATTAACGATGATGCAGGGAGCAAGTGACAGGGCAGTTCAGATGAGCAACCTTTTGGAGGAGCAAATTAATCTTGGAGCAATATGGAAGCGCGTTTTTGTTTTGAAACGGCAGCAGCAGCAGGTGCGGGGAATGCATTGTTTTGATGCGCTGCCAGGGATAACTCAGAGTCACACCTTCCTCGCAAGTGGTAGAATTTTCTTTGTGAGTGAAAAAAACGGTTTGGTGGTTTTGGGTTGTGGGTGGGTTTTTTTGGAGAAGTATGTATCGCACAAGCTCCCCATATCCCTTGTGTCTGAACTCCTGCCAGATTTTCATGCCAGGTGCTTGTGCAAAGCCTGCGTACACCCTTACTTGTTTCCATTTCTTGTTTTAAATTCTGAAGAAGTTGACCTGTGCTCGAGCAGGGTTTGAGTCTGACTTGCGACGTTATCCTTGCTCTTGTGCTATGGGATGCTCTGTTTCTTGTTTTCCTGCCTGCAGAAAGGATGCGGGTACCACCTGGACCTTTTCGTGGTGGCCGTGATGCTGGGGGTGTGCTCGGTGATGGGGCTGCCCTGGTTTGTGGCTGCGACCGTCCTGTCCATCACCCACGTGAATAGCCTCAAAGTAGAGTCTGACTGCTCAGCTCCAGGAGAACAACCCAAGTTTCTGGGGATACGAGAGCAGAGAGTCACTGGCTTGCTGATCTTTGGGCTCATGGGCTGCTCCGTCTTCTTCACTTCCGTGTTAAAGGTGAGAGGAAAATGCAAACCACCCGACAACCGCGAGCTTGTTGGAGGTTACAGAAAAACAGTCCCCTCTCTGCAGGCCTGAGTAGTTAGTTGTGGAGCGGAGGAGGAGGGGGTGATCCCAACCCTTGGGGCTTGACCCACGGTGGGAACCAGCCTCGGTTAGGCTTTGCAGCCCTTCGGGCCCCCGTTTGGTGTGCTCGAGGCAAGCGAGCAACGCAACTGCTTGAATTTTCGGGTGTCTTTCAGGCCCGCCCATGTTTATGGGTTACAGCTGAGCATATTCAGACCAGCACGTCTGCTCTCTTTCAAACAGGCAGCCCTTTACGGGCTGCAATTTGCTCCCCAAATGCCCCGGAGCAGCTGTTCCCAGGAGCTAAACACACTGAGGTCATCCCCGTGGGCTTCCTTGCACGTTCCTCCCACAAAGTAATCTCGTCTCTAGGCTAAAAGGAGGCCTGTGGCCTTTGCCTGTTGCCCCAAGATTAGGCAGAAGTGTTTTTCTACCGCCACAGAATGCGGCATAGGGTAGCACGGGTGAAATCGCCTATTTTCCTCCAACCTTTCTGGAAAATAGGAGTATTCTGAGGAGAGGTAACTCCAAAGTTCAGCCTAAAGCAGAGCCTTAGCTCACTCGTGCGCACAAAATCTTTAATGGTTAAAACCTGACCCATCTGTAAGCCTGAATGGAAGCTGGAAGGCTTCAAGCAATTTTAGGCAGTGCCTGTGGAAGAGGGTGGTAATACTGAAAATGCAATACGGAGAAAGAAACGATTGCATTCTTTTTTTTTTTTCTCTTTTCCCCCCCAGTTTATACCAATGCCTGTGCTCTATGGCGTCTTTCTCTACATGGGTGTGTCGTCGCTCAGAGGAATTCAGGTACGGACTCTTTTACAGCGTGCAGCATGTCGTCTCCCTGGTATTTTGTCTCCGTAGCAGCAGGGAAAAAAGCAGTGGCATGGGAAAAACTTCTTGCAGAGCAAGCAATGAAACTCTTTTGTGTAAGAAAAAGATTGGTGGAGGCACAGGAGGTATATAGGGCTGGGAGGACCAGGCAAGTTCAGCGCTCTCTGTTTCAGGGTTTAGGGCAGGTCAGTGTTTGGTTACGTGAAAGCGGGGGAATTCAGTGCAAAGGGAAGGCAGTTTCTGCCACTGGTGGAAATCCTCGCTGGGGGATTCAGTGGGCCGAGAAATGCTAATAATGGAACGGCACGGAATAGTTGCCGTTTGGTGGGCAGCTCTCAGGGGCAAGCCGGTTGATAGATGGAGCGAAGGGAAAATGGGTGCTGCTCCCAGGAGGAACGCGGTGGGATCCAGGATTTCTGACGGCAAGCGAGATGCTGCAAACCGCCTCCACGTCTCGAGAGGGCCAGAAACTTGCCGCAGTCCCAAGGCGGCAACCTTTCCCTTTTATTTTGCAGTTCTTTGATCGCTTGAAGCTGTTTTGGATGCCAGCGAAACACCAGCCGGATTTCATCTACCTGCGGCACGTGCCCTTGCAAAAGGTGCATTTGTTCACGGTGATCCAGCTGACCTGCCTCGTCCTGCTCTGGACCATCAAGGTGTCCCGTGCCGCCATCATCTTTCCCATGATGGTAAGAGCTGCCGCCGCTCAGCAGCGGGGTGTTTGCAGCGTTGGAGTGAGAGGTGGCATCGTCTCTGAGCTCACCGCATCTTCCCTCTTATTCGTGAAGGTTTTGGCTCTCGTCTTTGTCCGGAAAGCGATGGATTTCTGCTTCTCAAAGCGCGAGCTCAGCTTTCTGGATGACCTTATGCCAGAAAGGAAGAAGAAGTTGGACGATGCCAGAAATGAAGCCAGAGAAGAAGAAGAGGTAAGGCTTGCTGGGTCCTCGGGGCTGGACATCTCCGTCGGGCTGTGAGGTTGCCTGTTTCTCTTACAGCTTGTCTGGAAACGTTGGGGGAAGATCAGCACTCAATCGAAATAGATCCCAATAGCCTGGATCCCACGTTGTAACCTTTGTTTCCTCAAGTAGCAGTGAGCTGAACGCTTGAATACAGGTGTAATTTTTAAAACGAGTCGTTTTTCACAAAGGTCATTATCATTACGATGATTGTTATTAGAAGGTGCTGCTGCTGCTGCTGGCAAGATTTGCTCATAATCGTGTTTTGAACACCCAATCCCCCTGCCCCAAAACCTTTGGAGTGAACGGTTTCTACCCTGCTGCACTAATACCTATAGCTGCCAAGGGGCAGAAGGGGAGGGCAGACTGCTAACTTTGTGCTGGGCATTCAGCTTATCTCCACTTTGACCAAAGACAGAGAACGTGATTTGTCCCTTTTTTACCTCAGGAGTCCAGGAGGGCGATGGAAGCTGCTGCTGCTGCAAGTTCAGTTCAGCTGAACGTGGGGAAGACCAGTGACATGGATATCCCAAAGCAAGGCAGTGACAGGTAAAGCCCCACCAAGCGCCAGGACCCCCGGCAAGATTAGCTTGAAGGGGTTTGGCAGAGTTTTCTCCACTTGCCTCTTTGTGGGGCATCCCACAGAAACCAGCAGGCAGCTTGGTGGGAAAATCAAATTCGGGGGCAGGGCTGCAGGAGGTGATCGCAGGGCTCTGACCCCAAGCAGAGTGGCTGCAGCACTCGCGTTTGACCCCCAAACCTTGCATCATCAGCGCCTTTACGGTAGCTGGAGTTCCTCATACTTACACATGAGGAGTTGCAGGCGTGATCTGTACCAGCAGTGGCTTAGGAACCCGGACCAGGGCTAAACCCCAGCAAGAGCCTTTGCACAGAGCTGTTGCTCTGCAGCTCCCCAGCTTGCCTCCCAAAACTCCTCATCCAGCAAAACCTCCCATGCTTATGCGCAGCTTTGATTCTCGGGGCTCCGCTGTTCCTCTTGCTGATGCTAATGCCCTTGGTGGCATCAGTTCCCATAATCACGGATTGCTGTGTAAAATATTTATTGCAGGACTGATCCTTCTGAGATTATTATCCTGGATGAAATGTCACAAACGACTGTATGGAAGGCTCTCACTTTGAAGACAGAAACCCTTTGAATCCAGGGAGGAAAAAGGTAAAGGATTGCACACGAACGTGTCCGTGCTCCTCTGCAAGCGACGGTGCACGCCTACGCTTTTCCCACGCTTTGGCCGGCAAGGCTGAGCAAACAGCCTGTCCCTGGGAACAGGCAGTGAGGACCGTGGCATGCAAACCAGCTCCTCTCTGCTGGGGTGGTCCCCCAAACAGGGCTGAATCAGCAGCAGCTGGCAGGTCTTCCACTGATGATGCTCTCCCTCTTTTTCTCTTCCCTTTGCCTTTCCCCACTCCCGCTTTTCACGTTTAGGAATCTTGACTTGGAAGGAGAGGAGCGAGAGCGTGACTCGGGGATGTGCCAACGCAGACAGAGGGAGAAAGCGCTTTGTTTCAGTTGGAGGATTCCCATTAAAGCCATGCAGATGTTTTCAGTTATCCTTGGTGTGCTTCAGGCATTCAGTGTCTCTAGACCAGCAAGCTGAGGTGAACGTCACAGTCAATGGGAGTTTGGTGGTGTTAAGTCTGTGTGCGTACGTGTGCGTGTGGGGGTGTGGGTTTGTAGTGGTAGAGGGTCTGCTACTGCTTTATCATTCAGTGCTCTTCTTTTAGTACCTAATTCCTCCGCTTTTTTTTTTTTCCTCTTTTTTCCAAATGTAAACTGGGAATGTCCAAAATAATTTTCTGTTATATTTGATGCATTCTCCACTTTCTTCTTCATCACGACCGGGTTTTTGGTCTGGTTTGGGGTCCTGGCTTTAATTCACTCTTCTGTCTCTTACTGGTACGAGAGGGATGCCCTCTGTGGCAGGGCAGCATAGAGAGCGTCCGAGCAGTTGGCCTAAGGTGAAAGAGAAGCATTTGCTCCCTGCGCTTCAGTTTTACCTCTCTTGCTTGGTTTGGTTTTGGTTTTGGTTTTTTTGCTTTGGCTCTGCCATCAGCCTGGGAGCTGCAAAATGCAGAACTGCCACCTTCTTGTCCCCTGGCTGTACACTGCATCTAAGGGAGCACTTCAGGTATTTGATTTTGAGTACACCGTATGGTCACAGGAGCGGCCAGATGAGACCTGGGGGGGGCTCTGTGTCCCTGGGCTGCCCCCTCTGTTGTTCCTCCACTTTCCTTCTGTATTGGGTCTGGCTGAGTTGGAGTTCTTTTACCCCATAGCAGCCCTCGTAGTGCTGTGCTCTGTACTGGTAGCTAGAAAGCTGTTGATAACACAGCAGTGTTTTGGCCATGGCTGAGCAGTGCTGGCACAGCATCAAGGCTGTCTCTCTAACATTCCCCCCCTCCCCAGTAGGCTGGGGGTGGGCAAGATCTTGGGAGGCAACGTAGCCAGGAAGAAGGCATACAGGCAGCAAGAAGAGGCATCTCGGTAGCAAGTAAATCTTAGGTCCCTTCAGATGCTGGGGACCCTGCGTTCATGCAGCATTGGGCAGACCCCAGATGGATTTTCCCTTGGCACACTGTACAGATCCTGCCTGTGGAGAAGTTCCTCCTTTTGGTCATTCACGGTGTTATACAACTTTTCTTAGAAGAAAACAACTCTATGCGTAAAGGATGTTCACGCGCGGCCTTCTTGCTGCACTTTAGATAACGGCAGGGCCGCGCAGGTGGCGTAATCGCTGGTACCAAGCAGGAGCTGCCTGGAGGCTCCTCTGTCACAGTCAACCAGCTCCGTTTATCCTGCGGCCAAGGGCCATGTGTAGGGACACAGCCTGAAGGCCACGCCGTACGTACAGTGCAGCACAGACCTGCACCCGCTCCGGTGAACTGTTAGGTGGATCCCCAACTCCTGGAGGTACAGTGATCTCCCAGTCAGGATCTCTGCAGCAGGCTGTTAAACTGCACGGTAACTTGGGAACCAGAGAAGATCCAGATCTGGAGGGGATGGTTAACCACAGGGCCTCACGTTGAACCTCCTCTAAGCTCGTCCTGTGCTTCCAGGGTTCTCGAGCCTCTCGGGGGGCATCTCCCAGACTGGCCGGTGACTCCCAGCTCCCTCGTTCCTGCCTTCCCCTCCCTGCCTGCCTGCCCCACTGTGGCCCCTGCAGCAGCACTCAGCTGAGCACCCTCCGTTGCTCCTGGGGAAAGAGCGTCCTCCTTGCTCTCCGTGGCATTCCCCCAGCACACGGTGCTGTAGCGAGGACAAGGCAGTCAGATACAGACACAGCCTGTTGAACAGAGCGTCCTGCACGCAGTGCTTCCGATAGAGCAGCTCAGGAGCGAGGAGGTGAGCTGGGTGTGCTGCCTCTCACAAAGAGCATTTGACATCGGCAACCTTCCCCGCTGGACCCTCTGCAGCCTCTCTTTTTCCCGATGTTGTAGGTGTTAGGTTGTGTGGTTAAAGGTTCATCTCCACAAACACAGAGGAGGACAAAGGAGCAATGGCAGGCAGGGGAACCCCAGGGACCTAGGCAGAGGCAAGGGAGCACCCTGCTGTGGCTTTTCCCAGGGCTGTCGCAGGAGAGGGATCGCCCAGCTTGTCTGGGTATGAGGCTCACCAGACAAGTATTGACTCTCCCTTGCTCACCTCACAGACTGACGGGGGGAATGCGCTTCTGTGGCCATGCCCTGCCTCTGAAGCCCGGCCGTAGACAAAAAACTGGCTCAAACTGTGAAGGTTACCAGGCGAGACGTGACTGGGTGCACGTGTGTGGCAAGGTCTGTGCATGTGAATGTCTGAAACTGGATTCTGAGCTGTCAAGCAGAAGCCTGCTTCTCGCTACACGCAGCCAGCGTGGGCTGGTTGTAAATTTGGGTAACACCTGGAATAAGCAAAAGTGGCATGTCCCGAATCCTACAGTTAATAACGAGCTAGGAGAGAGAAGCCTTAATTCGGAGGCTGATCAGGCATTGTACTGCTCCCATAGACAACTTAGATTGGGAACACTGGGGGCGTGGGGTTCCAGAAAGAAGAGGTGGTGGCAAAAAGAAGGGTTCCCAGAAAGAAGAAGGGATCTTGAAGAGAAGGAGGGGACCCAGGAAGGAAAAGGTGAAGATCCTGGCTGGAGGAAGTATCCTGGAAGTGGCGGAAGATCTTGGAGACCAGAGAGCTGCGTGGAGACAAGTGCCAGGGGATGCCCAGGGACCTTGACCAGCACCCTGCGAAACTGGTAACGGCGAGCAGCTGCACAGCAGGAACCAAGGTGATGTTCTGCCTGACCTTCCTGGACCTGCAGTAGCCTCCCTGCTGGGATAGGGGAGTTGGCTCAAGCAACTGCAGGATTCAATAGGAATGCATTTCACCAAGGTAAAGAGGACACAGCAGTGGCTTGGAAATGCTGGTTGGTTTAATGGTAAAACTGGAATTATTCTGTCAACTGTGCATTCCTTTTAATATGGACTTAATTTAAAACGGCTGCTTTGAAGTTGTTCTGGCTTCACCTTAATCGACACCTGCAATCTTCATCATCTTATCTTCTCCAACAGCGACACCACACCCTGCCCCTCCCCACCCCCTGCAAAAAAAAACCAAAACCAACCCAGGAAAAGAAAGACTTCAAGGGCAAGCTAGGCAGCAAAGTTGTGCGAGATTGGTCAAACTGCTCAAAGTTTGCAGGGAGATTGGAGCTTGCAATTCAGATGTACGTCGCTCAGCGTGGGGAGGGTAGTACGCACCTTTCACTGGAGTCAGAGGGAAAAACAGGGAGAAGGGAGCTGCAGCGTAAAGAGTAAAGGACACAACATTCTTAGGAAAACTCTCCTTTTTCTTTCCTTTTCCTTGCTCCTTCGCTTCCAGATCTCCGTGGTCGCAGTTTGTGCTGCCTCACCTCCAGCACAGCGTGCAGAATGAAAAGACTGTCACAGAATTCGTCTTCCTGGGGTTCTGCAGCACCCCAGCCCTGCAGCGCTGCCTCTTTGGCCTTTTCTCTGCCCTCTGCTCTGCCACTCGGATGGGAAACACACTTGTCTTTCTGCGTATCTGCCTGGACTACTGCCTCCACAGCCCCAGGTACTTCTTCCTCTGCCACCTCTCCATCGCGGACATCTGCTACGCCTCCAGCAATGTCCCCGTATGCTAAGGAGCCTCCTTGGACAAGGCAGAACCCTCTCCGTTGCTGGGTGTGGGGCACAGATCCATCTTTATTTAATCTTTGCACTTACAGCGTGCGTGCTGCTGGCCGTGATGTCTCATGTTCGCTACGTGGCAATCTGCCGTCCCCTCTGCTGTGCCCTCATCATGATCTGGAGGCTGCGCCTCACCCTTGCCACAGTTTTGTGGGCTTTGGCGTTCGTATTTGGTACACTGCAAGCCTCTCTGGCTTTACACCTGCCTTTCTGTGGCCCCTGCGAGGCTGTCCACTTCTCCTGTGAAATTCTTGCTGTCTTAAAGCTGGCCTGCACTGCCGCTCCTGCCAATAAAGTCCTGATCTTTGCTGTTTGTGTGTGCTTCTTCCTCTTCCCTTTAGCCTTAATCCTGATTTCCTCCCTGGACATCCCGGCCACCGATCTGCGCATCCGCTCTGTGCCAGGATGGCACGAAACCTTGTCCACATGTGGCTCTCACCCGACCGTGGTGGGTGTCTTTTATGGAAACGCCATCTTCCTGTACGCGGGGCCCGGGAGCGGTAAGTCCTCTGGGAGGGAGACAGTTCTTTCCCTTTTCTACACTCTCGTCAGCCCCAGTTTGAAGCCCGTCATTTACAGTCGGAGGAACAAGCAGGTGAAGGAAGCCTTGCTGAAGCTTCAGAGAAGGAAGAGGGTCTTTCATTCCGTCTAGCTGGCGCTCTAGGCTTTCACCTGTCTCCTGTCTTTCTGCTCTTTCTTCTTGAGCTCTTGGGGAATTTCTCAGGGAATGTTAAGTGGTTAAAAGTGTCCTGGTTTCAGCTGGGATAGAGTTCACTGTCTTCCTAGTAGCTGGTACAGTGCTATGTTTTGAGTTCAGTTTGCAAAGAACCTTGATAACACTGATGTTTGCAGTTGTTGCTAAGTAGCGTTTAGACTAAAGTCAAGGATTTTTCAGCTTCTCCTGCCCAGCCAGGGCACAAGAAGTTGGCACAGGACACAGCCAGGGCAGCTGACCCAAACTGGCCAACAGGGTATTCCATACCATGCGACGTCCCATCTACTATAGGAACTGGGGAGTGGGGGGCGGGAAATCGCTGCTCGGGGACTAGCTGGGTGTCGATGGGCGGGTGGTGAGCAATTGCACTGCGCATCATTTGTACATTCCAATCCTTTTATTATTGCTGTTGTCATTTTAGTAGTGTTATCATTATCATTATTAGTTTCTCCTTTTCTGTTCTTTTAAACCGTTCTTATCTCAACCCAGGAGTTTTACTTCTTTTTCCCGATTTTCTCCCCCATCCCACTGGAGGGGGGGGAGTGAGTGAGCGGCTGCGTGGTGCTTAGTTGCTGGCTGGGGTTAAACCACGACGGAGACAGAGTCACAGCAGCACAGAATGGATGCTGAAAGGGACCTCTAGAGATCATCCAGCCCACCTCGGCTGCTCAAGCAGGGTCAGCTGCAGCAGGTTGTGAGTCTGGTTCTCAAAGATGCCGTTGGCTGCGTTGCTCCCAGGTCGTGGAGCTCGCTTGGGAAATGGGCAATAAAGAGGGATGAAGTTTCCAGGCACTTTCTGGCCGGTGCAGTGATTTGGGGTTTTTTGGGGGGTTGGTTGGGGTTTTTTTCCTTCTGATTTCCGCTCCCCCCGCCACTTCCCGGTCTTGTGGCTGCCCAAGGTGCAGCCAGAGAAGGGGAGGAGGGTCCCTGCCTGGCCTGCAGCTCCCTCCCTCGCCATTCTTGGGGTGATTTGGGGTTATTTTGCTGTGTCAGTGAGGCAAAGCTGGGCTCTCCGGGGCTGAGGTCAGTGGGACCCGAGGAAGGCCGTGACGGTCTTGAGGCTTTGAAGGGCTTTGCACCGAGCCCCGGCCCCGCTGGAGGGGACGCTGGTGGTGTTCAAGACGAAGGCCTTGCAGCCCTTGCTGTCGTGTGTGCCCGCGTCCCCCCCAGCCCCCAAGGTCTGTCGTTGTCGCAGGGGCTCTGTGCTGCTTTCTGCGTGGGGCCGTGTCCGTGAGTCCTGCAGGGACCTGTCTGTCCTGGCTTCCCCACCAAAGGGCTGCTCCCCCTGGGGAAGGGGAGAGGGGAGTAGTCCGCGTCCCGCCCACCGTTGCCTGCCCCGCTGGTGGTGACTCGGCCCTGGGGGGATGCTCACCGGGGCTTGCTGAACCCCCATGCGAAAAGTGCCGGGGGAACGGGTGTGATGGGGATGGCGAAGGTGCCAGAGCAGACTGGGGTGCCATACCTGCTGGTGGGGCCTGGGGTGCCTGGGCTGCAGGGAAGGGCTTATCTTTTATAGGTTATCTTTTGTGATGGTAACTTGTAACCTTCCTTCTTGTCTTTTCCCAGAGAGACCTGGCCACCATGCATTGTCTGGATGTCCTTTACCATATTGTGGATTGTTAAATAATGATACATTTATTGGCAGTGGCACCCCTATCAAGGGTAGGACTTAGCTTTGTCCAGAGGCTGGCATTTGGGTAGAAATCCAACAATCACTTTTGCGGAATATTCGAGCTATATTCTGTGTTAAGATTAAATGGAGGTTCCGATCCCAAGATGGTATCTGGCACACTTGACTCATTGCTACCGTAATTGTTACAAACAAATCATAAAAATCAGTCGTAACTTTATCAATTTCAGTTTAAGGGGAGACTCTTGTTCAACTGTCCATGAGGTTGGAGCCCTTTTAATCTTGGAATAATGAATCCACGGGCCTTTCCCTTGGACCTTGACAGCTGTATGAGTAGTCAGGAGCACCTGGAATGGCCCCTTCCACTTCTCAGTTAGCTGCTCCAAATTCCACGACTTGATGTAGACCAAGTTTCCAGGTTGAAATGGATGGGCTGGTGTATCCAGTTCCAAGGGCCTGCTTGTCGTCACGTACTTGTGCAATTCCTGTACAGTCTTTCCCAAGGACATTAAGTAATTAAAGTCCATTTCCCCTTTAATGTGAATTGTTCCTGGTATATGTGGGGCCTGGTAAGGCCTTCCATAAAGTAAGTTGCAAGGGCTCAAGCTGGTTTTACCACGAGGTTGTATTCCAATTCTTAACAGCGCTCAAGGTAGCGCTTGTATCCAAGTCATTGATGCTTCCTGACATATTTTCCCGATCTGCAATGTAAGTGTATGGTTCATTCTTTCTACTTTTCCACTTCATTGTGGCCTATAAGGGGTATGGAGATCTCATGTTATGGCTAAGTTTTTACTCAACTGTTTTATAACTTCAGCAACAAAATGTGGTCCTCTGCCTGAGGACATTCCTAAAGGGATACTGAACCTCAGGATAATTTCTTTCAACAAGATTTTAGTTACTTCTCTAGCTTAATTGGTGTGACAGGGAAAAGCTTCTGGCCATCCAGTAAAAGTATCAACTAGAAGAAGCATGTATCTATATCCCCTTTTCTAGGCAGTTCTGTAAAATCCATTTGCCAATAGTCTCCTGGGGAATTTCCTCCTTTTGTAACCCCCAATATTAATTTATTACTGGTATTTGGGTTATTTTTACAACAAATTTCACATTTTTCCATGATAGATTGGATAATTTCTGTCATTGCTAGGCTTATAACTATCTTTTGAAGATGTTTTACTAAATTTTCAGTTCCCCAATGTTCTTTATTTAGCAATGTTCTCGTTTAGCAATTTCTCTCATTAATGAGGGTGGGATTATTATTTGCCCTGTGGGTGTGACAGCCCACCCATCTGTTTGTTCTTGTGCCTGTAAGGCCTTTATTAAGTTAGCATCTTTACTATCATATTTAGGTGGTGTTTCCGGTAAAGTTATTTCT
Organism: Buteo buteo; assembly: GCF_964188355.1. Classification (NCBI taxonomy): domain Eukaryota; kingdom Metazoa; phylum Chordata; class Aves; order Accipitriformes; family Accipitridae; genus Buteo; species Buteo buteo. The sequence continues at coordinate 224,728 of NW_027439225.1, read as the reverse complement.
TTTTCTGGTAATAATGCCACGATGCCTGTTTCTGCAGCCTCTTTGGCAGCTTCATGTGCCAATTGGTTACCTATTTCTGGTGGGTTTTTTCCTGTTTGGTGGGCTTTGCAATGCATTATTGCTACCGCCATCGGCTTTTGAATGCTCTGTAATAGTTCTTGAATTTGTGCAGCATGCTTGATTTCAGTTCCTTGTGCTGATAGTAGTCCTCTCTCTTTCCAGATGGCTCCATGGGCATGTACAACTCCAGAAGCATACTTAGACTCTGTCCAGATATTAACCTTTCTCCCTTCACTCAGTTCCAATGCTCGAGTTAAGGCTATTAGTTCTGCCTTTCGGGCTGATGTTTTGGGAGGTAAGGCTCGTGCCTCTACTATGCCATCTAAGGTCATCACAGCGTATCCTGACAGTCTCTTCCCATCGTGAACAAAACCACCGCCGTCAGTATATAACTCCCAGTCTGGATTTTCTAACAGAACCTCTTTAAGATCCGGACGGCTAGCATATATTTCCTCTACAGTTTGTAAGCAATTGTGTTCTGGTGAACTCTCCGCTCAATCAGTGGAGAGGAACACTGCAGGATTTGTAACTGAAGTGGTCTTCAGATCGATGTCATCTTGTTCTAGTAGTACTACTTGGTATTTCAGCGTACGGCTGAGGGACAACCAATGCCCCCCTTTTTGTTCCGAAACTGTGACTACCGTATGTGGTACACACACAGTAATTTCCCGAGATCCCGCTGCAATTAAGATGTCATCTACATATTGTAATACAGTTCCCCGTCCATTCTCTTTTCTCCAAATCTCTAATTCATTCACCAGCTGATTTCCAAAAATAGTTGGGCTATTCTTGAAGCCTTGTGGTAGAACTGTCCAAGTATATTGTGTCTTTCACCCTGGTTCAGGATTTTCCCACTCAAAAGCAAAAAGCTTTGTTCACTGGTGGTGGTAGTTAGTAACATACACAGGTTTGCAGCAACTGGATGTATATCTTGTACTCTCTGATTTATTGCTCTAAGATCCTGGACTAAACGGTAATCTTTTCCGTTAGCTTTCTTTACTGGTGAGATAGGTGTATTATATTTTGACTCACATTCTGTTAGCAACTTATATTTTCAGAATTTTTGAACTATTGGTACCAAGCCAGTTCTCGCTTCTAATTTTAAAGGGTATTGTTTAATTCTTCTTAGGTGACGATCCTAGATTTAGATCAATTCTTACTGGTTATGCTCTCTTAGACCTTCTTGGAACTTCTCCTGCCCAAACGATGGGGATCGCTGCATCTTCTATTTCTCAAGGTATCTTGTCCCTTTTGGGGTTTGTATCCTGTAACAACAAGGCTATGGCTTTGACATATTTAGATTCTGGGATTAAAATTTCAACTTCCCCATCCTTGAATCTGATTTCAGCTTCTACCTTTTCAAGTAATTCTCTACCCAGTAAAGTTTTCAGAGAATTTGGCAAATATAAAAACTGGTGAGTAACCCATTGTTTTCCAAGTTTAAATTTCAGGGATTTGAAAAATGGCCAGGTCTCACGAGTCCCTGTCGCACCAATGACATTTATGCTTTTGTTACTTAAATTTCCTTCTAGTGTATTTAAGACTGAATACGTAGCCCCAGTGTTGACTAAAAATTGTGTTTCCTCATCTCCCAGCTTTGCTTTAACCAGAGGTTCTGCTGGGAGAGGTTGCTCTGGTCCCCATCAGTCCTCTCCCCCTGCTTACTCCAAAGGCTTCTCTCAGCACAGCCACAAATACACTTGATTCCTCTTTCCTTTAACATCCCTCTTCCTTAACCCTTTCCTCTTCTTGACCACTGTAGCCAAACACACTACCTCATCCATTAACTTCCCTGGTCATTCAGGGACATGTTTAGAAAAATATTTTTATTGGTGCACATATCCCAGATTTCCACAAGACTAACATTTTCTTCTAGTGTTCCTTCACATTCTCCTTCTCTTTTTCTAGGTCTTAGTTCAGACCCTGCACCTGATCATCTTTCTTCCTAATCCTTATCTCACTTGTAAACTCTTTGCAAAAGCGACTGCCAATAAATCAGCCTCTTGTTGCTTTGCTCCTCTTCTTTTTTCTCTCTTTCTTTTTCTTTTTTTTTGGGGTTTTTTTTTTTTGTTTTTTTGTTTGTTTTGTTTCTGCTATCAGGGGCCATTTGACCCACAAGGACACTAATTGCAAGTGCATCATTAAAATTTTGTTAGCAGAGCTTGTCTGAGTCCCCCAAAATCACTGGGACACTCATCAGGTCTCTGCCTGCATTCTTGTACTTTTAGTTCAGTTTACCAATTTACCCCTAGTTCTCCACATGCCCTAATGGCTTCTATTAAATTTCAGAGCCCTGTCTGACAAACAGCTCAGTCTCCTACACCATTATAGTCCCAGTTTTGATTTTTTTTTTCCCCCCCTAAACTGTTGTGCTAGTTCTGCTCAGGGAAATTTAACATTCACCCTTCTCCTTTTCTTACAGGGACATCAGATCCTAGGTAGCAGCCGCAGCCTCCTCCAAGGAAGATATCCTTGAGATTTTTTTTTCTTTTTCGGAGGAAGCTCTCCCCTCCAGGATCCACCTGTGACTCCTCCCAGCAACCACGAGAGGCTTTTAACCTCCCTTTTAGGCACCTGAGATCCCGGGTAGCAGCCCCAGACTTCCCCAAGGCACCCACCCAAGATGATTTTTCTCCTTTGGAGGAAGCTCTTTCCTCCAGGGTTCACCTGAGGCTCCCCGGAGGCATCTCCCAGAGTCTTTTGGCCTTTTCTTATAGGGACCTCAGATCCCAGGTAGCAGCCCTGGATTCTCCAAGGCAGGTACACAAGATGATTTTTCTCTTTTGCAGGAAACTGTCTCCTCTGGGATCAACCCAAGACTCCTCCCAGTTATCTCTCAGAGTCTTCCGACCTCTGCTTTCAGTACCGGAGATTGCAGCTACCTGCCTCAGACTCCTCCAAGTAAGTTACTCGAAATATTTTTTTCTCCTTTAGATAAATCTCTCAACTCTGCCAGCCACCTGAGACTTCTCCCAGGTATCTCCCAGAGTCTTTTGACCTCTGCTTTCAGGACCAGAGATCCCAGGTAGCAGCCCCAGACTCCTCCAAGTACGTTACTCCAGGTATTTTTTTTCTCCTTTAGATACAGCTCAACTCCGGCAGCTGCCTGAGCCTCCTCCCAGTCATCTCCCAGAGGCTTTTGTCCTCTGCTTTACCTACCTAAGATCTCTGGTATCAGCCCCAGAATCCTCCAAGTAAGCTACCCTTGAGGTTTTTTTCTTTTTTGGAGGAAGCTCTCCCCTCCGGGATCCACCTGTGACTCCCAGGCATCTCCCAGTCTTTTGACCTCTGCTTTCAGTACCGGAGATCACAGATCAGATTCAACAAGGGTGTAAAGAGGGTCCCGCCGGAGGACATTTTGGAATCAGTCCTCCCAAGAGCAGCGGATCTGCAGTCAGGGACTCCCCCTTGGGTCGGGACGCCGCCCGAGGTAACTCCTCAAGGTAGAGAGCCCTCAACTTTTAGGTGAGTGATACGCGCATTTTGAGTCATCATTTTAAATTCTTAAGTCGGCTGTGTAGTATTAATTCCCCTTACATCACTGAGCCTGTGGTTTACAAAATGTTACTGGAGTTCTAACTAACTTTTTACGAAAGAATAAAGCTGAGCTTTAACACCTGTTGGATTTGACTGTGTGTGCCTCCATAACATCCCTTCGAGTGTAGGTTAAAGCTCTGCCAATGAGCCCCGTTAGCTCGTGAGCCAAGACCCCCTTCCCCCTTTGAGAAAGGCGAATCCCATCTGACACCAGCAGGCCTGGGGCCGTGCCGGCCACCCCATTATTGAAAAACCCAAAACTCTGGCAGTGACACCAGCCGCGACCCACGTATTAACAGACCGGGTCCGTCTCTTTCTTCCAGTGTTGCTGCCTGCAGCTGGAAGGAGAGAGGGAAAAATAAGCCGTGTTCCAGATTCCCCTCCCAACCATCCCAAGGCCCCGAAGTCTCTTTCGATCGCCCTTGGACCACGCATTGCAGCTTCGTCGCCACCCAGGCGGAAGAGCAGTAGTGGGCAATAGCCCGTGGGCTGTCCCAGGCTGGGAAGTTTCCCAGTGCTGCCCTGAACCCGGGCCCCTGGGAGGCAGCAGGCTTCCCTAAGAGGAGGCTCTGTCCGGCATCTCGGCCCCTCTGTTCCCCTCAGAAGGGAGTCACCCACACCCCTAAGCTGTCTTGGCTTCCTCGGGGAGGCAGTCGTGATACGGGGGTAGGCCTTTCTGACCGTGGCAACACCTCTGGCGCAGCTGGCCCGAGCTCCACATCCTCCCTGGACTGGCCTTCCACCTCCGGAGCCTCACAGCTCTTGTTGAGAGGCACCTGGGAAGGTGAGGAGGGGGTTTGCCTGCTGCCCCCAGCCTGGCCTCCTTTTTCTTTTTCCTTTTTCTTTTTTCCTTTCCTTTCCTTTTCCCTTTTTTCCCTTTCCTTTTCCCTTTTTTCCCTTTCCTTTTCCCTTTCCTTTTTCCTTTCCCTTTCCTTTTCCCTTTTTTCCCTTTCCTTTTCCCTTTCCTTTTCCCTTTCCCCTTTCAATTTCCCTTTCCTTTTTCCTTTCCTTTTCCCTTTCCCTTTCCTTTTCCTTTTTCCTTTCCCTTTCCCTTTTTTCCTTTTCCCTTTCCCTTTCCCCTTCCCTTTCCTTTCCCCCGGTGGCGGGAGGATCCAGGGTCCCCCGGCTCTCGGGTGCTTTCTGGCGCCCGTTTCTGCCTCGGGGAGGGCAGAGCACGGTTCCAGCAGCCAGAGGCTCTCAGAGTCCCGGGTGCGCCTTCCCCTTCCTGCTGCCTCCCGGAGCTCTGCCGGCGGGCTGGGCTGAGCTGAGCTGAGCTGGGCTGAGCTGAGCTGGGCTGAGCTGGGCTGAGCTGAGCTGAGCTGAGCTGAGCTGAGCTGGGCTGAGCTGAGCTGGGCTGAGCTGAGCTGAGCTGAGCTGAGCTGGGCTGAGCTGAGCTGAGCTGAGCTGAGCTGAGCTGGGCTGAGCTGGGCTGAGCTGAGCTGAGCTGAGCTGAGCTGAGCTGAGCTGGGCTGAGCTGAGCTGGGCTGAGCTGAGCTGAGCTGGGCTGAGCTGGGCTGAGCTGAGCTGAGCTGGGCTGAGCTGGGCTGAGCTGAGCTGAGCTGAGCTGGGCTGAGCTGAGCTGAGCTGAGCTGGGCTGAGCTGGGCTGAGCTGAGCTGAGCTGAGCTGAGCTGAGCTGGGCTGAGCTGAGCTGGGCTGAGCTGAGCTGAGCTGAGCTGAGCTGGGCTGAGCTGAGCTGAGCTGGGCTGAGCTGAGCTGAGCTGAGCTGGGCTGAGCTGAGCTGGGCTGAGCTGAGCTGGGCTGAGCTGGGCTGAGCTGAGCTGAGCTGAGCTGGGCTGAGCTGAGCTGGGCTGAGCTGAGCTGAGCTGAGCTGGGCTGAGCTGAGCTGAGCTGGGCTGAGCTGGGCTGAGCTGAGCTGAGCTGGGCTGAGCTGAGCTGAGCTGAGCTGAGCTGGGCTGAGCTGAGCTGGGCTGAGCTGAGCTGGGCTGAGCTGAGCTGAGCTGAGCTGAGCTGGGCTGAGCTGAGCTGAGCTGGGCTGAGCTGGGCTGAGCTGAGCTGAGCTGGGCTGAGCTGAGCTGAGCTGAGCTGGGCTGAGCTGAGCTGAGCTGAGCTGGGCTGAGCTGAGCTGAGCTGAGCTGAGCTGGGCTGAGCTGAGCTGGGCTGAGCTGAGCTGAGCTGAGCTGGGCTGAGCTGAGCTGAGCTGAGCTGAGCTGGGCTGAGCTGGGCTGAGCTGAGCTGAGCTGGGCTGAGCTGAGCTGGGCTGAGCTGAGCTGAGCTGGGCTGAGCTGGGCTGAGCTGAGCTGAGCTGGGCTGAGCTGGGCTGAGCTGAGCTGAGCTGAGCTGGGCTGAGCTGAGCTGAGCTGAGCTGAGCTGGGCTGAGCTGGGCTGAGCTGAGCTGAGCTGAGCTGAGCTGAGCTGGGCTGAGCTGAGCTGGGCTGAGCTGAGCTGAGCTGAGCTGAGCTGGGCTGAGCTGAGCTGAGCTGGGCTGAGCTGAGCTGAGCTGAGCTGGGCTGAGCTGAGCTGGGCTGAGCTGAGCTGGGCTGAGCTGAGCTGAGCTGAGCTGGGCTGAGCTGAGCTGAGCTGGGCTGAGCTGGGCTGAGCTGAGCTGAGCTGGGCTGAGCTGAGCTGAGCTGAGCTGAGCTGGGCTGAGCTGAGCTGGGCTGAGCTGAGCTGGGCTGAGCTGAGCTGAGCTGAGCTGAGCTGGGCTGAGCTGAGCTGAGCTGGGCTGAGCTGGGCTGAGCTGAGCTGAGCTGGGCTGAGCTGAGCTGAGCTGAGCTGAGCTGAGCTGGGCTGAGCTGAGCTGAGCTGAGCTGAGCTGGGCTGAGCTGAGCTGAGCTGAGCTGAGCTGGGCTGAGCTGAGCTGAGCTGAGCTGGGCTGAGCTGGGCTGAGCTGAGCTGGGCTGAGCTGAGCAGGTCGTCCCCTCGGTCCCACCTCTCAGGGCTGGTCCCGCTCCTGCCAGCCCTTCCCAGGGCCAGGCTCTGGCACGCCCTGAGGCTGCGTGGGAGCTCTCTCTGGGTCGCCACATCCCTGCTGGCGAGCGCAGAGGACGTGGCTTTCTGCTACCGTCGCCTGGCTCCTTCCCCCGGCCGAACTCCCCTCTGGAGCGGGCAGGGGCACGCCGCCCTTCCCCGCCAACTGCCGCCCCCGGCTCTCTTTGCCCGCTCTGGCCGCGGCGCTCCCCAGGCCGCTTCGGAAAGGGGTGGGGGTGGCGCTGTTACAAATAATCTGGTAAGTTAAAATTTTATATAAAGTGGGTTCGATCAAAAGGTGAAGACTGTAGAATATAGGGGTTTGAAGCTCGCAATGTACTCGTCGAAACTTAGGAACGTACAAAATGTGCTGTATACAGTCATAAGAAATAAGTAGTGTCTAAGATTGGTTAACCATAGAAACTTCGACCGATTGGTTAGTTTGTAGTGTTTTGTCCTAAGAAACTAAGAGAGATCGTTGTGGACCTTAGTTCTGTTGCTTAGAAGCCCCACTTTGATCAAGGTTCCAGTTAGTGGCATTAAGTAAGATTAACCAATGAATGTTTTAGTATAAGAATATTGATAAGGTGGTGTGACTGAGGGCCAATCACTAGAAACGTTAAAGTCAAGAATTAACATTGAATGTCCTTTTTATGTCAATCTAACACATGATGGCGAAAATCGTACTGCGCAGAATCCCATAAGAGAGGTCAACTCTCGGACAAAGTGAAGACGACTACGGAAGACCACCAGAGGGCTCCTGAAGACCACCAGAGACTTCACCACGCCTGCGTAAAGGGACGTTTACATATGCTAATGATTTGTCGGACAGTTGATGATTATGTATGACATTTCCCAGGCATCTAGCGAATCTGTATAACAGGTGTGTATTTAACCTGCATGGTCAAACCAGACGGGTGCACACACGAGGTGCAGTGATCCCCTGTGTGCCCAGCGCTGCAATAAAGGAGTGCCTGCTTCTTAACTTCTCATTGCCGTCAAGGAGTTTTATTCCGGATTTCGGCAACAGCGCGGCCCCCGGGCCGAGACCTGCCGCTCCGCTCCGCTCCGCTGCGGGCCGGGCCGGCTCCGGGGCAGCTCGCCTCGGCGACCGACTGCCAGCCGCAGTGACAGCCGGGCAGCGGCCCCAGGCTGCTCCAAGGAAGCTCCCGGAGACGAGGGCTCTCCTCTGGAGGAAGCTCTCTCCGCCGGGAGCCACCCGCCGCTCCGTCCGTCCGTCCGTCCGTCCTCGGGTCCCCTTGTCCCGGCAGGCTGCGCTGGTGCCCGGGAAGGGCAGCGGGAGAGCCCCAGGGCTGGGCCGGGGCCGGGGCCGGGGCCGGGGCCGGGGCCGGGGCCGGCTCTGTCCTGGCGGCGACCCCCCTGTGGCGGGGGCACGGGAGGACCCCCTTTGGTCCGCCCCGGGACTGACTGACAGCGCTGCCCTCACAGCGGGGGGGGACTGACTGACAGCGGCGTCACGCTGCACAAAGCCCTGGGGAGCTGCCCCGGCGGGGGGGGGGGCGAGGCGGCAGACAAAGGGGGGTCCCTCGCCTCCCCTGCGACACACGGCCATGGGGGCTTCCTCCCCTGCACCGCTCCGCTCTGCCACGGATTGCCTGGGGAGGGGGGGGTTGGGGGGGGTCCGGGAGGGACACGGACACTGTGCATCTAGCGAGGTGGCTCTCTCTCTCTCTAGTGCAACTGTAATTGCCAACAAGCCGTAACAGCAACCATCAATCGGAGGAGCACCGGGTGTCTGTGTAGTATTTTCATACAAACTTATCCTCCCCAAGAAAGTAAATCGCTAATAAAGCAAAGCCAGCAGCAGGACAAGCAGCACCGGGGCAGAGGAGATCCCCCTTTTGGGGAAGGAGCGGGTAAGTAGCACAAAAATGTCCTGCGGGAGGAGGAAAAACGGAGAAGCCTTTCCCAGTTCCGACTTCCCTCACCCAAGAGCTCTCCGGCCTGATCACGCTGACTTCAGCAGCTAGGAGCATCAAGGTCCACAGTCACCAGTGCCAGCAATACGGGACCGGTGCCACCAGCCCAGGTACCGCTGGAAGTGATGTCAGATACAGAAAACCCTGTGGTAGGTGAGAAAGTCCTGGTTTAAATTTAGTCAGTTAGCCAAGACCAGTCCGATCGGTTCTAGTCTTGCTGTTTAACGGTGCCTCACCTGGAGCACCAGTGCCGATCCCTTCTGCTCTTCCTCATGGATGGCGCGTCCCTCTTGGCAGGAAAACGGACCGCTGACCCGATACAGAGCGACTGAGCGGTCAAAGCGAGGAGGGGACACCTCCTCAAAAGACCACCGAAGGCCAGCCGAGACCCCCGCGCGTGCGGAGAGGGCGTCTGATGCGTCAGGGTTACACAATGCTAGGCACATGCACCAGATAGTTTGAATATGTATTAGGTAGGAGTAGTTTAATAAATTAGATGCAATTGTTACCGTATAAAAGGGACACAACTGATGAATCCGCCCTGCTTGATTTGTGCAAAGTCCACGGAGCACCCTGCGCAGAATAAAACAGTATCTCTTCCGCCTGTGTGAGATTGCTCTCTTGCACACCGTGTACCAAATCCGCTTTTAGGACAACAGAAGCAAGCGTGTGGCTTTTTCCAGGGTTTATGGGATGCCAAGGGGAAGAGAGGGAAGAGCTTGCTTGTTTCTGCTTGTTCTTCTTTAAGTACCTTTCCCTTTCCTTTTAGAAGGCGGCCAGTGCTTTAAAGAACAAGGTGCTTTCTCAAAGTTAAAAGAATGCCTATCCCAGTTAAAATAAAAACCATTTTTGTTTAGATTTCATTAACCCATGTTCTTTATCGTCTAAAATGATTTTCCAAAAGGGATGCGCATCTTGCCCGTAATTCTGTAATGGCATTTTCCGGACTGAGACATCAAAATGTCTTTGTGTGTAGGTTGTAGCCTCAGCCAGCCCAGCTCTTGCAGGGTAAAGGCCCTTTCTTATGCAGCTGCATCTAAGATCAGGGAAGTGGGACATCCTCCTGCTCCTGACAGAACCAGTGCTAAAGAAGATCAACTCATGGATATCTTCCCTTATTTATGGCTTGTTCTCCATCTGGTCAACTCTCTAGCCATTCCCTGGTCCTCACCGCTGTCCATCTCATTGTACAGCCCCCCAGCAGAAGGGACCGAAACCTGGTGCACTCCGCCTGTACCACGGTTTGTGGGACAGGACTGAGGAGAACGCCGTAAATGGAACCAGTTTCTCAACCCCATTTCTTCTTGGAGGGAAAGCATTCTTTCACTGCTGATGGGAGCCCGGGAATGAATACAGAGGCATATAGGGTGGATAATCCGTGCATCATGGTGGGAACAAGCCAAACAGACCCCGTGTTGCGTTATCATCTGACTCTTTTAGAACATCGCCTCATTCTGCCAGACACGTTACCCCATCAGACGGCCACACGTCGCTACTGCTAAAGTAACCACCAGTAACACGGTGTTATGTGTTAGACCAGCATTGTGCGTGTAGGTGCTGACGGTGCCTCAGCTCGGGAGAGGGCTGAAGAATGACGGTTTATTGCAAATGCGCTAGCGTGATGGCAAAAAGCTGCCTCAGCATGCCCTAGGCGCGTCTGAAATCTTAACTCCCAGCCTCATCCCACTACCTATCAAAGGCATAAATAATTACACAACTTGTAGCAGAGTGGTAAAAGCTAATCCAAAACATTTTCACCAATTTTGACCTTTTTAATGCTGTGAAGCATAGGGCAGCAGTCCATCCAAGACGAGAAACCTCTACTTCTTCTTCTTGGAGGGAAGGAGTGCTTTCTGCCAGGGTAAGACTGATTAAAGTAACACACAGTGCCAAGCCGATGCTTGTTTTATTAGAGTCTCATACAATGATTTTCAAATGTAAAATTCCCCATTTATGACACTCAAGGATCAACATCGTAAAGCTTGTCGCTCTTTTTTCCAAAACCTCTAGGTTGTGAAGAAAAAGACATTCTAACCCAACATCTTCAGTATGTTAATTTGAAAACGTAAACAAAGTAGAATTTCATTTTAAAGCATTTAATAGCGGAGACAAGCCATGTGTAAAGCTGAATTACAAAAGAAACAATACAACCCGACATTCATGCTACAAGTTTACCTTTCCACAACCAGTAGTACTTCCAGGTCAGTTCTTTCCAACAAAGAGATGCTGTAGTGGAGAGAAGATTATGCTGGGGAAACAACAACAACAAAACCCCCCCACGCTGTACCTAAAATACTTCTCTGAGAATTGTAACAACAAGGTAATTTCTGTCCACCAGAAAGACACATCCCCAGCACAAAATAATACAGAGGAAGACCAAAAAAGTAGAGGAAACATAGAGAACAACCTGTGCCATAACAGTCTAGTCTCAATAGTTAAGGGGACTGGCATACATTATGATTAACAAGGAGTTTTATTCCTTCCAAAACCAACCCACCTATCAAACAGTTACTGCCAACGTTCAACACGGGCTGTGCAGTGAACAGACCACTCTTGTTTCAACAGCTTTAGAGCACTCCTTTAGTCAGCAATGCCCAGCAACTGCTGGCGGGGCTACTTTCATTTCAGTTTAAAATGGTGTCTTTGGGAGTCAGTTACAAAGGCCACAGTTGCTAAGCGGGCAAATAAAGGCCATACTTGCCTTAAGGGGACTGAAGGTCCCTCCCAGGAAGGCCCCTCGAGAAGGGGCAGTGTGTAAAAGTCCTTTAGAAACCGGGCTGGAGACGGCACTCCGCAGCTGATAAAAGCCACATCCTATGAGGGCTGTGACTGAGGTCAGTAACACCCCCCCATCTCCCCAACCCCAACCCCCCATGAGGAGTTTTTTCCCCAAAGACAGCCCAGAAGAGGAACATTTCCTGGGAATGCTGCACCTTACCACAAGACAAAAGGACACCCCTGAATGCTCCTTTGCCTTGGCAGACTTTTTTGTTTAACCACAGAAAAGAGGGACCCATTCTTCAAGAGAACGTAGAATCACCTGAACTGCCAGAATCAGGCACAGCCTCGGACAGAGCCAGGACTGCATCTGCTCGTAGCTGCAGTATTCGTACCTTCTCCAGAACCTGGACAGACCCCTTCCTTCTGACTCCACGTTTCCTTTGTTTACCGTTTGGTCCAGTTGCTGCAGTAGCTGCACCGCACCCTCAGCCTGACCGGTTCCTGTTCTTTGTTCAAGGTTCGATCCCACAGGCGCCCCTGTCAGAAACAGCAGCAAGAACAAAAACACAAGCTCGCTCTCTCCACACTCCCTGCACACCCAACGGCAGACCCTGAAACCGAGAGGTCGGTCCAGACTCTGACTGACATCACGCCTGGGAGCTTTCAAAGCAATCACAGTGCAGACTGGTTGGAGGTAGGCTCCCATCTCACAGCCCGGCTCTGAAAGAGCTACGTAGCCTGGCTCTGTGGGTGGGAATTGCTTACAGCCAAAATCATTGCTGACCTACTGCTCTTTGGTGGTTCTAATTCCTAGTCTCACGTGCTGGAAAATACCAAACACCACTTTTAAAGGAAAACTATTACCAATGTCATCCTTGCGGCTTTTGACTTCATATGACCAATTCGAATGAAACAAGCCAGGAATTCCTTACTTACACAAACTCACCCGGTTACAGCCCACAGTAAGGGATGCTGGACTAAACTCACGCTCATCTTCTTTGGAGGAATTCTGAAAGGAAAAGGAACCCAAGAACTTTCACACCATGTAAAATTCTATTCTACAGGAGATCTTTGTTTCTTTGCTTGCTTGCTTGAAGAACTAAAAGGCAGGGTCTGCTCTCTTGTTCTGTGACTTTATTTTCTTTCCTGCTACTATGAGGACCTTCTTCACCAATATCTTTCTGCCCCTCCCTCCTCAGGACGTTCCCAGGCCTAACATAAAGCTGGAATTCATTGACTAGACTTTAATATAGCAGATAGTGAAAGCGGGACACCAGCTACGGCACAGACAGACATTTTAAAAAACATCGACAGAGGTGCTGTGGGAAATAACAGCCGCTGGACAATACAGGCCCCTAGACATCAGCCCTGCTAAGACACACTCATAGGAAGCAGAGTAACAGGGCAGGGACAAAAGTGAAAAGTGCCAGAAGCAAGAGGTGAGCCAGCAATACCCATTCACAAGGCTATCAGCAATACAAAGGACCACAAACAACAAAACCACCCCGTAAGCTTCTTTAGGAGAAAGTGAAACAACTCTGTCACAGAGATAAGATAAGCAAAGAATAGATCCCTCCCTGATGGTGCTTCTCTTGCACTAAGCTCAGGTTCACCTGAAATTCCAGACTTTAGATGGCCAGAGATCTTTGCAGTTTAGTCTCAGAGCATTAACTAAGGTAGGAAAATTATCTGCAGTGACAGGCTGAGCGTCTCCCAGTTCTTTCTTCCTTGGACTTCTACTGGTGCTCTTGGTAAGCAGAAAGATGCACAGGCTCAACTCCAGTCACCCTGACCAGACAGCCTCCTGTCAAAATCACAGGCCTGGAAGGCATTGGGATGAGAGCTGAAAATGCAATCTGTTTAAAAGCCATGCAACTGCAGCACTCCCACGCTCCTCCTTCTGAATCGACTGCCGATGCTGTAAAGTCAGTCCTACGCGTACTAAGCAGACAGATTTCCTTCATGTTTTAACGAGAGCCTTCCCTTTTCGAGATGCACTCTAAAACACCAGCTGGATTTGGATCCAAAGTCATACACTGCTCATAAACTGAACAAGAGCCCTGGAGGAATGACCAGAAGAATCCTGAGAAAGCACAGGCGCTACTGAGATGGTTTTTCCTAAACCTGATCTTTCTTCTCATCCTGAATACCAAAAGAAAACAAATGGAAAGCAAACCAAACGGAAGGCGTGTCACAGAAGCACCTGGCCCTGATCTCCTAAGAAAGCACACGAGGGAGAGGTCATCTGCTCAGGATTCCATGCGGTGCTCCTGACATCTGGTCTGGTATTCATAAAGACACCAGTTTGTGTCTGGAGCTCCCTCTCAGTGTAACAGTGCCCTGACTAGTGCAAATTGCAGGTACGAGTCATGGTGGCACAAGCATCTCTTCTGGAGAAGGTTCTTCTCACCTGAACTGGTATTTGCCGACTTGATGATTCACTCATCATAGTTCCAGATTACCTGGAAAGAGCTCAGGACATGTCCTCCCACATCAGTTAACATAACAGGAGGTTACGGTGATGTCTGCCACCTACCACATCATTTCTCAGGGTCCAACATTCTAACCCGGAGCTCCAGCTTCCAAGGACCCTAATGTTTGGGAAATTCAGCCACTGTACAAGGAGCGGAGGCATTCTGGGGACAGCAGTTATGGCAAAGCGGGGAATAAAAAAAAGCATCTTTCAGAGGATGACCCTTATCCCACCAACAGAGTGTTTGGAGCACCTGAGGAAAGAAGCCAGAAAGGGCACGCGTAGAGAGACCTGTCGCTAATCCTGCAAAGGTAAGCTGAAGGGAAAAAAAGGGATACAGGTTTTGGAGACAAATCAGCCTACTTGTTTTAGAGAAGTTCTGTACTGAAGGCTCCTGAGGAGTTACCAGACAGTCTCCTTCCTATCTTGAAAATCCAACAAACCTGTCAAAAACCCCTCTTCTGAAAGAAAGTTTTGGGCTTACAACAAGGTGAGGGCTCTTTCAATACAGGAGTTTACCTGGGCAGGCTGAAGGTAACCATGCAGCTAGCAGCACCTGAAATTGCAGGCCACTGTACATGCAGGGGATCCCTGCAGAGCAATTATGCTGAGATTGGCCCTTTGAAACTAGTCCTACAGCAGCAAGCAGGCAGCATGCCCTGGCCAGCAGGCACCAAGCCCACAGACGATATTTGCGTAAAGGCTCAGCCAGTTGTGGAGAGGTCCAAAAGGTTTCTGAAATGGGGGCAGCACGTCACCATGCAGAAACACGCAGAAACCTGGGCATCTGATGCAACTCTTCCCCTCCCAAGGAACAGTGGGAGAAGAAGCTGTTCCTTTTATACCACCAGGCAACTTCCTTTGTGGACAACCCCAAGAGGAATGAGTTTGCCTCCTTTGAGAAGACTCTCTCCAAAGAGCTGGAGAGGTAAGGTGGCCAGGAAGGCAATAGTGTGGCAGGGGTTTGAATTAAATGCAGAATGGCTATCAGGATCCAGAAAATGGATGAAATGCACTGGGAGGATGGGCAACAGCCAAGAGGAGGAGAACAGGGGGGTGAGGGAAGACCCTCTTACCTAAAGGGTGTGCCTAACAGCAGCTCTGTCAGAGCAGCCTTTTAGCTTGTGGGCTACAAGAGGAAGAATCTTGCCCTCCTGACAAGGTCTCTGGAGAACAGTGGGTTTAGAAAGCAACTGCCAATCCCTCTGGGACAATCCTGTCGTAAATCTGCCTTCTGAGGACACAGCGAGAAAAAAACATGACACTGTTTCAAGAAGAGGGAGATGCCTGCAAGGCCATCTGCACAGAGAAAGGACACTGCTGAGGAGTGGCAAGTACTCGCACCGAAGCCAGCGTCAAGGTGTCAGCACCCACTGTTGGCCCTTCATGGAGTTCTGCACAAAGGAGCATGTGAGGTAAAAGAGGACTGGAGTCTCTTGAGGACAAGGCAGGGCAACCTTCAGGTTCAGCTGCGAGAGGCTAAGTTCACCCCTAGAGCTTGTAGCTTCACAGTCAGAAAAGCCTGTGTTGGTTCCCGGTAAAACTCATCCCGTGGCTAAGTTTGATGAGCAGGAATCACAAATGTCTCCATGCAGGTGATGCAGGTGAAAAGGGAAAAAAAGTTACCTGAAGGCATTTTTATGCTTGCCACTTTAAGAACCTAGGACTAAACAGATGCTGTTGTCTCTGAATATTCTGTAGCTTATCGTTTCAAATCCATGCTTTGCTTTACTCGTATGGCAAACGCGCTCGGCTCCAGTTCTGAAAATAAGTCAAACGGGTAAGAACTGAGTTTACCAAAAGTCACAAAAAGGAAGCAATCTTGTAAATGGCTGCTCAAGTATTTCATTAGAAAGCAGGGTTTTAGTACCTCCCTCTAAGCCAACAAGACAGGTACCCTTAATCTGTATTTGTACTCACGTTTCAAAGTCTCATCTAAAAAATGACAATAGGCACTCACTCCAGTATTAGGCTTTCTGCTTTTCTAGGAAGCCCAACAAGCAGTTAAAGAGAAAAACAGCGTGACGTGACAGGGAAAGGGGCATGAGCAGCAAGGTGAGAAAGCTTGCAAATCCTACAAGATTACTGACACAGGGAGAAGGGCAGGTAGCAAAGAACCATAGAAAGGTCTTACAAGACTCGGTCGTGGAGCAATAAAATGGCAGAGAGGTACAAAGTGGCGCACGTGGGGAAAAACAGTCCTGGCTTCACACACAAAGGCTCTAGAGCTTCTCAGCTGAACGCTTGAAGCAAAATTTCAAACTACCGTCAGTAAAACCAGCCTCTTTTCCCACTGAAGCACGAAATCCACGCGCGGCAGTGAAACAGGGGCGCTTTTTACAGCTCCCATTACTCGATGCTCAGCCCGTGCAAGCGCAGTAGCCCCTCGGAAGTGACCGCTTTCACGGTCAGTGAAAGAAGGCAGGAAAAGAGCAGCCCCCCCCGTCCGAATTTAGGGTCTCCTAGGAACTCACTGCTACCGGCAGGCACCAAACCGCAGGCTGTAGCTTCAACACGCTCACCTGCCGATTTTAAGTCCGTACACACGCCTGCCTGCATGAAGAAACCTGGTTTCAGGCGACCGACAGGTACCTGCTTTCGAGGACGTCCTCCTTTCTCCCGGCCTAGGGAAGGAAGCAGGAGAGCCAACGGGACGCGACTGCTCTGGAAACGCCGCTGCCGACCTCCCTGAAGCTTGACAGGCCTCTTGCCCCGGGGGCTGCCAAGAACGCCCGGGCAGGACTGCGTCGCAGCCCGCCACCGACGCCAGGCTGTGAGGGAGGGACGGACACCCCCGCCGGCTGCGGGTCCCCGCGGGGACAGCCGGCAGAAACCCCTTTCTCTCCACAGCCGCACGTCTCCGCGGTGCCCGCCGGCCTCCGCCGGACAGCCACCAGCGGCAGGCAGTCCCCTGCTGCCCCCGCAGCCCCGGGGGCGGCAGGGAGGGGCCGGGGCTGGCCGGGCCTGCGGGGGGAAGGCCGGGTCCCGGCGCCCCGGCCTGCCGCGAGGGGAGATGCCGCCACCGCCGCCGCCGCCTCAGCCCCGCTGCCGGCCTGCGAGGCCCCCGGGCAGCCCCGGCGCTGGCGACCGCCGGGCAGCCCACCGCTCCACGGACGGGGAGGAGCCCCCGCCACGGCCACCGGCCCCGCCGCGCCCGCCGCCCGCCCTTGCCTCAGGCGGGGCCGGGCCGGGGCTGCGGCCGGAGCGGAGCCGAGGGCAGCCGAGCCCAAACGAGATGAGCCGAACCGAGCCGAGCGGAGCCGAGGGGAGGCGAGCGCCGCCGCAACGACATGAGCCGAACCGAGCCGAGCGGAGCCGAGGGGAAGCGAGCGCCGCCGCAACGACATGAGCCGAAACGAGCCGAGGGAAGCCGAGGGGAGGCGAGCGCCGCCGAAACGACATGAGCCGAACCGAGCCGAGGGAAGCCGAGCCCAGCCGAGATGAGCCGAGCCCAGCCCAGCCGAGGGGAGCCGAGCCCAGCCGAAGGGAGCCGAGCCGAGCCCAGCCGAGGGGAGCCGAGCCCAGCCCAGCCGAAGGGAGCCGAGCCCAGCCCAGCCGAAGGGAGCCGAGCCCAGCACAGCCGAAGGGAGCCGAGCCGAGCCCAGCCGAGGGGAGCCGAGCCCAGCCGAGGGGAGCCGAGCCCAGCCGAGGGGAGCCGAGCCCAGCCCAGCCGAAGGGAGCCGAGCCCAGCCCAGCCGAGATGAGCCGAGCCCAGCCCAGCCGAGATGAGCCGAGCCCAGCCCAGCCGAGATGAGCCGAGCCGAGCCCAGCCGAGATGAGCCGAGCCCAGCCCAGCCGAAGGGAGCCGAGCCCAGCCAGCCGAAGGGAGCCGAGCCCAGCCCAGCCGAAGGGAGCCGAGCCCAGCCCAGCCGAAGGGAGCCGAGCCCAGCCGAAGGGAGCCGAGCCCAGCCCAGCCGAAGGGAGCCGAGCCCAGCCCAGCCGAAGGGAGCCGAGCCCACCCCAGCCGAAGGGAGCCGAGCCCAGCCGAGATGAGCCGAGCCCAGCCCAGCCGAAGGGAGCCGAGCCCAGCCCAGCCGAAGGGAGCCGAGCCCAGCCCAGCCGAGGGGAGCCGAGCCCAGCCCAGCCGAGGGGAGCCGAGCCGAGCCCAGCCGAAGGGAGCCGAGCCGAGCCCAGCCGAGGGGAGCCGAGCCGAGCCCAGCCGAAGGGAGCCGAGCCGAGCCCAGCCGAAGGGAGCCGAGCCCAGCCCAGCCGAGGGGAGCCGAGCCCAGCCCAGCCGAAGGGAGCCGAGCCCAGCCCAGCCGAAGGGAGCCGAGCCCAGCCCAGCCGAGGGGAGCCGAGCCCAGCCCAGCCGAGGGGAGCCGAGCCCAGCCCAGCCGAGGGGAGCCGAGCCCAGCCCAGCCGAGGGGAGCCGAGCCCAGCCGAGATGAGCCGAGCCGAGCCCAGCCGAAGGGAGCCGAGCCCACCCCAGCCGAAGGGAGCCGAGCCCAGCCCAGCCGAAGGGAGCCGAGCCGAGCCCAGCCGAGGGGAGCCGAGCCGAGCCCAGCCGAGGGGAGCCGAGCCGAGCCCAGCCGAGGGGAGCCGAGCCCAGCCCAGCCGAGGGGAGCCGAGCCGAGCCCAGCCGAAGGGAGCCGAGCCCAGCCCAGCCGAGGGGAGCCGAGCCCAGCCGAGATAAGCCGAGCCCAGCCCAGCCCAGCCGAGATGAGCCGAGCCCAGCCGAGATGAGCCGAACCCAGCCCAGCCGAAGGGAGCCGAGCCCAGCCGAGATGAGCCGAGCCCAGCCCAGCCGAGATGAGCCGAGCCCAGCCCAGCCGAAGGGAGCCGAGCCCAGCCCAGCCGAAGGGAGCCGAGCCCAGCCCAGCCGAAGGGAGCCGAGCCCAGCCGAAGGGAGCCGAGCCCAGCCCAGCCGAAGGGAGCCGAGCCCAGCCAGCCGAAGGGAGCCGAGCCCAGCCCAGCCGAAGGGAGCCGAGCCCACCCCAGCCGAAGGGAGCCGAGCCCAGCCGAGATGAGCCGAGCCCAGCCCAGCCGAAGGGAGCCGAGCCCAGCCCAGCCGAAGGGAGCCGAGCCCAGCCCAGCCGAGGGGAGCCGAGCCGAGCCCAGCCGAGGGGAGCCGAGCCGAGCCCAGCCGAAGGGAGCCGAGCCGAGCCCAGCCGAGGGGAGCCGAGCCGAGCCCAGCCGAAGGGAGCCGAGCCGAGCCCAGCCGAAGGGAGCCGAGCCCAGCCCAGCCGAGGGGAGCCGAGCCCAGCCCAGCCGAAGGGAGCCGAGCCCAGCCCAGCCGAAGGGAGCCGAGCCCAGCCCAGCCGAGGGGAGCCGAGCCCAGCCCAGCCGAGGGGAGCCGAGCCCAGCCCAGCCGAGGGGAGCCGAGCCCAGCCCAGCCGAGGGGAGCCGAGCCCAGCCGAGATGAGCCGAGCCGAGCCCAGCCGAAGGGAGCCGAGCCCACCCCAGCCGAAGGGAGCCGAGCCCAGCCCAGCCGAAGGGAGCCGAGCCGAGCCCAGCCGAGGGGAGCCGAGCCGAGCCCAGCCGAGGGGAGCCGAGCCGAGCCCAGCCGAGGGGAGCCGAGCCGAGCCCAGCCGAGGGGAGCCGAGCCGAGCCCAGCCGAAGGGAGCCGAGCCGAGCCCAGCCGAGGGGAGCCGAGCCGAGCCCAGCCGAGGGGAGCCGAGCCGAGCCCAGCCGAAGGGAGCCGAGCCCAGCCCAGCCGAGGGGAGCCGAGCCCAGCCGAGATAAGCCGAGCCCAGCCCAGCCCAGCCGAGATGAGCCGAGCCCAGCCGAGATGAGCCGAACCCAGCCCAGCCGAAGGGAGCCGAGCCCAGCCGAGATGAGCCGAGCCCAGCCCAGCCGAGATGAGCCGAGCCCAGCCCAGCCGAAGGGAGCCGAGCCCAGCCCAGCCGAAGGGAGCCGAGCCCAGCCAGCCGAAGGGAGCCGAGCCCAGCCAGCCGAGATGAGCCGAGCCCAGCCCAGCCGAAGGGAGCCGAGCCCAGCCCAGCCCAGCCGAGATGAGCCGAGCCCAGCCCAGCCGAAGGGAGCCGAGCCCAGCCGAGATGAGCCGAGCCCAGCCCAGCCGAAGGGAGCCGAGCCGAGCCCAGCCGAAGGGAGCCGAGCCCAGCCGAAGGGAGCCGAGCCCAGCCAGCCGAAGGGAGCCCAGCCCAGCCGAGATGAGCCGAGCCCAGCCCAGCCGAGATGAGCCGAGCCCACCCCAGCCGAAGGGAGCCGAGCCCAGCCGAAGGGAGCCGAGCCCAGCCCAGCCGAAGGGAGCCGAGCCCAGCCGAGATGAGCCGAGCCCAGCCCAGCCGAAGGGAGCCGAGCCCAGCCGAGATGAGCCGAGCCCGGCCCGGGCGCCCCCTCCCTCTGCTCCAGCTCCCCACGCTGCTCTGCACTGGCTGCTGCTGCTGCTGCTGCGCTGCAGAGGCAGCTGCATTTTGGGGCTTGGAGCGCTTTGGGTTCCCGCGTGAGCCCCAAGCATCAGAGGAGTTGGCCTGTACCTCGTGGCAGGTCTTGCAGCTGCTTTCAGGGGGGTCTGGGCTCTGCCCAGGCCTCTCGAGTCAACGTTGACTCTGGTGCCTAATGACGGTATGCTGGCAGTGGCCCTGGTAGCTCAGCCCTTTCTCTCCCCAGTTGCGATGATGTCAGCAGGTTTGCCTTTTCTTGGTCCAGGCACCCTTCACGCAAAGATTCCCAGAGATTTTTTCATCCCTCCCCTACACACACAGTGGGATTCCTGGAGGGCCACAGAAATGCAACAGCAGCAGCGTTAGGCTCTTCTGGGGTTTGGGGGAGGAAACACCCTCATAGATAGCTGTCTGGAGCCTTTCTGGCAGCCACCTTTTACCTCTCAAACAGACACAACCGAAAAGCTCCGATGGTCAGTGACCTAGCCGAGCGATGATCAAAAATGCCCCTTTTTACCCCACAAAAGCCTAACGGCGACGTTTGTAGGAAAAACTCCCGCGACACGGGAGTTCAGCCGAGACACGGGCCCGTCGGGAGGAAGAGAGACTTCCTTTGTATTGCCGGAGTCGGCCAGCCACTTCATCCACCGTTTGTCCCTCGCCTTTTTTCCAGGACATCACTGCCAATGAGTTGGCATACAACGCTGGTACGTGTTGTAGAAACTTCCGCCCCAGGGGTTGTGTGCATTGGACTTCATCTGGATCTGTGGGTGACTGCTCGTTATCCGGATCATTATAAATCACCTCCAGCACGGCTAATTCCCTCAGGTACTGGATACCTCTCTGCATGGTGGTCCACTTGCCTGGCTGACACGTAACGTCTTCCTTGAAGGGGTATTTTTCCTTCACGCCTGACGGAAGTCCCCTCCAGAGGCTGAGGGCTCGTGTCTTTTTCCCAAACGCCTTGTCAGTGGCCCCTTCCCTAGACAGGGATCTCACCTGCTTGCCTTCCGTACCCTCTAATTCCAAGCTACCGGCCCGTTACCCCAGCAGCGGAGCAGCCGGGTAAAAATGTGCTCACCCGGATGGCGGCCGAAATCCTTTCGCGTATCTTGCAGCTCACTCAGGGATAGGGATCGGGTGATTATCTCGGGTTCTGCCTCTTTCTCCTGTTCTCGTGATGGCCCTGGCTCACCTCCATCCCTCGCTAAGTTGAACCGATTTCTCCGTGTATTTCTTTTTCTGCATAGGGGCGACTGACACCGGCAGAGGTCGGTTCTCTGGTTCAGCTGCAGCGCCTGTCGCCGGGGTTGGTTGGGGTAGCTGCAGTGCTTGTCACGAGGGCTGGAATAGCTGCAGTGCCTGTCGGTCTGTTTTCCCTCCCTTCCTCCTGAGGGTGCTGCATAATATCGAGCAGTGGTTGGTAGATACTGGCCAGGGCCCAGCACAGTGCGGTAAGTTGTGCCGCTTTGGAACAGGCACCGCATTTTCCTTTCCAACATTCTATCGCTTCACCAGGGTCCTGTAGCTGTTTGGGAGTGAAGTTCCAAACCATTGGAGGTGAGAAGTCCTCTAGATACCTGCCCGTTTTCTCCCACATGCCACGCCACCCATGACTATTCAGCCTTGGGGCAGATCTCTGCGTGGTATTCTTAAAAAACTTTTTTGGAGCCCTAAACAAGACCTGAAACACATTCGGGAGACATAGCAAGACGAGCATGCTGGCTTGAACACCCCAGGGATCTTCAAACTTCTCAAAAGCTGCTGTAATTAGCCTGAAGGAGGAAGGGGAGGTGAACGAGCGGGGAGAAAGTACCCCCCCAACTTCCCCACAGATTGGGTGCGATTACCAACAAATTCCGAGAGAGGGCGCCCGAGGCACGGGAGTGACGTCGACGCCGCACGCAACTACCAGCTTAACCTCAGGACCCGTGACGTAATCATCTTGCGAGTCGACGTCACCCAGGACAGCAAAATGATAGTCCTGAGCCCGCGCCCAGAGGTGATAAACAGAGTGCATGTAAGAACTTGCACAACACCGCCACGGGAACAAATGAGCCAACACTGGGACCAGCGACTATTCAACTAATCTAAGAAATGCGTACAACAAATTCGTTTTAACACGCTCCGGCCAGATCTGTCGTTATCTCAACCCTTCGTGCCCCACGTTGGGCACCAAAAAGGACTGTTGTGGTTTCAGCCCAGCCGGCGACCAAGCACCACAAGGCTGCTCGCTCACTCCCCCGCCGCCACCATCTTTGTCCAGAAACAGGAACGAAGCCTCTCCCCGAGACTAACGTCCCGACGGTGCTCCACGAAATCTGGAGTCCCCTCGGACGCTGGCGGCAGCAAGCTAGGAAAATCCGAGTGCCAAAGCCCACGGAGTTTCTGCTCTCAGCTCCAGGAAAGATTCCTGTTCATCCGTAAGAGGGAAGCCAGCGTCACCCTTGCGCGGCGGGAAACAAGGCTTATCCGATCGACGCCGGAGCGCCGCGTGAAGCCAGAGCGCAAAGCTGGACAAAACCGGGGGGGCAGGGGGGAAAGCCCGGCCCGGCCCCTTGGGAACCCCGAGGGCCCCTGGGGAGCGCAAAGCCGGGCAGCTGCCCTTCCTCACGCTCCCGGCCAGCTCCTCCCTGGAAAAGCGGGCACCGGCCTCCTCAGCCATCCCGGGGGCCCGGCCGGGAAGACCCCCGCCAGGGACAGCCCCGGGCGGTGCTGCCCAGAGCCCACCCAGCCCCGCCGTCCTCCCCTCTGCGGCACCCACCCCTTCTCCCAAACGGAGCCCGAGGGGTCACGGCCCATGGGCCGAGACCAGCGGAGAGCCGCCAGGGAAACCGCCGCCTCCGTCCATCGCGCAGACGGGAGCCGCAGCAGCCGGAGAACGCTGGTGTACTGCATGCATAATTGTATCGTGCCGCTCCCAGGGCAAGCCCAGGCACCGCTTCGCGCGTGGGACGTGCCGCCCCGAGAGCGGGGCTAGCCCAGGGGCGGCGGGGACAGGCTGGCCAGCAGCGCCGAGCCCGAGGCAAAGTCTGCCGTGGGTGCAGCCGAGGGCTGGCGCGGCCGGAGTCCTGGCTGGCCCTCGGCGCCTCTGCAGAGCGCCGGAGCCACGAGAACCGGCTCGGTCCCTTTGCGTCGGTGTCCATGGAACTGACTCGGTCCCTTCGCGTCGGTGTCCTTGCCACCGGCTCGGTCCCTTTGCGTCGGTGTCCTTGCCACCGGCTCGGTCCCTTCGCGTCGGTGTCCTTGCCACCGGGGCAATCGCTGCCAGAGACGCGGGGCCCCCTGGGCCGCTCCCCGGCCCCTGGCAGTGTCCCTCTCCATATGCCCGCCCGCCCCTGCCATGGGCAGGAGGTCTCCGCGCCCGCGCTCCCCCCGGACGAGGACCTGCAGCGCCCGGCGCGCGGTGCCGAGGGGCCGGCTCCTGCCCACCATCACCTGCGGCTGGAGGAGCCGCACCGTGCCCGCAGGCAGCGCTGCCCGCCCTGCCCGCCCATGCCGCTGCGCCCGACCGCCTCCACTCAGCTCGGCTCGGCTCGGTACGGCTCGGCGAAGCTCGGCTCCGCTCGGCAAAGCTCAGCTCGGCTCGGCTCGGTATGGCTCGGCAAAGCTCGGCTCCGCTCGGCAAAGCTCAGCTCGGCTCGGCTCGGTACGGCTCGGCAAAGCTCCGCTGGGCTTCGGCTCGGTACGGCTCAGCAAAGCTCGGCTCCGCTCAGCAAAGCTCCGTTCGGCTTCGGCACTTTTTTAGGTAGCTCAGGTAGCTCAGGTTTTTGAGGTAGCTCGGTCCTGGGCTCCCAGACCTCGCCTGGGCTATGCTGTAGTTGGGCCTGTCTCCAGCCCTGTCTCTGGCCCCGTCTTCTGGGTGGACCTTGGACCCATGTTGTAGCCCTGCCTCCTGCTGCTCCGACTGGGTGGGCCCTGGACCTGGTTCATCCCCTGGCTGTGTCTGGGGCTGTCGATGGACCCCACTACCAGCACCCGGCCCTGCTGAGACCCTGTGGGACTGTGCCCTGATGGGTGAGGGCACAGCCCCGGTTCCCCTCACTGGCTTCCTCTCTGTTCTTTGTGAAGTTCAAACCCCTCATCTTGTTTTTCCTCACCACACGTCCCTATTCTCGGTTTTTCCTGCACCCTACCTTTCTTCTGTATTCTCCCCAGGATATACTTGCAGCTGCTTTGGTTTTTTTTTCAGGTTTGAATTATCTTTTTATGGCACCTTATCCTCCCATTTTTCCCCATTCGTGTCCAGTTGTCTTTTAAACCCCTTCTCAAAGCCCCGCTTATTTAATTTATCCTTTGCCAGGCCCAGCTGCTTTTCATTCTGAGGGTTGTTCTCCATGAGGCCTTTTGAGTTTAGGCTATAAAATCCAAAGACAAGAAAGCATCTTGCCACACTTGGTCATCTCTTACATAGTCCGCCCTAACCATGGCCTGAAAATTTCCAGCTTTTAATTAATTTTTTATGTTCCTGGAAAAAAACCCACTGCTACCTTCTGGAATTTCTTCACCTGCAATTAGTTTTCTGTGAGTGTGTCACTGTACCTAAAAACAGAGAGGCTGGCATTGATCTGATCTGTCTTACTGTTAAGAAATACTTGTTCCCAGTATGAAAAGAAGTATCTCTGCTCCTGATTTCTGACTCAAGACATTTCGTAGCCCACATGCTGCTCACCAAAGACGCATCAATCATCACACATCAGGCAGGAGTGACCTCCGCAGGTAGTTACGAATTCCCACACTGAGATACCGCTACGTGGTGTGAAGCGTATGGCTTGACCTGAAGATCTCTGCCACTCACAAAGCACGCCGGTCCTCCACGCATTTAGACCTACTGCTCTCATAAAATGCAGCATCTTGTGCCCTATCAGCATCATGTTGAAACTAGGCACGGTTATAGAAATGATAACTTTATACTGTTTTGTTAAAGTTAAGATTAAATAAAAGGCTAAAGGACTTAGATACAATAGTTTAAAAGGATAAATGCCAACCTCATGTTTAGTAGCTGTCTTAAGAAGGGACAGGCAACTTCCCCCTTAGCCCAGATATTACTCCGCCATTAAGAGAAGGACCAATGTCACTTATTATCCCTTGTCGAAGCAGTCTCCTGGAGGAGCAACCCGAATGTTTTGCTATGCTAGGATTAGGCTTGCCTGAGTAAGCACAACTCCACGTACTCCATGTGCCACTCAGAAAGGAGCTGTGATGAAGGACAGAGCCTACACACCACATGAACACATTCACATACATAAACGTACCCTGGGCTTTAGATTAAATCGAAACAGAGGGTTGAAGGATTCTTCTAGGGACTTCACTCTTCTTCCTGCCTAGCTCATTCATTTATATTGCAAGTTTAAGCTTGATTTCTTATACTCAGTTGAAAAGGGACTTTCTCAGAAAAAATGCCAACTAGGCAATATGTTATCAATTGTGCCTTATTCTCTACAGGAAATACAAAAGCTGAGTTCCTCTCGCACGTCCAGCACTTCCTAAAACAATCCACTCTACAGCTTAATTGATGCCTTACTAGACATAATGCCTTATAACTCAGCTACCTTAATGAAAATAACTATATATACATATGTCCTTGTACATCTTAAAACTCAGCATGTTTCCTGTGTCACAGATACAATTATGCATACAGTACACCACATAAGCCTAATTGGAAATGGAGTGAAGATTGAGGTAAAATGACTGGATCCCATGGAAAAATTGAGGAAACCGATACTTCTCAAAGCCTTTGTATGCATTTGTGGCTTGAAACACCTCAGCTTTCTCTTAGGTGGCAAGGGATGCTGTCTCAACTTTATCAGGTGTTCTACATGGTATGGAGGTATGGAGGAAGTACAAGAACAGATACTCCAAATACAGATGAATTCAGCATTTTTTAAATTTTATTTAATCAGTAATCAGGTAAACTTAATCTGACACCAAAAACCACATCTTGTCACACTTGCTTTTGAAATACAGCATACCCAAACGAGGGAGGAAATTGTTTTAGTGTGATTTATAACAGTAACGAAGAGTTATTTTCTTTTTGGTAATGACATTGTGCAACACATTTTCTGTTTGGGGAGTAAGCTTCTGAAGTATTTTAATCTGCCTCATCTACCGCTACAGATTTCAGCAAAACTGCAAAATCCTCACAAGAATTAGCACTGTATATAAATCCAGTAATAATCCACAATCATCTCTCCATTTTGGTTGTATTTCTGCTGTAGATACTAGGCTTCTTCAAACTTCCACCAACCAGTGGAAATTTGCCAAATATATAACCCAGTGGGCCATTTAAAGGGATTTTGCTGTGAATTATGACTGCTACATTTGTGGGCAGCTTTCAGTACCAGAGACTGGAAAGGGAGAGGCAGAGTGTGAAGAGCAGGGGGCGCAGCTTTCACCCTGAGACCTTCCACATATTTGTTCATGATCTACAGAAAATGGATGAGCTGGACAGCATAAGCTCTCTGTGCACAGATGGAACGGCACTACTTAAAACCAGTCCTTGCTTTGGCAACTGGGGGAGACGTCAGTCCTGGCTCTTAAGCTGGCAGAGGCTGCCTGAAGCCTTGTTTAAGCTGGTGTCTGTACAATCAAGCTATTGTGGTTTACCTAGGTAGTGCGTGGCAGCTGAGCTGCAGCAACAGACTGTGCACGCTCTTTGCCCATGAGATGAAATGCATTAGCTTTAACTTCTTGCATCCAGACCACTTGCCAGATGGATTCCTAACAAACAGCAGAACTGAACTGCTGAATTACTTTACATATGCTTGGAAAGCCTGGGAAAAAAATAAACACGAAAGAAGTAACTAATGGGAACAGAGGGATGCATTTCTGAGTGCAACAGACTCCATCTTTATTTCAAAATATCTCTGTACATTACAATTCTATTTAAAAAAAAAGAAGTCAAAAGTCAAAGCAGTTTCCCATGCTAAGTGAAATATCAGGTCTCATTTTTTAGATAATCAAAAAGAGAGGCTGTGTTTTCACTCAGCAGATCTCATGGCCTGTTCCTATCTGAGCATACTGCTCAATAGCAACATAGAATGTGTTAAATTAAAGCTCTTATTGTGCTCATCACCATGAAGCAGGATTTTTTGAAGAACCACTGTTAGAAGCAAACTGATCTTCCTTGCAAAGTCAGGTTGTCCCTTCTTCAGGTGGAGTTTGCTCTCAGGCAACCTGGCCATCCTGGGAACAACACCAGGTCAGCCTCCTACCTGCTGGTCCCCTCTTCTCTGACAAGAAGAAGCCATCCTGTGTATAACTAAGAACCCGATGATTTCCTTCCCATGGGTTGCACATTAAAATATCAAAGAACTCTGATTGTGGTCTTAGCCCATAGCTGAAACATTAGGAAGTTCGTTTCTGGAAATTCAAACACATTCCTTAGCTTGCATAACGTCTATATACAAACAAAAGGACGCTCAAGGCAGGCAAAGCTAAGAATGTGAGCAAGAAGTGGACCGTCTGTGGGCTGGTGTGTGGCCACCTCTGTGGCTGCTAACACTCAATTCCAGCTGGACCTGTCAGCTCCTTCCTTGGAAGCATGCTGTCAGTGCAAATTGACAGGAATCCCTGGGATTCAAGCCTCAGAATGTATTCCCTTATGCAGCGCTAATTGTTCACAACAGGACAGATATCGCAGGAGAAGATGTTTGACTAATTGCATATCAAATTGCACCCAAGCCAAAAACCCGTCGCAGAGGAGGCAGTATGGAATTTCAGATAGGGTGAAATGGGATCACGTGTATGCATGAACTCAGCCACACGGGTTCTGCTTAAATTCTCACCGTAAATATTCAGCAGAATTTGCAAGGCCATAAGGCAGTGCTCTGCGTGAATGTGAATTGCATCCATAGCACGTATGGGACTGTGTCTTGTATAATTCATGAGAATAGCCACACGGGGTCATACCAAAGGTTCGTTCAGCTCAGCGTCCTGTCTCTGCATCTGAACAGTGAAAGATGTGTAGGAAAAAAGCATAAGAAATGCAATAAGCATAGCATGCTCCTTCCCCTGCTGTACCCTCTATACTGACAGTCACTGGTTCAGGGATTTCTGGAGGCTGTTCCTGCTTCCTAGAGCTTAATGGCCCATGAGAGACCTTCCTTCCCTGATTCTGTCTAATTGCTTCTTCAACCCATTCATACTTGTGCTATCCAAAACATCCTGTGGCAAGGAGGTGCACAATTTAATTATGTATTGTGCGCAGATGTTCTTCTTTTCATTTATTGTGATCCATAATTTCATGTGTTGCCTGCTAATTCCCGTGTATAAGAAAGAGCAAACAATCTTTCCTTACTCATTTTTGCAGTTTTCACTTCCTCCCGTAGATTGCTGCGTATTATTTGGAGAAAATGAAAACTCAAACTGACTCATCTCAGCTATTAAGGTGATAAGAGATCACATCTATTTGTTAACTTCCAGCTGTGTCTTTATAGTGGGTCTGTTCTGAAGTCCAGGTGCAAGAAATGGTCTCTCTGTAGTATTCAGGCTGTGAATACAAATGACAGCATGAACCTGCCTCCAGCTTTATTATCCATTGGGCTACTGGGATTTAGAAACTCTTTGCATCTTGTCTGGTTACTATGGCCATTCTCAAAGTCTGTTATTTCTATGCTTTGTGCCAGATATGTAAGTATAAGGCTATGCTTTGGGTTGCCCTCAAAGGTATACAGCATTTCAATGACAATCTCTCCATGTTCAGACACAGAGGTTTCAACAGACCCCCAGATGCAAAGACCAAAAAGAACCCCAAAACCATGGAAGAAAATCAACCCTGTCCCCCCCTTTCTCCTTGTCTTCACATGTAATATTGTGCAAAATGCTGCTATGAAGGTCTCCCTCTGCAACTGCTCCACCCATCACTGGATTCTCCATCTTATTCAAAGTCTCACATATATCTAGTCTCATTTTATCCCATGTACCCGTCTCCTAATAGTGTTCCAGGTGCATCCTTCTGCTTGCTTGTCATGGGCAACAGTCATTTTTTCTTTCTCAAGGGAAAGCTGTATTCATACATCAATTCTCCACCTTCATGCCAGAGACTCTCTCCCTTAATTCTTGTTTTCAAAGCCCCTCATACAAAATGCACAACGGGTATGGAATGCCAGAGAATCACAGCACCTGTGTTTTGTATTCAGCCAGCACTAGCTTGAGTGGATGTGCAAAAGCACAAGCCTAGACTTTGGAGGTCCCCAGCCCTCAGCACCCTCTTAGCTCTGTTTCTGCTACATACTTTTTCCCCCTTGCCATGTCTGACTATCACTGTTAAGTTCTTAAAGGCAGGAAAGGAGTGAAATTTACAGTGCTTTGTCTCCTATTGCCAGTGTCTGCGACAATTAACATGAAAATGCACCCTGTCAGTGGTTCACTTCAAGTGTGGAGCATTGCTGTTCCTCTCAAGGGGAAAGAACCTAGTGCAGTTCCCAAGAGCTTGGGTTTTTTAAGCCCCTTTTTAAAATTACATTTCCATAGACAACAGAATATTTAGTTGAGTTATTCTGTGCAAACTGAATCAAATCTTCCTGTCGTTGCTCTCTGTGATCAATAAGAGGTGCATCATTTGAGAGGAGTATTTACAGTGCCCAGTGTGGAAGTTTGGTTTATACCATCGGCGTGAGCGAGGGGGTTCTGAAGAAACTACCAGACAATCGGTATGCAAGGATGACAGCCACAGGGGACAACAAGCTGTAAGTGACCATGGTTGCATAAGGAGCTTCAGCCCTTCTTGGCCAACCTGCTGTACCTACATGTTGCCCTCTACCGGAGATAATGGCACGGCTCCAAGCATACGGCAGGCCTTAGCACAAGATGAGCATTAGCCAAAATCTGAGCAGGAGCTGGGTAACCAGTTGCAGCTCCACGGGTCCCTTCCAACCTCCACCCTCCTGTGCAACTCTGTGCCTTGCTTTCACTCCTAAAGCACCTGAACTCAGCCCTCGTGCCCGCCGGCAAGGATGCTGGGACAAGGCACGATCCCAAACTCCTCCCCGAGGGGTCATCCCCAAACAGCAGCTCCCCGCTCCAGAGCAGCCGATGGCAGACATACTCAGAAGAGAGAAAATATCATTTTATTGAGAACATCAACTGCAGTGGGGGGTGGGCCCAGGACTCACAGGGGTTCAGCCAGTAACAGGAAAACGGCACCTACAAGGACAGAGTCAGAGAGCGCTGCTGAATGCACAGCGGCAGGAAGAGGCAGGGTTTGGTTGCCCTCTCTCTGGGGAACACCGTTGACGAGGAATTGCTCATAGCCCAGAAGAGAGCGAGCTACGGCTGGCATTGCCGAGGGGAGGGCTCTGGCGCCTTATCCCCACGGGGAATGCCCTTAGAGAGCTGTGCGCGCGCAGAGATGCACAGGGCCCCTGTGCCACGCAGCAGGGCTCGATGGGGAGCCCCTGGGGAGCGGCCACGGGGTTCTTGCCAGACCCTGCGCAGCAGCAGAGCCTGGTACACACCTGGGCTTCTCGACCTGCCGGACCTTCCTGCATCTTTTCCGTTTGCGATCCCCCAATACGTTTTCTCTCTTCCTCTTCTTTTTTTCTGCACAGCTTTCATCTCCCCAGGCCTGTTTCCTCCTTCGGTTCCTTCTCTTTTCCTTGTCCCGAGGAGAGCCTGCAAACCTTTCCATCCCACAGTGTGCTTAGATAGGTAAGGCCACGATCCAGCGGAGACAGTTCTGATTTTAACCCAAAGTGACTCGTTTTACCTTCTTTCCTCTGAAAGGCTGCCCAGTTGTTGCGGGCGTAGCAGGGGCTCTGCCGTGCTCTCGAGGGTGGCTGGAGGCAAAGCTGGAGGTGCCTAAACCAGAATTGTTGGAGTTCAGGGGTGGCAAGGGACGGCCTGGAGTAGTAAGGGACTGCTTGCCAAATTACCACCTTAGCTCTCTGGGGAAGATGCTGCTTTGCATCATCCATCCACATTTTGCACAGTCCACCTGCCCCAAAACAGACTTGATGAAACTGTGATGAAGTAGGATCCGAGCAAAAGCCCTCTCAAGTTGACAGCTACTCCCCGCTGTCTTTTTGTAGGTATTTGGTTGGATTAAGCACATGCTTAATGCATTTGAGAAAGGACCTTTCCAGTTTTCCATACAACGTATGATTCCGTGGGGGAGGAGGAGGAACCCCAAACACACAAGCCATCGGCTGGCCGGAGGAGGCCCAGCAGCTACTTGGCCTCCTCAGAAACTACCCTCCTACCCGAGAGACACTGTCACGGTGCTTGTGGAGCAGAGCTGACATACCTCTGTCGTTTTGGACTCCGCCACCATGTCTCCCCCAGCTCCTTTGAGGACACCCAGAGAGGGGGATGCATGCAGAATGGCTTCTGCCTGGTGGCCCTGGTCTCCTCTGCCTGCAGGGCCACTTTGCTCTTCCAAACGCAGGTCTAGAAAGCAAAACCATGTGCAGCAGTGATGCCTTGGAAGTAGCACACCTAAAGCAAAACCCACCCCAAGCCCTACACCGGTTTTCTTCTTGACGTTGAGGTTTCTGGTATCCCGAGCCCCAGCCTGGGACAGCCCTCAGTTCCTCCTCATACCTGTGGCTCCGTCCGTGGGGGCTGGCGACTCCCCAGCTGATGGACAGGAGCGGCCAGCCACCTCCTCCCCAACAATGTCGCCGCAATTTTCAATCATAAACAGCGCCAGCGTGTTCACCTGCACACATCAAACCCTTGCTCTCAACCCAGCTGCCTGAAGTTGTCCCAAGCAGCCTTTCCCACTCCCGATCCTTGCCTCTGCACAGACGGCTGTGGCTGCGGGGCTGCCTTTGCAGGCAGCCACCCCACCGGCATTTGCTCAAGGGAGGAGGCAGCCAGGGACCTCTGAGCAGCCAAGCTCGGATAGGCCGGCAAGGCTGCAGCCGGCTTGCCAACACAGCGCACCTTCTCGGTCACCTCCAGCATGGCCTGGAGCGGGAGCAGGTCCTCGTCGGGTGGGCTCAGCAGGTTTGGCCCAAGGCAGATGGCCAGGTTGCTGCAGCTCATCCTGCTGGTGGCTGCGTTGCGGCCGATGTGCTGGAGGAGGGACAGCAGCCGCTTGAGGAGGAAGAGGTTGGCTGCAGGCAACTTCTTGGCCACCCTGAGGGAACAGGGACACTAGGTTGACAAAGCAGATTTTGCCCAGGCCTGTTGTCCAAGGCAGGGGGGAGCCAGCGGCTGAGTTGCCCAGCTTTCCAGGTGCTCTCAGCCAGCGGCCAGGGCTCCTGCTCAACAGGCAGGCTGCTGCCCGCACTTACGCTTTCAGCTCGGAGACCTTCTCCTCCTTGCTGGTCCTCTCCATGGCTGCCATCCAGTCCTCATAGAGGTGGGTCACCAGCAGCTTGTCGGGGATGCTTCGGAGGAAGTCCTGCAATGCCAAGGGCTCTGGGTGAGCCTTTGAAGTTTCCAGGCCGGCCAGGAGCTCCTCCAGCCGCAGGTCAGAAGCGCTCACCTTCAAGACGGCGGCCAGCAGGAGTGCAGGCTGGTTGCCCAGGTCGACATCGGCGTCGCGGTCCAGGGCCTCCCGCAGCTCCCGAAGTTCCGTCCCGCTGGCAGCTTTGCGGAATATCCCCTCCGTCGACGGTCCTTCCCGGCGCAGGACAGCCAGCAGCTCCTGCAGGAGAGGCAGGAGGACAGTTGCTTGGCCGAGGAGCTGCCTTCCGACAGCGGTGGCCAGAGCACTGCCCCAGAGCGGGCTCCTTGCTGGGGGTGAAGAGCCCAAGCCACCATCCCCGGAGCTCCTGGGGACGCCCGTGTCCCCTGTGGAGCAGCCGGAGGGAGGGCTCCTACCACCTCTAGGGAGCATCTGGAGGGCTGGGGACCCCCCCGGCCAGGCTGGCTTACCTGGATGGGCCGGGGCAGGGAGCCGTCCTCCCCGCAGAGGGCTGCCAGGGGCTGGCCAAAGAGCGCCCTGCTGCAGCCAGAGCCCACCTGCCCTGGCGCCTGGGCAGCGGCCGGGGTCCTCCGATGAGCAAAGGGCCAGGGCAGCCCCCTCCTCTTCCTCCTCCTGCTGCTGCTCCCTCCTGCTGCAAAGGAAAGCCGAGCAAGAGCCCGTCAACGGAGACCGCCGGGCCAGCGCTCCCGGGGCCTGCCCTGCCCGCAGAGTGGTGCTGAGCGGTGCAGCAGGACGGGCAGGGAGCCAGCAGCTGGACCTCCGAGCTCCGGCTCAGCAGCTCCAGTTGGGAGGCTCCTGAGAGCCGGCACGCCACCAGGAGAGGAGAGCCTGGCCCAGCCCTCGCCCTGTCCTCCTCCAAGCTGTGGGCAGCAGCAGAGGCTCCGTGTCCCCGCAGAACCACGTCCAGCGGCCGCTGCCCAGTGGGTGTCCGTCCTTCCTTCCTCCTGGAGGTGACATCCTGCCTCGGGCTGCCCAACCTGCATGGCGACACTCGAGGGACAAGTGAGCACAGCTCCAGCGCTTGCAGGAGCTTACCGTTCTTCCCGAAACTCACCCGGTGCGTGGCAAAGTCCCCCTCCGCTGCTCGGTGGGACCGTCGGAGGCCCTTGCTTGGGACCAGCCTGCAAGAACCAGGCTGCGCTCAGAGAGCAGCCCCGCGGCGCAAAGGGCCGCCGGCGAGCTGCCAGCTGGCACCGGCAGCCTGAGCGTGGCAGAGCCGGGACCCTCTGCCCTCCCGGGCTCTCTGCCCCGCGGGGCAGGTTTCCCCCCAGCACCGCCGTCCAGGATGTGCCGGCACTCCCGGCGGCTCCCCAACCCTCTCCGCTCCCCGAGCGGCACCACCCTTCCCTCCATCCCTCACCCCACTGGCCGCACGTGCCGGCACAGCCAGAGGCGGGCGAAAGGCAGCCCTTCTCACCTTGGCCTGGCCCTCCATCAGCCTCTCCAGGCTCCCGGCGCTTAATGTCCTCCACTGGGCAAGAGAGAAGGAGCGGAGGCAGGTGAGCAGCGATGCCTCTGCCGCTCGCTCGGCTGGAGGACCAGGGCTCAGGGGCAGAGCCCAGACCGGGCAGGCACTCACGGTGTGGCGGCGGCCCAGCTCCTTCTCCAGGAGCCTGATGGACGGGACAGGCGTCACCCGGGCTCTCTTGGCTCCTTCTGGTATCCTGTGCACCGGGAAGGGACAGGGAGAGAGCTGGCTGAGCCCCAAGCTGCCTCTTCTCCCTCCTGCGGCAGCTCTGCCCGAGCGAGAGCTGCCGGCAGCCACGGGGGCACCTCTCCCCAGCTGAGGAGCTGCGTTCCCCCGTCCGGCTGCACCTGCAGCATCCCCGCGGCTTACCCCAGGAGCGTGCCCACCCACAGCTCCTTCAGCGCCCGGGAGCTGCAGAAAGAGAGGAGAACCAGCGTCAGGCCCTGCAGGCCCTGCTGCTCCCAGCCCGTGGGCAGAGGCGGGAGCCTGCGCAGCCCTGCCCCGTGGGGAAGGACACCGGAGAGGGACGAAGCCCTGTGGGGAAGGAAGGACGCTGGAGCGGGATGAAGCCCCGTGGGGAAGGAAGGAAGGACGCCGGAGCGGGACGAAGCCCCGTGGGGCAGGACAGAGGCGCTGCCCGAGCCCTGGCTCCTCATGTCCTGCCAGAGCAGCTGCTTTCGCCCTCCCCTTCTGGGGACCCAAAGGGGATGCGGGACCTGCCCATGCCCCCATCCCTCCCTGCCGGCGTGCTGCTCGCTCCTTGCCCAGGCTCTGCACGCAGGGCAGAGGCCGTTCTCACGATGGTGCGGGTGTGCTTGGGAACGTCTCCCGCCTGGCCGTGGCACTCACCCGAAAGTGGCGACGCAGGAGCCGCTGGGCCAGACGAGGAGGATGGAGGTCCTGTCCTCATCGCCGCCTTCCTCCTCTTCCTCGTCCCCTGCCGCCTCCTTTCCGCCGCTCAGCACCCACAGCTGGTCCAGGGCCAGGTGGAGCTGTGGGCACAGGCTGGTGCCGCGTCTGCAGAGAGCAGAGAGGAGAGGCAGGCGGTGAGCTGGGGGTGTCCTCCTCGGGGTCCCCCCGGGCAGAGCCCAGTCCCCCACCTGCCCTTGGGACAGACGGACGGACAGCGATGGGCGCCTCCAGCACCCACCAAGGTGCCGGGGCCTGGGGCTGGTGCCGGGGTGTCCCGGGGCTGGGGCCAGGGCCAGGGCTGGGGGAAAGGCAGCTGGGCTCTGAGGGTCTTACTGCAACTTGGCGATCACCAGTTCCTCCTGGAGGAGGAGAAGGCGTCTCTCGCTCCTCTTGCGGCCCCGGGTCAGCCGCACGTCCGCGCTCAGCACCGCCTCGGCGTCGGCGAGAGCCTCCCTGCAGAGCAGAGAGCGGCGGGCATGAGAAAGGCCGCTGCCACCGCGGGTCCCGGCCGTGCCCCCGAGGCACAGGGAGAGCTCACCTGGAGCCGCAGCAGCAGTTGGCCTGGCCCATCCTGCCCGGGAGAGGAGGACCCTCGCCGTGGACCGAGGACGCGGGCCAGTCGGCGACAGCGGGGATGGGAGGCGAGGTGCCGGTGCCGGCGAGGTGCTGCTTGGCCAGATCCTGCCTCCTCCCAGCGCTCCTCTGTGCCAGCACAGCTCCGTGCTGCTGTCTCTGGTGGCTGTGGGCTCCAACTGACCAACATTCCGAGCCCAACGACCAACATTCTGAGCCCAACGACCAACATTCTGAGCCCAACGACCAACATTCTGAGCCCAACGGAAAGTGGGAGGGGCACCCACCCAGTGGGTGAGAGTTCTCTCCAGTATGGCCGTCTCTGCCTGGCACTGGGGAGCCCCGGGCGGGCTGGACGGACCCAGCAGAGGGGAAGGACCGTCTCCCTCCACCTCTTGCCAACGCTTTGCCTCCTGCAGCCCAGGAGGCAGGGAGCCGCCTTTGCCCCAGGGGCACTTTTCTGGCTCGAAATCGCTCCACTTGGCGTCCACCATCACCCCAGGTGTCTGCACAGCTGCTTTCCAGCTGGGTGTCCCCCAGCATTTACTGGCGCAAGGGCTTCTTCGTCCCCAGGTCTCCAGGACTTTGCTCTTCCTCTTGGGGAACTACAGGAGGTTCCCGTCAGCCCCTTTCTCCAGCCGGTCAAGATCCCCCGGCTTGACAGCAGGACCCTCCGGCGCAGGAGCCTCTCCTCCCAGTTCTGTGCCACCTGCAAGCTGCCGGAGGGTCCGCTCTGCCCCATCTCCCAGACCAGGGAATGTGAACAGGTCCCGCGTGGTGCAGCGCAGTGGGGGCAAACATGCACTTTGATAGGCCATCACTTGTCACAGGAGGTTCAGAAATTTAGGGGAAAAATCCATATTGGTTTGGGTATTATTTACACAGTGCTTCCCCTTTGTATTCCTGCAAGCTATTACAAGGTGTTCAAAATGTCTCCTTTTTCATTTGAATGTCACAGCTCTTCACAGTGCTGATGTTGCATGTAACATTGGATCGGGTTGTACTCTCGCACAGAGCGTTAGGTAGTATGTAGCCTAGATTATTAGGGAGAAGATCGCAGATTACCGCATTAGTCGTGCAAACACCAATGACAGGAGGTTGCATCTAGCTCTTGAGCCAAAGGGTCAAAATCCAAGGTGTCTATTGATCTCAGTGGGCTATTGATCAGCAGATTGAACTCACCATGTTCAGAAAAGAAAAGGTACGTGAGAAAGGCCTATTCTGCCTTGACTGCTACAATGCGTGTTTTTGCAGGTATGAAGATAAATTACCTTCCATCTATCCATGCCCCTCCCGCCACCCCTTTCCAAAAAAGAAAGGACTAGAGAAAAAAGATTCAACTTGTAGAGCAATGGGGCTTGTAACAGCCAAGTAAATTTCCCTAGATCATTCCCATTCGATGAGCCACTTTGCCTGACATTTTGCCTCTACCTGGTACCAACAGAAGACTCGGTACCTGTGCCATGCTACAGGAGACGTAGAATTTCGTGCTGATCCAGAGCTTTCCACCTACAGCCAAAACCAGGGCGAAGCTTTCCTACACCTCAACCGCTCCCTGGTGCCTCTTCCCCAGGGAAAGTCTTTCCTCTGTCACTCTGTGCTCATAGCTGGTCACAGGCAATGCAAGCCCCAAGCCTCAGCCACCATCCCAGGCCACCAACCCCCTTTAGCCATCAGCAAGATCTCAAACTCCTTTTCGGCTGCAGGAGAAGGGTTGTTAATAGAAATGGATGCACACGGCACAGTCTATTCCAGAATAGCCACAGCGGTTAAAAGCTTTCCGTGTCCTGGATTGGTGGTTTTCAGGACCAGCTCCTGGGTGCCGTTGCACGAGGCTAGCGATAGCTCTATTTCATGCAGGTAATTCAGGCTTAATCCTTTGTCCCCACAGGCCCAGCAGCACAGAAAGTCACCGTGGGCTGTGTTTGAGCAGCCTGCTCCACTGGACTTGTGGCAAACATCCGCATCCCTGCTCTTCTGTTGTCCACATAGGGTCCTGGTCAATACCACAAGCTGTTTTCCCTGGAAATGACCATCGTGGCTAAAGACAGACTCCTCCTTGTGGACTCTAGCCAAGCTGTGGCAACGTCTCTGGCACCCATGCTGTGCCAGCTTTCAACCCCCAAGAGACTGGAACTGAGGCGGGTCCAACAGGAAGAAAATCTGCAATTTTCACTGAAAGAGGGGAGCGACCACCGGCACTGAAGAGCCATTCATATCCTGCTGAAAGCCACAGGGAAATGCAATGTGTGGTGAGCTTAGGCAGGAATACTCCTGTCCAAGAAGCAGCACGCTTGGTTATTAAGGCTTTATCACACTTGGGTGATAAGGCTTTATCCTTGGCTTTCCCGCCGTGCTGACCGCTGTGGCTGCTGCCTGTTCTTTCCTGCCATGCTGGCTGCACCCGCCTGTGGGGCTGTCCTTGGGAAGGGCACCAGAGCCGAGAAAGCCCCTGGGAGAGGGGCAGGGAGAAGCTCTTCTCCAGAGATTTGCCAGAAGCTCTCCAGAGCATCCCTTTTCCAGCCCATGAGATGCTCTGTGTGACAAGGGAAGGTGCCCATCGGTCCAATGGATGAGGCCCTGCAGGGCTCCCATCAGGGTCCTTTGACCTACCCATCTTCCAGCCGCCACTCCAGGGGCTGGGGGTCTCACGAAGGGCAGGGCCCTGTCCCCCACCTGCCGTTGGGACAGACATTGGTGCATCCAGCCATTAAAACCTGCCGAGGCCAGCTAACTAGGAAAAAGAGATGAGCCACACTGCGCAGGCCCAAAGGGCGGACACTATGTCAAGGATAACATAAATAAGTATACGATTAGAACAATATAAGCTTGCCTTGCTGTAGGTAACGGTATGCACGATAGGCAGAACAATCCCCTGTGCATCCAGCGCTGCAATAAAGAATGCCTGCTTTCTAAAACTCCAAAATTGAGCCTCAGAGAGTTTCTTCGACCGGCTTTTTCGGTTACACACCCCTACCTCTGACTGGCAGGACAGAAGAGAAGATCACTGGGGCACCTGTCCCTTTCACTCGTGCCACTCAAGTCCTGCTTGACCTTGCCCGGGTTTTGCTTTACCGTGTCCTGGTGCCCGCGTGGAAAAGGAGCAGGGGAAAGCGGTCTGTGCTTCGAACCAGCGTGCCAGCCTCCCCGTGACATCCCGGAGCACTCCTGGGCGGTCAGCACCACAGGGGTCTCCTATTTCTTCTGGCAAAGTCTCAGCTCCTCCTCTCTTGCTTGCTCCTCCTCCCCCATCCAGATGCTCCTTTTCTAGGTGGTGGAAAGCATATTCTGCTTTCCTTGACTTCCACACGGCCCCTTGGTTTCCAGCAGGCTTCCCACCAGTGCCTCTGCAAGCCTGTTCTTAAGTGCAACCGAAAGAAGAATTTTCTCTTTATTATTCCCACACCTCAGAGGCAATTCTGCTTTCACTGATCTGAATGGAAATTTGTGAGTAAAGATGATGTTTAGATTTGTCTGCAGTGCCACAGTAGAGTTCACAGGGCCCTGCCCACCTTCAATAAATGTCAGCTTTGCATTGCGGTTTTAACTGGAGTGACAGCTACTGAATTGGAGAAGACCCATGGGAGAAAACAAACTGATGACAGAAGTTTTGAATGATGGGCTTGGGAACCACAGATGTGCGTGTTTATGGAGTACCTCTCTTTCAATCTCCTGAGAGGATTTTTTCCTCTCATCACTTGAGTAGGATGGAAATCTTTTCGGTCTGATGGATTTGGTATTTTTAACTTCCACTTTTTACCGTGTTGCGAAAAAAATGCACGCAGCCTTACCGTTTACATCCCACAGTGTTACCCGCTGGGCAGAAACGTCTGAGGCTTTCACATCTATTCCATACCTCTGCTAACACTGTGCCAGTCTTGATCTGGTCAAATGAGAGCAGCCACTGCGAATAACGTTCTCGACTTCCCCATCTCCTCACTCTGGTTTTCCTCTGTTTCTCAGGCATATGCTTTCTCGAGACTGCATATGAAGGTGAGAGATTACTAAAGTCCTTCCTTATTCCTAAAGGCATCTGAAAACTCTGTTAGGAGTCACTTGCTGTAAGATTATCTCCTGAAGTCATCGCAGAAATATCTAAGATTTTGTAGAAATTCTTTTGAGGCTCAGGAAGGTATGATTCTTTTCTTATGCTCAGTTTCACAAAAGTCTCTGTAGCCTTGGTCTCATCTTCTTTAATGCTACGTTTGAGGATTAGTGGTTCTCCCAAACAGGGTGCCCTGCTGTTGAATTAGGCAGGCACAGCATAGAACCCTTGGTCTGGCCACGGTGAATCCTTTTTTGGATAGGCTCAGATGAGCACGGTGAGTTTATGTTGTTTCAAGGATTTGCTGCAACATCTGTGCCTACTTTGACCCAATACTGCAAGCTGTTTAAAGCCATACACTTCCCCCCTGCCCCCCTCCAATGAACCAGTCTGAGACTCTGTAGAGCACAGGATTATTGCACTATAATATAAGGTATTAATATAGCAGCAAAGCAGTCTTCTTTGCTGGAATACCTACCTAGCCTTCCTACCACGATAATATTGTTTCATAATGTGTGTACTGGAATGAAAATGCTCATAAATGCAACGTGAATATTTGCTGACTGCAGGTATTTTTACAGTGCTGATCCCTCTAATATGGAGGCAGATGTAACGATACTCACCCGTGTACTTCTACGAGCCTGTGCAATGTTTTTAGTGTCTTTTCCTATACACAACTCCCTGCCCATATACAGTTTCTTCTGAAAACCTGCAAGGAAGACTGGGCTAGCAACTTCAGTAAGCCAAGCAACTAAGCACAGACCCGGGAACAGCCTTGTATACCCACAGGAGTGCTGCACGGACATTTGAGACTCACGTGGTTGGAGAGGTATACCACCATCTGGATTTAAAAATACGTTTGTCCTCTGTGTGTGGTGGGGGTACCGTAGTCCACGTCAAGGACTGGGGGTGATCTGCATGCTTACAAAGACAGACCTGGAAGCCTTGCACAGCTGCAAAACAAATGCTCAGAGTTTATTATGGTACCAGATTCACGTGACGTACGTCAGGCAGAGAAGGGTGGTCAAGGACAGGCATTGGGCAGTCCTCAAAGCAGGACTTCTTTACTACCAGGACTTTGTTTAGCCATGGAGCTTCAGCTCAAACTCTCATTCCCATTTTGGAAGGGGATTTCTTCCCTGCCTTTCCGAGGCACAGCTCTGTTAGGACACCCACAGTCCATCTGAATTTCTCAACTTGGGTCTCTTCATGTGTCTGATATTTACAGGGACAGAATCTCCGGCTTTGCTTGTCATCAATAATACATCTATCCTATGAAGAACAAGAAGACTGGGACACCAAAAAAAACCCCAACCCAAAAGACAGAGAAGTCCATTTCTCTTTCAACTGCCTGAAAAAACACTTTCCTCCTGGACCCCTATGGATATACACAAAGAGAGAGAGAATGCAGCCTTTGAACAGTAACTGGCATAAATCTTTCTCCTCTGATCGTTCTCCCTCTGACTCATAAATCTCAATCCACCAAGAAAATAGTGCACAGCTCTCACAAAGCATGACATGCACCTAGAAGGGAGCCACAATTAAAAGAA
Organism: Buteo buteo; assembly: GCF_964188355.1. Classification (NCBI taxonomy): domain Eukaryota; kingdom Metazoa; phylum Chordata; class Aves; order Accipitriformes; family Accipitridae; genus Buteo; species Buteo buteo. The sequence continues at coordinate 183,800 of NW_027439225.1, read as the reverse complement.
GAGACAAGAGAGACAAATGATATGGCAGCCATTTCCTTAAGGAACAGAACACTTTTCCCTTCTTATTCGTCATAATGACTACCAGTAAATAACAGACAGAAGCAAAAGGTTTGAATACAACACCGATGAATTTAACTTTAATGCAAGTAAAGTGCCTTATAACAAGTCTGGATTGAAAAAGATGTTGAGAAGGGTGGTTTTCAGAGAGACTGCTTACATTTTAATGTTTAGCGAGACAGTAATCTGCAGTGGATGGGTACAAAAAACAATGAGAAAATGTCTCCGTACCCGCGGTGGCGGGTACCGTCTCCTCCTGGGTGTCACGCACCCAGGGCAAGCACGGCCCCCTCCGAGGGGGATCCAGAGCTGCTGCTTCTCCGACCGGGCGACTAAAAGCCCTGACAGTACTCCTGGAGCCAGGGCTGGGGGAAAGCACGCCACCGAGTGACACCGCCTGACCTTCCTTCGCGCCCTCGAGGTCCTTTCTCCTATTTCTGCGTCACTCCAGCCAATGCAGCCAACAGAAGCACGGCCAATACTCACAAATGCGTTTGCCATCTGCCAAAAGGAGGCCTCGGCTTGGTCCCCTCTCGGCTAGGCCGAATCAACTTGTTCTTTTTCCCCCACCAGGAAAACACTGTTGAAAGCCAAGAGCATTTGTACCCACAGCCCCTGAGAGCCACCTGGAGGCCCCGGGGGCACCCCAGCCTCCCTTAACCCTTTCCCTCCCCAGGAGGAGCTGGGGAGGCTCTTGGGGGGGAGGGGGGGGGGCGCGGAACACAGGGAGCCCCCGCGTTCCTTCCCGGGAGACGCCAAAGAGTCCTTAGTAGCCAACAGCCGGAAGGGACCATGGCGCAGCCACCACGGCAGCTCCCACCGCGTGGGCCCTGGGGCCCCCCGGCGCCCCAGCGTTTTCAGACTTTTGTACTCCCCGAAACCTTCTACCCTCGAGGTAGGGACCGGCCCTGAGCCCGGGGACGCTCTTGGGGGCAAGAGCGCAGCTCACCGCCGGCCATGGCTCCTCTCTCTCTCTCGTAGGCTCAGCCAACCTGTACCATCTGCCCGGGCAGGAGCAGCCCTTCCCTGCAGCCTGGGCACCCCTGCCAGCGGTGGCACCCCAGGCCCCCCAGGCACCACCAGCAGGTATGGCACCCCAGTCTGCTCTGGCACCTTCGCCATCCCCGTCACACCCGTCCCCCCCGCCGTTTTCGCACGGGCGTTCAGCAAGCCCGCGGGAGCACCCTTGCCCTCGCCTGGGTGACGCGTGCCCACTCAGGCCAATCTGCAGAGAACTTCCCAAATATCTCTGGGAATTTCTCTCCCGTTTCACCTCCTAGAAGGGAGTCTCCTCCCCAAAGTGCAACCCCGTCCCACCGGCACAGCAGCTCCCCACGCGCCTGGCGCAGAGCTGGGGGATGTCGGCCGTGGGGGATGGCTCGGTGGGTGCCCCCGGAGAGTTCCCCCAGCCCAGCACGGCTCCCTCTCACCCACACAGGTCTGCAGATGGCTCCGTGTGGCTGCCTCTTCGACCCCCGGGTGTTCCACATCCAGTGGACAGTCGCCGACCTGCCTCCACCGGCCGGTGCCATGCTCGGCCAAGGCACCGCTTCCCTGCCAGAGGCTGCCCTGGGGGGGCCCTGGGGCTGCGGAGCAGCCCCGGGGACCCCCCAGGGCCAGCCACAGTACCTTGCCCCCTACCAACATCAGGCAAGAGCGGTGGCCCCGGCCCCTACGGCGCTGCCGATGCCCATGCCCACCTACCGGCACATCCAGGGGCAGTTGCTGATGATGGACACCTCCAGCATGGCCACCCCTGCAGGGGCACCCCCGGGCAGTGACGTCCCCCTGGGCAGCGACGTCCCCCCCAGACCCTCCGCTGCCCCCCCCAACCAAGACCTTGGGGACACTGCAGGAGATCTCGAAGTGTCTGAGGAGATGCTTCTGCAGGAGGCCCTCAGACTCTTCGGGTGCTCCACGGACGCAGTGGGGGCCAGCCAGGCTGGGGCCAGCCAGGGTGGTCCCAGCAGCAGCCCCGTGCCTGGGCACCCCAGGGGCACCAGCGGAGAGGGGACAGGGGTGGCCCCAGCCTGCCCAGTGCTGCCGACATGCAGCCCCGGCAACCAGCACATCGAGGGGCAGTCGGAGAAGATCGACGCCACCGGCACGGCCACCCCTGCGGGGGCACCCCTGGGCAGCAACGTCCCCCCGGTCAGCGACGTCCCCCCCAGCCCCTGCGCTGCCCCTCACGCCCAAGCCCTGGGGGACATCGCAGAACACCTCGCGGTGCCTGACGGGGAGCTTCTTGAAGAGGCCCTCGGGCTCCTTGGGTGCTCCCTGGACATGGTGGGGGCCAGCCGGGACGGTCCCAGCAGCAGCCCCGTGCCTGGGGACACCGAGGGCACCGGCGCAGCCACCCCCGACTGGGACTTCAGCCCCTGGTCGCTGCCGGACGAGCTGCTCACCCTCGACTCCCGCATCGCCGAGCTCAGCGACACCGCGCTGAGCCTCGACATATTCCACAGCGTCGGGATGGAGCCCCGGGAGCCACGGGGGGATGCGGGGATGGACCTGCCACCATCCCCGTCTGCCACGGCAGAGCAGCCGAGGAAGAGGCAGGCGCAGAGCTCCTTGCCAATGCCACCCAGCAAGCGCAGGGCTCTGGCAAACGACATGGGGGTGTGAGGGGGGATCAGACAGGGGTGAGATGGAGATGGGGGGACTGGGGGGTGGGAGGGGAGGGGGGTGGATTGGTTGGGGGGGGTTGAGGGGGTGGGTGGGAGGCGGGTGGGGCGTAGGGAGGGTTTAGAGCAGCTTTGTTGGGACCTTTTCTGTTGTCTTTTCCATTAAAAGCTCCTTCTGCAGAACCATTCCGTGCCTACGTGGGACGGGGAGGGAGCGCGGGGGGCACCGGGAAACAGCCCCCAAGAGGTGCAAAAGCCCCACCGAGCCCCAGATCCGAGCCGGCGAGCCCCGAGGGGAACCCAGCCACCCCCAGGCCCGAGTCACCACCAGCGGGGCAGCAATGGTGGGAGGGGGAACAGGAACGACTCCCCTGTCCCCTTCCCCAGGGGAAGCAGCCCTTCGGTGGGGAAGCCAGGACAGACAGGTCCCTGCAGGACTCACGGACACGGCCCCACGCAGAAAGCAGCACGCAGCCCCTGGGACAAGGAGAGACCTTGGGGGCCGGGGGGGACATGGGCACACACGACAACAAGGGCTGCAAGGCCTTCGTCTTGAACCCCACCAGCGTCCCCTCCAGCGGGGACAGGGCTCGCTGCAAAGCCCTTCAAAGCCTCAAGACCATCACGGCCTTCCTCGGGTCCCACTGACCTCAGCCCCGCAGCCCAGCTTTGCCTCACCGACACAGCAAATTAACCCCAAATCACCCCAAGAATGGCGAGGGAGGGAGCTGTGGGCCAGGCAGGGACCCTCCTCCCCTTGTCTGCCTGCACCCATTTACACCCATTTACCAGCAAAACTCTCCCTGCAGGATGCAATTTGGTGGGAGCAAGATTTGTGGGTATGTCTGCACCCAAAACGCAGCAGTACGTGGCACCCTTTAACTGGTGTTCTTCCCAAGCCCATTCACCTTTGCAGAAAAAGGGATTGTCATCCTGCACATGGCACAAAGCAGGACACACGCAGCCCATGGTGGCTGAGAGGGTTATAAGGGAATAAAGGCACTGAGCTGGTAAATTCAGCCACCAGCACTTGAAATCAGACAGTGAGTCCCAACTCAAGAAGCGCTCGCTCTCCTCCCTGCCATCATGCCTCACCATCGAGCTATTCAAGCCGTGCCATTGTACCAGCTGTCTCAAGGGTGGCCCACAGCATCTGCCCAGCTTCAGCAGGCACCAAGGCCAACCCTTACGCTTCCCCTGCCTGACCCTCCGACTCGGCTCCAGCCCTTCTGGGGCAGCCCGTGCAATTTGCCATGAGCTGCTGTTAACACTCACGGGCCCACTGACAGTACTGGATTTACTCCAGTTTATGTCAGGAACAGTGAGCTCACCCAGGACATTCGGATTCTTCCCATCCTCCCACCAACCTTATTCATAAACAGCGGTTGGGTTGGTTTTTTTTAAACATTACCGTGAAATGCAGCAAGAGGTCAGCAGACTGCATCATCACACAGACGGTCCAGGAGATGAGACGCGGTGAGCCGGGCGGACAGAGTCAGCCCCTTCCACCGTTCAGCCCCTGGAAACACTTTGAGACAACCAGAGGGTCGGGCTGCTCCAGTACAGCTCTCTCACTCCTGGCTCTGGAGCCTTCATCTCACATTCCCCACATCCCTTCAGCCTTTCTAATCACAGGCTTTAGGGTCCCTACATACGTCCGTGAGCAAATATTGATTTGCCTGCACTGCCTACAGATCATAATGTAACTCCACGCACCTTAAAGAAGCTCAGCGCACACTCCACGTTCTTACAGCTGCTTTGATTGCAATTCAGTCTCTAGTACATTACCCTTATTTATAATGCCAGGGCTTCAGCGTGGTGCCTCGGGCACTCTAAAATTATTACAGGGCCCTTTTGACTTGCAATTCCCTTCCATTCAATTCCATTTTTAGTTGTCAGCAGGGACTCCCATTGACCAGCGGTGGAAGCCAACCGTGCGCAGGCAGACAGACGGCGCTACTGCATGTTAAGCCAATCCTATAGAAATTACTTGCACGTGGCTCAACGCGACGGGTCATCTCAGTTTCAATGAGAAACGCCGGGTCTGGAAGAGCAGGTGGCAGAGTGCTCCTGGGTGCAGCTTCCTTGGAGAGATGAGACATCCAGGCTTGGAGCAGCACCGGGGGTGCTCAGCTGCAGACCCTCGACAGTGCCATCCGTCCGGCTGATGCAGCCATCATTTAAAAAAAAACGGCGAAGGAAAGCGACTTTAACAATCAGAGTTCCGGTGAAATCAAACTTCAATTATTTACCAGATCTCACTTTTGCAGTCACCTAGCAGCAAACCAGTTTCCACGGCTGGTACAAAGTATTCAAACCATCAAAATATTTAGACATACCATACAGAATGTATGGAAATATGCTATCAATTCCCCCCTTTCTGTTTGAGGCTACTAATTCTTTTAGTAGTCTCACTTGAACATAGCTTGTGTCACAGTTGCGCACAGCATTCTTTATCTCCTTCCTTCCGTTCATTTATGCTAACATTAACAGGCTGTATTTAAGAGAAATGCTACTAACTTCTTTGACAAATCTTTAAGTTGACAGCTTACTTAGCTGTATTTAGGAATACATGAACTAATCTACAACCATGCTGTTTTAGAAGAAGGTACCTTTCATATTCCTGGGTAAAAAAAACATTATATACAAAGACATTCTATGTAAATTTTATTTAATGGATATATCCTTTCAGCATTTTTTTTTTCAATATAATGACACCATTTCTTCAGCTAGAGAAAACAGTGAATTGCAGAACTACAAGAAATGGATTCCTGAGGATGACAGGGAGGTAAGTATTTTGTTGGCGAGTTATCGATGGGTTTATTTGCTTTTTTCTTATTTAATCTAGTGATGACTTTCCCCTTTGCCTGTTCTCTGCCAGGATTCACTCTAACAGCTGGTGACCAGGCAATCACATTCATTCAGTAAATTATCAAACACCAGAGGCCTTCGTTTGCATAGCCATGTTAATCTGGTGTTCACAGTACATCCTTCGGTTCACTTTTAATAAATAAATCCCACAAAGAAAATAGCAGAGGGGAAGGAAGGTTGCTGTGCTGCTTTCCAAAGCAAGCAGTAGCTCAGGCAGCCTCAGAAGGGATGGTTCTGCCCACTCTACTGAACAGAACAGCATCCTCCTCTGTGAGCACTACTGCTGCTTTCACGAATAGGCCCTCTGAAATAAGGTGCTCAGTCTAAGGGTGAAGAATCAAGCCCCAAATCAGTTAACTGCTGGGCCAGTTCCTGGCTTTGCATTTCCCATGACAGTCAAAAGGAAAATGCATTCCTGCACTCTAGAGACAACGTTTTTGATTTTCAGGCAAACTTTTTTCTCCTGTACCACCAGACCCTGCAGCCTGATGCATGGTTAGACTTTTTCTAACCTTGACACATCACTGCTATTGCAAAAGCTCCAACAAATTCCTTTTGCTCTCTGTTCAAGGAAAGTTTCACCAATCTCCAGGAGAAAACAGCAGCCCCAGTTTAAATCCAGCCTGCGCTTTCTCTGCGTAGACAGTATGAAAGAAAAAACAAGAGGTGAAATGTAAGCCAAAGTACTGCTGCTTTCCTAACCGACTAAAAGCACGAAGACCTCATCCTTGAAACAACACAGTAAATGACCCTGTGACAACAAGCACAATCCCACAGAGGTCACCAGATGCAGAAACACATCCTTCTTTCTCCAGCACCTTTTCCCTTGGCCCCCCCCTCCAAACACCGCTCGTGCGGGCTCCAGCTGTCTCCTACCTCGGAAGCACCTTCTGCCACAGCAGCAATGTTCTTCTGCAGAGTTCGACACCTCCGTCACCCCAACCTTAATCACAGGATGAATAAAGGGCCTGACAAAGTCTACAAGGGGTCCATCTTTCTCAGCCTTGTCCTCTTTTTTTAAGCTGCGGGGCTCTTGTCTGAATGACATTTTTCTAAGTACAGCTGGTAGATGAGTGTTGGAAATCGGTGCCAGGAGCTGGGGCTGGAAGAGAAGACAGGATTTTTGAGCTGGAAGGCGCGGGAGCCTGGGAGGGGGCAGAAGAGGGGCTCTGCAGCAGGGCGAGGGGCTCTGCAGTGAGGGGCTGCCAAACAGGGCGAGGCGCAAAGACGCCTGCGATGACGACTCGCTGGGCAAGTCTGTATTAGCGACTATAGTCTCCGAAATCACTCCCCTTCCACCTTCTGGAAGGAGCGGGGCGGGAAGATTCTCCCTGTGGGAAGCAGTCTGGGACAGGACGTGGGGGACACGTCGGGTTTGCGGAAGGGCTCTGAGCGAGCAGCAGAGGCTGCCGAGGCAGTGGTGCATCAGGAGCTCGGGGCAACAGGGGCAAGGCCTTTCCCTCCGTGCTGTGCCCCCACACTTACATCTGGACACCTGTGGCCAGGGCTACACTTGGGGCTGGAGTACGCAGGCAGGAGCCCTGCTGCCAGCTCACCCCCTGCTTACACACCTACCCCACGCACAGCACTGCTGCCTCCTTCTCCTGACCAAGGAAGCAACAGCCATAAGCTACCTCTCCAGCACGTGCAAGCAGGCCAGTACACTTTGAAACGCGTTTCCTCTAAAAACATCCCAGACAAAACAGATGCCAAGAGCGACAGTGTCATTCTCTGCCTCCAAAGAAGCGGGCTACTGCTGAGACTGTCCACTGCACACAGAGAGAGCGCTTTCCACCAGCCGTACCAACACACCCTCACCAGGTATTGCCTGTTGATTAATTACTTGCACTAGCTGATCTTCCCCACGTCGACTTTCGGAATGTTGGGCCATTATGAGACTTGGATTCCTCCCAGTACGAGGCAACAGCATCTTTTTAAAGAAATAAAAATAGCACTGCTAAATGGGTACAACTACCTCTCATATTACTAGAGTTACCACAGAACGCATCGTTGGTAGAATTCCACTCCGTCTGGGTGACTTACTCTCTCGATGATTTTTTGAGCCCTTACATCTTATCAGTTTACTGAAAAGGCAGGGGTTTTTTTGGACAAAAGTCCAAATAAAATACTTCGCAGTCCATGTAATTCTCGGCCTTCCTATGTTCCTATAGGTCTCCTTCTCTAAAGCGGATAAATAAATCATGCATTTGGTTTTCAAGTAATGCTATCAAATGCCAGACAGACATCATCTAACCCAAGAACCCATTAACTGACCCAAGCTTTGCTCCCCACGAGACCAAATGTTTTAACACACTCAAGATTTAAATGCATTTTATCAAAACTGGAACATACATACCTATGTATATATCTCATCCCTTCTGCTCTGAACAGCACCAGGGAAAAACGGAAAAAAATTAATTCCAATAATTTACTCCAGAGCTGTCTTGTGGCTCAACAGGCTGATTCACAGGTCAAAGAAACTCGCAACGAAATAGCAGCAGAGCTACTTTCATTCTCCGTTTCCCAAGAAAGAGTATTGCAGTTATGCTTGCCAATATTCACCGTTTACACCCATTAACCAAACTTCCCTACTATTTATAACTTCTTGGGGTACGATTTCATCGCTTTTACACATATGCCCCTCTGCCTCGCACTACAACCATGGATCCTACTTGAGGTTGCTCACCGAGTACAGTACGATTTCACCTTAGTACACTTAGAAATATCTTTGTGAATGATATTTCACAGCATGCTCTTGCATGTCCCCTTCAGTTAGTAAACCATCATGGATACGCACTACGTATCTGTATTCCTAAAGTTGTCCTGTTTATGTAAAACTGATCTTAAGTCAAGCTGTTATGCAGCTGTTCCATAATTAAATTGCATACCATAAAAGCTGACGTAGAAAGTATTACCACATTGCAGAAGGTAAATATTCATAGATTAAGCTTGTTCTCTTTAGCTTGAAAAACTAGGCAAATTAGAGATCAGAACTTCTAAAATTAATCAAAACCTTGGCAGATGTATTAACAAAAATAAAGCTCAGTGTTTTAAAGAAAATAAAAAGAGTCTGCTTTAGTGCAAGCTCTGCTAAAATTACCTGATGGATAGGTGCCTAACGTGCATCCTGTGCCAGACACTCTGTAGGCACAGAGACCTTTCTTATACACTTTCTTAATTACCTGCATTGCTTATCAATACTCACTCGGTCATATAGGCATAGTCATTTAAAGCAACTTATCTTAGTAGGGCTATTTTCATCACAGCTCGCTTTGAATACCGTCCCATTTTGGCAACATCAACTGGTCAATCCATAGGTATACATAGGATTCCCACAGGTACCCACACATACAGAATCTGGCACTTGTGAGACAAGGCCTGTGCAAAGGCTAACGAGGTGGGTAAAACAGTCTCATTTGGTGCATCCAGGATGGGTGCTGCATCCTCTATCCACAGCGTAGACAAACACAGGACTAAGATGCACGCGATACAGTGAATTTACTGGGTGAGAAGGGAGAAAGCGGAAGAGGATTTACCTTCTGAAACTGGACAGTACTCTTCTCAAGAGCAAGAGCTGCCGCTTTTATTAACTGTTTTCAAAAATCTGCAGCTAAGAGAACTCCTTTGAGCTGAGTACTTAACAGTCCTTCTCCACTTGTACATACTTGACAAATACAAGTGTGTTGCCCCTTAGGGTGTGTTTTGGCTTGATGGGGGTTTTGTTTGTTTCTCCAGAAGAAATTACCAGGAAGTAGTAAATGTCAGCAGCTCTTCAAGTATGCTTGTGTGTTTCTGCATGGTTTGTAGCCCTGCCTCCAAAGGAAAAACACAGGCACACAGTTTAGCATTGAAAATACTTCACACTGTACTGATGGCTTTTTTTCTTCTGAATCTCAGTTTGTAATTGTTGGAAGCTAGTCTTCTAGTCATAAACTTAGGTGAGCTATTGGAAAAACCTGCTGTATATTATCTTTATACTGCTATCCACCAGCATGGAACTTACTGTCCTGTAACTACACACCTCAGATTATAAAATACATATGCATGTGTCCATTTCAAATGATCAGTTATTTATGTCATAGCTGAAGAAACATATCTCAACGTGAGAAAACAAGTATACACCTACTCACTCAACTGCAAGTTGTAAGCTTCACTGCAACACACCTTAGAGTTTTAGTTTCTTTCCAGAGGTGAAGATGACAACAGAAAGGCTAGAGTCCAATGCTGTTTTCACCTACCCTGAATGTTATTTCAAGTTATTGCTCTGTGATTAATACAAAGATTACACAGTGATATGGCTTGAAAGGCTGACCATCTTTCACGCACTCTGCAGAGTGGGAGGTTTTGTACATGAATCACAGAGAAATGGGAATCAGCACAGGTAGATCAGTGATTTGTCTGTCACATGTACAACAAAGTGTTAAGAGGTTAACTTGCAATTTGTTTCATTTTTATCCTTACATCTCCACCACTGGTAAGCCAGTTGGGTGAGATCCTTCATTTCTGTAATTCCAACTGGTTTACACTGTACTCAAAATTTCCATCACTAAACATGGGCCCACTCAAAACAAACAACTGATTTCAGGTTTTAAAAACACTTTTTTAGTTTTAAAACATCTCTAAGTTTTACAGCAGTCCAGTTGTATGTGCAACTCCAAAACATCCCTTGCCTGTAAATCCACCAGTCTGATGCTCATTTACATCATAGGTCTTTCACCGAGCGCAATGTTCCTGAGGTGGGTACAATGCGATATGTGCCAGCGTAGACTCTTTTCCATTACCAGGGAAGGTAAAAAGATGCTTTAATATCACTGAAAATTCGGGCTGGATGGAAAAACACACAAGCAGAAAATGCTGATTTCAAAAATGCCAAGGCATATCCTTTCATTGCCCACATGGAAAAAACCCATAGACCAGGTATGGCTATGGAGATCTCTTCCTCCACCCCACTACTGCCTAAAAGGACAACAGGCAGATTTTTCACGCTGCTTGGGACCCACAAAGATCTATAATTTGCTATTATATTTCTGCATGCAGCCTCTGCATCGTGTGGGAGCAAAGAAATGCTCCTGCTGCCTTGCAGCCCTGCCACTCCACAACTCCCAGGACACCTCAGAGCTCTGCACATCCACATCGGTTCTCCTTGGGTGGACATTCCCAGAGGAATTATGCTGCTGTGAGCACGCAAAGCCGCGTAATCCAAGCCACTTGAAGGAGACACAAAACAATTGTACATTTTCTCCTTAATAAACAGTCCCTCTGGACACAGAAGTCACAGACTCTCTCTGCTCAGCAGCACGTGGGATAACGGCGCATCAGTCACATCCTATATTTTCTCCATGTTGTTTCTTTCTTTTGCAGCACTTGCAGATATCCACTGGGGAATATGGTAATCCCAAAACACTGCTGCCTCCACGCTACACGGTTTCACCAGTCAATATTAGCTGTGTTCATGCATGATAAAGTACTGGCTTATTTGTACAGGAAGGAAAGACAAATTAGGAAGTTTGTGCACTAACATTTTATCTGCCCTGGCTTTGACACACCACACCCTGTCCTGTTCTAGAACCACGGTACCAAAAAAAATCTATGCAAAAATGACACGTACTCTCTGCTTCTAGTCTGCTTGCTTTTCCCCACCATCAAATCCCTTCTCAGAGATATGAGAAGACAAGCAGTGTAGAGAGCACCTGGAAGGTTACCTTACTGCTTCTCCAGCAAATTATATGGCTGGCTGCCTCTGCAAAACATTTGGGGAGCTGCATCAACATGCAAGGAACCTCAAAAGGGGGAGGGAATTTTTGACTGCTCTAATTGTCACTCTGTCCTCAAATTGAGACCTCCAGCACAGCAAAGACCTCTGACACCAAACAAAATCAGCAATGAACAGCCACCAAGATGGCTTCCCACACAAACCTCAGTCCTGCCCTTGGCAAACTGCAGGTAATTTGCTTAGAGAAGAGATTTTCTTAAGCTGTCAACTGGGCAACAAAATTGCCATCAAGGAAAAAACAAATGCAACAGTATCTCCATGCAGATGCGAAAAAGAGAGCGCTAGGTTGTCTCTAGGAGAAGAACCAAGAGAGACGCTATAGACTAGGTTCATTCAGTAAAATCAGATAACAGCATCTGACTTCTCCTTTATCAGTCTGATACGCACCTACTTACTCCTAACTTACAGTGGACAGAGTAAATATGGTTTAAGAATTACTTGTTCTCAAATTTCACTTATATTCTTAAAAGTACAGGACTTCGGGCATAAATCTGCCACACAGGACATGACTGTTTCCCCTCTGCATTCAATCTAAAAGCAGCCTTTCTTGAAACGATCATAAATTACACACTGACATTTGGCAGCTTTTGTTAAAAACAGAAACCTACCACAGCCTCATCACAGCTCTCTATTGCCATCTCCCCATTTCTGTAGCTAAACATACCCAGTGTGGCAAAGCAGCTGCATCATTTACTGTTCATTAAGAGGTAGAAATGATGCAGTAGGTGCATGTCAAGTTTTGTCCATTACTTCACAATTACTTGTTCTGAATATTTAACCCACATTTTGGGAGGTGGAATGAGAACCATTTATCTAAATCAGAATGATTCACCTGAGGAATATTTTCCCCTCCTGCACCTCTTTCATACCCCCCCCCTCGCAAACCTCATAAACTATTACATTCTCCTGCATCATCTTATTAGTACTCATCTATTAATAGCAGACTCCACAGACTCCTCACTCCTCAATTAATATTGCTCAGCCAAACATCCCATGCTTGAAAGGGCTCAGGATGACTACGGAAACCTCTCTGTTGCAGGAACTAACAACCTTGAAAGATACCTTAACGAGGACAAGAAGATCTCCTCAAGTTTATTAAAAAAAAAAATAAATTATGCTAACTCGTCCAAATGCTTGCATGAATTTGGACCAGTTTCTGTCAACCTTCCCCTTGTTCTTGTGTGCCTAGGAGTCACTCTTAGATTTTAACCCAGCCACCTTTGCACACAGGATTTGTTCAGAATTGTAAGCTTCCATTAAAATGCAGAAAAACCTTGAAAGCTAAAGTTATTTCCATCTTCCATACAGACCGGTACGCTTGTAGAAAAAGCTCCACTGTCCAGAAGGCTGTTGACCACAGCCTTCGTTTGCAGCTTGAACTACAGCCAATCCAGATCACTGAAGGTGAGGACAAACACTCTCAATTTGACTCACAACATCATAAAAAGTCAAGGTAGTAAGTCAAGCACATGCCAAATAATTTACTTTTTACATATATGACTTCATTCTCCACAAGGGTGAACCAGCTCAGCAGCAATCTCTTACTAGTGGCAAAATACAAGACTAACACATAGCAGTAGGTATCTTGCAAGTGCCACCAAAATGGGAAACGCAAATATAGGCAACTTGTTGTATACAACTGATCACAGACTCTGGCATCTGAATAACAGGAAGGTGAGCTGGAAGCTCTATGTGTTACACCACCCGCACAATTCTCCCACCAACAGGGCTCCTCTCCTGCCTGAGAACAGTAAATTGACACTGGGCTACAGCAAAACTATTGCCAACAATTGAAATGAGAGAAGGTTGTGGTATTTAATTAGGAATTTTTAAAAATGCCATCCATTTAATATAAACTGACAGGACTTCATTCTTTCTGTCTCAGTGTTGTTCATTGAACCCTTCTTTGCTTTCTTGAATAATAGCCATGAATTTTGGGAAGGGTGCAGAGAGGATTACTTGAAGTATAGTGAGGGCTGTGTCCTGTGCCAGAAGCTTTAACAAAAAAAAAGAAAAAAAAAAAAGAAAAGAGAACTGTGGCAAATGGAAAGAATGACAACTTCAAATCTGCAAGCGCACAAGTGATCAACAAATGCTGGTTGATAGCCTAACGTGGTGAGTAAAGCAATCACAGTACGCCTGCTTCTGCCATGACAAGGGCCAAATGAGAGAACAACCATCAGTCAGGTGTCATGGGCAAGCCATCACTTCTGCACAAAATTAAAGTACAATGCAAACAGGCTGAAGAAAGAGAAATACACAGAATGACAGTGTGGAAAGATGCCCCTCTGCCTTACTTCAGATGTTCATCTAGAAGAAGTGAAGGAAGAAAACAACAGCTATTCTATTCATGATTTCCTGCTGCTGCATGAGTGCCTGAACTGGCATGATAATATCTTCCTCCACCCAGGTGTGCTAGAAAGGGAATGCTGCACGCATCAGTTACTGAATGAAATTAAATAGATGCAAGTCATAAGTTCATAAACTGATCTCTAAATCACTGCTATTTTGTGGATAGGCAAGGTCAGAGTCTCCATCCCTGTATTTCGTTTCATCTACAGGCTTGGAGTCCATTTGACTCTCACTTACAAGTTACTCCCGATTTCACTCCTCAACTGAACAACGGGGAAACAAAAACGGACTTCTTGCATCCCTAGCCCCATGGTTACTTGCAACAAATGGTAAAAGGATGGTCACAGTGCATGTTTTTAGGGTTTTATCTGCCATTTGACAACACTTCCAGTTACCCACTGGCCAGATAAACACTAACATTAGACACTGCGTAGAGGTCTGGCTTATCAGAGCTATCGCTCCTCTGTCATTGGGTCTTCTTGTCCACAGCTTTTGTAGAGCCACAGCAAAACAGCCCTCTTCTCTCCCGTTGCATATACATAATGGGCAGCTACACTCATCAGCTAGTCACAGACCTGTGGCACATGAAAGAGGAGCTGGGCATGACCTTCAGCATCAAAATCACCCGCCTCCAAGTTCAGAGCAGCGTGGCAGCCCACCCCCCTCAGTGAGGAGCGAGGCTCTGCAAGCCAACACAGAGAGAGGGGAATGCGCTGCCTCCTGTCATGGAGGCTACCCTCACACCGTCATCAGTTTTAATTGTGATTCTCCTGTAGCAGCATGAACTACTCCTATCAAAGAGGTAATGACAACAACAAAACTTTTGAAACCAACTTCCTGGATTCTACATGAGAGTGAAAAATACGTGCTTTCCTCCAAACGATGCTGCTTGGTTTTTTCTTCCTCCTCCTTTTTTCCCCCTTTTTGCTTAGTATTCAGCTGTGGGTTTTGCATCTCCTCAGAGATGAGCACAACATAGCGGGTTCCTCACTGGACCTGTTCATGACAAACTTCACTGCCAGTTTCTAATGCTTCTTCTAGCAGCTAAGTTTTGTCCCTCACTATGGTTTCAGGCTTCCCACCTGGCCGAGTTGTTGCACTGTGTTCATAGGTCTCAACCTACCATATTGCCCTGGAAGGAGCAAAATTCCCACTTGCTGACACTAGAGAGGAAACTTGCAGTCTGTGACAGGCCACAAATCCTCCTCTCCTATCAGGGTAAAAAAAAAGCAGGTACTTGGTACCACACGCCCTGCTTTTCCAACATAGGCCACCTTTTTCAGGCTTCTCACAGACAGAGCACTTGAAGAAGGAAGACAATCCGGGGCTGAGTTATCCTGCAGGACCACCAGCATCTCTCAGCAGGATCCTGGCCTGACATTCATGAAATGGGCCAGGGCTCTCCCTACCTACACATGCACACACACAGAAAACCATCCATCTACTCTCATTCCTCATTTTCCTTTCCATGGCATTCCCATTTTTGCTGTCACAAACTAGGTATCCCAAGGAGAGTGTTGCAAGGAAGGTCCTTGGCAAAGCTGGTTCCTTACACGACTGTTTGGTAAGGACTATGACAAACCACTAAACAGGCATGTAAAAACCACAAAGCACGTGATTCTGAAAATCATGCATTACCATTTTTCTATGCATTTTTTTCATGCTGCTTTGCAGTGTACATTTGCCTATTGTGTTTTAACAGTGAGATTGATTTAATTGGCAATTGTTTATCTAATATTGCTAGTCTCCTATGTTATTACTATTTTTACAGGCATCAAAAAATTCTGATGAAAATGTTTTAAAGTTGAAAGAACACCCACAATAGAAGAAAGTTCCAAAATCACCTGAGAAATTTCCAAGGCTTACTTTCTTCCTCAGAAATACAACAAAATAATTATGATTTTCATTGCAGTTTCATTTAACTGAAGTCTGTTTTCCACCTTGTGAAATGGGAAATAAATACACTGTTATTCTCAGTGTTAACATACTACTTCCAATTAGCTGTACCTTTATATTAACTTCAGCTACGAGACATTTACTTGCATGCTTCTAAATATACAGTTGGGTTATTTCATTTTATAATCCAGGCTGCCTGGAAACTATAGAGCCAGAATTTTTTTTCTTTCTTTTTCGTAAAGAAGAGTTTCATTTTAAGAATATATGACCAAGAAGAATAAAGCTGAGAAGAAGAAATTTCAGGAAATGGGTATAAAATGAACTCAGCGATCCTCTCTCAACTCTCCATTGGTTCTATTGAGACGATCTTCTCAAAGCCGCTTTGCAGGCTAAGTTGGCCATATGTCCACACTGCCTAGGCTGCAGCAAGGCACCAGCCTTTGTTCAACAAGCAGTAACGCTTTGAAAATAGTGGGCTTTTGACGCACTTTCCAGTCGGCACTCATATGTAGTTTGGATGCATCTTCTGGACGCAAGCCACCTGAAGCATCACTAGTCAATGCACACCTGGAGAAGAGGCATAGCCCAAACCACTGTAGTTACATGGCCAGGTCAGCACGATGCTATAGCCAGTGTGACCCAGAAAACTAGATGCAACGATGCCTCACCGTAACCAGTCATGGTGTCATCTCAACACGGGCACCAAGCAAGGAGGTTGCTGATCAGGTAACTGCCACTGGGCTTCACAAGACTAAACTAACACCTGGGTCTTGACTGCTTACAAGTTCGGGACAGACAAAAGCCCTAAAACACGCAGAAATCGTAGACTTGATCAGCGACACTAGCATAAATGGAATGCTTATGGCAGTCATCCCAGGAAAATGCTAAGTGCCACACAAATGGACACTATCCTCCAGTAGATGCTACGCAACAGGGAACCCGTGCACATGCCCAGCCCAGCCAAGGATGGCCTTCTGTCAGAAAGCAACTGTTAGTTTCATCACTAAGTCGAGGACAAGCCAGATGGCTGTAGTTTCACACACCTGCACGCTCCAGTGCTGACACTGAACAGGCTGGTGCCAAGCGAGGAAGGCCACAAGGTAATGTGAGTTTAGTGCAGGCAGAGGATGATGACCACCACCCTCTCTCTCCTCCTGGACTGGGCAGCTCATCCCAGACCTGGCACTACTCCAGACTTTCTGCCAGCTCATTTACCCACAGCCCAGTCCTGCAAATCCAGTCCTGCCAAGGGATGCTGGTGTCACTCTGCCAGAAACAGCCTGAGGTGACAGGCCATGGTTCAGTAAGAATCGCAAAAAAAAAAAAAACAAACCCAAAAACAACAACAAAAACAAAATCACACAAAATCCCACACACAACATAAAACTGGCACAGGAGCTAGACGCCTGCATGTGAACCAGCTGGTTATCCATGGCCACGAGGAGGTCACCACAGGTCACCTCAGCTCTCTTACCTGCAGCTCTGGCTGTCCCTCACAAAACAGCTGAACCCCTCCTGCCTTTCCTGTCCTGCTAGTAACATCCCACTGAAAAACAATCCCTCCGTGGTCACCAGAGAACAGCCAAGGAGGACACGGGGCAGAGTCACTTACAAAGGGAACAGTGAGGTGGCCCTGGGGTCCGCATGGTTACAGAGAAGTCAAGTATGGCACAAATGCTCTCCAAGACTAGGCAGACCGTAGTCAGGTGCTGTGGAATAGCAAGGATCCCTCGCAGCACTCAGCCTTTCTGTACTGGGGATGTCAAACAGCATGAACACAGGTGCAGTTGTCTAGCCAGAGCTACAGCCATGGGGACTTACTCTACAAATTGCGCATACTTGGCCCTCAAAAGCCAGCATTTTGTCTCGGAGTTCAACAAAGCCAGTGTTTATCTCAATGTGGTCACATAGCAAACCTGTTTCTTTCACCTCCTCTCCAGAAAATATCTCCTGTTCAAAAAAAACCAAAACCACAGATGGTTGCTGTTCATGCTACCCATCTGAAATTTTGAGTCAAGTTAGCTTTTGGTGCTTTGTTTCTATCACCAGAGTCCTTGAAATTCCCACAGAAGTATGCAGGCACTCAGAAGACAACAGAGAACTGGTTGATTGATTACCTTGCTCTCCATCTGAATTGCACTCCATTAGCTAATGCCATTCAGCTTGTGACATCTTAGTTGCCTTAGGCATATACTGGTACAGCCCTGCTAAAGGCAGGTACTCTGATAAAACTGCAGGGATAAAACTGGCAGAGAATCTGCTCTCACATCTGAGGCCATGCCTGGGCCAACAAAACCAAACAAAAATAGAGAAGTTTAGAAGCCAGCTACTGAAAGTATTGAACAGGTAGTTCCCAAGAAAGTGTCTGTGGACAGGAGGAGTGTCACTAAGATGACTTCACCTTTGACAAGACAAAGGAAAAGTATAATCACATTTTGCACATCAATAGACACACAAATTCAGCAACTGAAAGATTAATGAGAGAATGGGCTTATTTGCTTTCCTATCACTTTGTCTTATCTCAGGGCTGGAGGAAATACACTAGAAGATTGCCCAGGTAGTATTTTAGGCCAAGTTCTCTGTTGACATCAACATTAGGAGAGAGTACTGGTTAAAAAGAGATGCCACCTTAGTCTAGTATCTCTGCAAAGATCAACATTTAAGCAGTATTTTTTAAGACCTAGAGAAAGCTCAGCAGGACCCCCAGAAATGCTTCTGCAGAAGCAACAAGCAGCAACCTCTGCGACCAGGCTTCGATTCAAAACAGATCAAAGCATTTGGCTGACCCTGGAAATGAACTAATGCTTTCTAAGGCTACAGATAATCTCACTAAGACCATTACCCAACTCACAATGAACTGATAAAAACGTTTTCACTGCTTCTCTATGGAAGTTGTCTCTGTCATTTGCACTTCCCCTCCCTCCTTAGAGGAAACTCCTTCAGACAAATTTAAATTACACTTGCGGACCTGTATTAGTATCTCATCACATGAGTTTCTTCTTTGCTATCATCTGAGCTGTGAACTCAGTGCCATTTTTTTTCCAGGACTGGGAGATGAAGCTTGCCTTTTAAGAAACTTCTCTATGGAACACTCAACTCACAAAACACTCCGTTTACAGAGGAAAAAAAAGTTAAAATATGTTATCCTGGTTTGCCTCAAACACAGATGGGGAAACGCTCCAGAGAAAAATCCCAGCTGTCAATCTGCACTGCAGACCTCTACTTCATACTGATGTTAGAGGGAGTTCCACCCAGCAGATGTGTGCAGACAATGCAACAAAAATCTGCAATGCAGACAACAGATCCACAATGCAGATCAGACGCTAGGATTTTACTCACAGGGTGATAATTCAGCTTCGCTGTTCCCACTACAGAATCACAGAGAAATGCTGAGGCTGGAGGGGGCCTCTGGAGATCATCTACTCCAACCCC
Organism: Buteo buteo; assembly: GCF_964188355.1. Classification (NCBI taxonomy): domain Eukaryota; kingdom Metazoa; phylum Chordata; class Aves; order Accipitriformes; family Accipitridae; genus Buteo; species Buteo buteo. The sequence continues at coordinate 164,795 of NW_027439225.1, read as the reverse complement.
CTTGCTCAAAGCAGCGTCAGCTACAGCAGGTTGCCCAGGACTCTGTCCCATCATGTTCTGAATATCTCCAAGGATGGAGATTCCACAACTTCTCTGGACAACCTCTGCCAGTGTCTGGCTACCCCTCCCAGTAAAAAAAAACCCAAAGCCAAAAAAAATCCAACCCAAAAACCATTTCAGAAAAAAAAAAAAAGAGCTGCTTCTTATGTTTGAATGGTATTTCCTGAATTTCCATTTTTGCCCTCCACCTCTTGTACTGTCACTGGGCACTACGGCAAAGAGCCTGGCCCCATCTTGTGTGCTCCCTTCCGTCAGGTATTTACATTGATAAGCTTCCCCCAAGCCTTCTCACCTCCAGGCTGAGCAGTCCCAGCCCTCCTGGCCTCCCCTTCTATGTCAGATGCTCCAGTCTCGTCATCTTCTTCATGATCCTTTGCTGGACTCTTTCCAGTATGCCCCTGTCTCTCTTGCACTGCGGAATCCAGAACTGGACCCAGCGCTCCACATGTGGCCTCACCAGTGCTGAGCAGAGCGGAAGATGGACCTGCTGGTGACGCTCTTCCTAATGCCACCCAGGATGCTGTTGGCCGCCGCCCTTGCTGCAAGGTCACGTTGCCGGCTCACGGTCTAAGTTGTTGTCCACCAGGACCCCAAGCTTCTTCTCAGCAAAGCTGCTTTCCAGTCAGTCAGCCCCCAGCACATACTGGGGCATGGGGTTTTTCCCTGCCGCGGAGCAGGACTTTGTGCCTCCCCTTGCTGAACTGCATGAGGTTCCTGTCAGCCCAGTTCTCCAGCCTGTGGAGGTCCCTCTGGATGGCAACACACCCACCAGGTCTACCAACCACAGCCCCTCTTTTGGGGGCGGGGGGGTGTTCATCTACAAACTTGCTGAGGGTGCGCTGTGCCCCATCATCCAGGTCATTCATGTTAAACAGCACAAACCACAGTTGTGTAGGCCATAACACAGCCATGCTGGGGCACGGGCGACCGGGGCGGAAACCGATCTGTGTAAAATAGATTGAATCAGTTTCTGCTATTATAAAATTTTCACTCATTATTGTACCGCTGCTTCAAAAAGAATGACATATAGAAGATGACAAATCTGAGTTTAACCTCAATTCAGAAAAAAATGAGTTTGGAAAAAAGAGAGCAATACGGCTGATATTCTGCTGCAGCACAAAACTAAGGAGCCTGTATTCTGTTGATACCAACCAGCAGTTTTTGTAAGAAATTAAGACAGTTTTGCTAGCAGAAGAGCTGATGTATCAGGATAACACAATTATTTATATGACATAATGAATTAGAAAGCAGAAAAGCACTAAGCACTTTTTTTTTTCTGAGAACTAATGCAATGAGCAAACACGCAAAGCCCAAGCAACACAAAGAAAACCTACGTGTCAGCTCATGGCTTGCCAACACCATCTTCAGGTGCTCAGAAAGTGCCTTGGCTACATTAGAATCAGCATTAAAGCAGTGGAGAAAAAAGGTCAACAGTTAAAGGCCATACTGATTCCAAGTCTGCAAGCTTCACAGAGTTTTTGTGAAAGCCAGTGGGCACTCCACAGACGGGAATTTGCTGTATCTAGCCCAGGCCACTTTGACTAATACATCATTCAACAGCATCGCTCATGATTCAGCAAAAACACTCTGCCAAGTTTAGCAGATTTCTAACATTAATCAACAAAGAGGCACGTTTCAGTGCACGAGCACCGCTTTGAAATACCAAGCCACACGCTCACCTGCAGTAAATCAGTAGAACTCCACAGAAGTCAACTGAGTTTTATGCCAATTTACACCAGTTTTGGCCCACCCCATTTACACTACTACACTCTCTCATTCTTTTACTCAAGTACTGCAGGCATTGCAGGTAATCACATTAGAAGCAACTTTAAAACTATTTAGGAAGCGAAGAAACTCTCACAAGGAGCTACAGTGCCAGAAGAGGAATCCAACTTTCTCAACATCTTCAGAATGAATCTGAGTATTACTTTATCATGAGTAATACTGTCTGGAATTAGGGCAGGCTTAACTGTAACTGCTACAAGCAGCCGGAAGGATAACAAGCATCTTTTTGATTCAGGAGCAGATACTATTGGTGACAAGTACATGACAAAAATCAGTCTTGAGGTTCCAAGTACTGGAAAGAGAAATGTTACCTTCTTCTTAGAAACTCCAACTACAGATGCTCACGCTGATCTAAATGCTGCTTGCGCACATCATTTAAGAGGAAGCAAAAGAAGCTTCTGAGAGTTTTCCTTTTTACAAGAAATGCTCTTCAGTAGCTCTCATTTAAAAGAAACACAACTTCAGGTCTAGCCCTTTCTCAGCTGAGCTGAGAGAAAATTTGCTCTGACAAGGAACTGCAAGAGCTCACATGAAAGAAGAGACAGATCAAAGCTACAGACATAACAGAAGGAAGCCCTGGGCACAAATGGGGACCCAAAGCCCACATTCCTGGGTCAATTGCCACACCTCAGAATAAAGGCCTTTCCACCAAAAGAAGATACAAGATTGCTCTTTGCCAGAGTACTGGTGCTGCACTGACAGCAAAGTTAAACTACAGGCCTGGTTTCAAAACAACCGGAGTCAATTTATAAAGTTTAGATCCATTTATAAAGTTCACGTGGAAACCAGCTAACACATGATAGCTTTAGCAGTCTTGCTGAGAACACTTCAGTAGATTCAGATCCAAAAATTATTACAACTACAAATAATTGTCCCAATCTGCAAACTACAGGCACAGCGGCTCTGACATCAGCATGTGCTGAGTACTCAGATGGATAGTGTGATAATTTCCAAATGAGACCTTTCTATTACATAAGAGAGTTTCCAGAAGTTGCCAGTTGGCAGCCTAACAGGCAAAAACCAGATAAAAGAACAGCCATTAGCAAGTTAGGGGGGTAAGGGCTGTTGACAGTTCACGGCAGCTTACCTACACGTTGCTATCTCTCTGCAAAGGCACTGCTAGGCTGGGCTTTAGAATTTCTGGCAAAGGAATCTCCAGCAAAATACAGCAGTTACCAAAAATCATTCTGCATGGGGAGGCAAACCAGACAAAACCTTCATCAGAAAGCACAGGGTCAAAAGAGAGATACACAGAGCAGGGGGTGCAAACAGGGGACTCCAAGCAACCCATAGCTGGTAGTCAGAGCATTCCTGGGGGAATCAACAACTCAATCCATTGGATGCATGACACCTGCAACAGGTATGGGGATTTCCAATGTGTCCCAGGTGAATGTTTAGCATAGATTCTCTCCTGGGTTTCATCAAAAAAACAAATCTCAAATTGATCTTTCGATGCATAAATGGCTAGTGTTTTCCCAAGACGGAACACAGTTTTCTCTCCAGATCTGATTGTCACACTCAATTAACTGGAGCTAAGTATCCCTTTTTCCTCCTCCTTCAAAGCTCTTCACACTAAGAAGAAACGCAGGACCTTAACAAAGATTAAGCTCTTATCCATCAGCCTTAAGATTATTTTGGGTCATTGCACGATTGCTATTGTTGTTATTCCCTTCAAAATATTCCTGAACTCTTACTTGCAGGTTTTGTGGTCTCAAAACCAAACCAAATCTGTCCTTGATTGGATTGGATCTGGAGAATGTTTTACCACATCCTTTAGGAAAGCATCACAGTACAACGTACCACGTAACTTCATTGCCATCAGCCAGCCATTTAAAAGCAGATGAAACTGTATAGGAATTTCCTTTGGAGTGCCGCCTTAATGCTTCTTGCTTATGCAAATTAAAGAACTCAAGGCTTCAGCAATTCAAAGACACTTAGCTCAGCTCATCACACTCTCTCTGACTGCCAAGACTAAGAAAGCCACTATCCCACTTTCTCATTGGGAATCAATTATACACCATGACAGCCTTAATTCAATAACAGCGTGAGCAACTTATGGACCACAGGACATGCACAGACTGCCAGGAGAATAAATCTCTTCCAGAGCCCGCATTCCCCTCCCCCCAAGTGCCCTTCAAGGGCAAGCTGCAGGCTGGAGGAATAGGCCAGGTGGCCACCAGCCCCTTTCCAGGGCTATTCTGCCTGAAAACCCAGCTGCTCCTGCCCATTAGGTGACACGCCAGGACAGTCAGTTCACATCAGGAAACCCTCGACCTCTGCATGTGCACAGAAAGACCATGCTGGGCGTCACCACATGCCAAGAGGCCAGGGGGTCATGGCATAGAATTAACCCGAATAAGATATGTGGTCCCCTCCACCAGGGTGATTAGACACGATTTATAGCATAACAGTAGTGACAAGAGTACCTTTCATTAGCAGCACTTCGAGTACTCAAAGCTGCAGCACAAGCTGTGACTGGTTTCTTAGGCACTTGTGCTTTACATCTTTCCTACCTTCCCCACAGCAACACATTCTCTGATCTGCTGTGTCTCCTGCTGCTCTGCTCTCCCTGGGCTTTTCCTCCAAAGGGCGCCCTGCCTGCTTGTGTGGTCACATATGGCGCCTCCTTCACAGCTACAGATGTGCTGATTACATAGAGAGGATGTTAGCACTGCTCAGCCAGACAGCAACTCTGGGAAGTCAGCTTCTCTCTCTCCTATCCATTCCTTCACTGGGACCCTTTCTTATCCTACCAGCAGTTTTCACAAAGCAGAGAGGAACTAAATACCTGTCCTGGTTTCAGCTGGGATAGAGTTAACTGTCTTCCTAGTAGCTATGTTTTGAGTTCAGTATGCAAAGAACCTTGATCACACTGATGTTTGCAGTTGTTGCTAAGTAGTGTTTAGACTATAGTCAAGGATTTTTCAGCTTCTCCTGCCCAGCCAGCAAGAAAGCTGGAGGGGCACAAGAAGTTGGCACAGGACACAGCCAGGGCACCTGACCCAAACTGGCCAACAGGGTATTCCATACCATGCGACGTCCCATCTACTATAGGAACTGGGGAGTGGGGTGGGGGGGAATCGCTGTTCGGGGACTAGCTGGGTGTCGATGGGCGGGTGGTGACCAATTGCACTGCGCATCATTTGTACATTCCAATCCTTTTATTATTGCTGTTGTCATCTTATTAGTGTTATCATTATTAGTTTCTTCTTTTCTGTTCCATTAAACCGTTCTTATCTCAACCCATGAGTTCTACTTCTTGTTCCTGATTTTCTCCCCCATCCCACTGGCGGGGGAGGGGAGCGAGTGAGCGGCTGCGTGGTGCTTAGTTGCTGGCTGGGGTTAAACCACAACAACACCTTTGAGATGTCTACCATTCTATTAAGCTACTGATCAAGTTCAGCTATGCTTAAGAACTTAACGGGAAGGCTGACTGAGAGATATACAGCAATTTCCTTTGGAAAAGGATAGGCGGTTTTCCTTAGGAAACCAGGCTAAAAATTATGTCAACAGGAATTGCAAGGCATCCCAGTTTGATATTAGTAGGTAGAGGCTTTTAGTCGCTCATGGTGGAGACAACTAAATAGTGCATTATTAAACACTTCCTTATCAGAATAAAGGCTATCCTTAAGTTAGTGTCTTTTCCTATATACAACTCCCTGCCCATATACAGTTTCTTCTGAAAACCTGCAAGGAAGACTGGGCTAGCAACTTCGGTAAGCCAAGCAACTAAGCACAGACCCGGGAACAGCCTTGTATACCCACAGGAGTGCCGCACAGACATTTGAGACTCACGTGGTTGGAGAGGTATACCACCATCCGGATTTAAAAATATGTTTGTCCTCTGTGTGTGGTGGGGGTACCGTAGTCCATGTCAAGGACTGGGGGTGATCTGCATGCTTACAAAGACAGACCTGGAAGCCTTGCACAGCTGCAAAACAAATGCTCAGAGTTTATTATGGTACCAGATTCACGTGACGTACGTCAGGCAGAGAAGGGTGGTCAAGGACAGGCACTGGGCAGTCCTCAAAGCAGGACTTCTTTACTACCAGGACTTTGTTTAGCCATGGAGCTTCAGCTCAAACTCTCATTCCCATTTTGGAAGGGGATTTCTTCCCTGCCTTTCCGAGGCACAGCTCTGTTAGGACACCCACAGTCCATCTGAATTTCTCAACTTGGGTCTCTTCATGTGTCTGATATTTACAGGGACAGAATCTCTGGCTTTGCTTGTCATCAATAATACATCTATCCTATGAAGAACAAGAAGACTGGGACACCAAAAAAAAACCCCAACCCAAAAGACAGAGAAGTCCATTTCTCTTTCAACTGCCTGAAAAAACACCTTCCTCCTGGACCCCTGTGCGTATACGCAAAGAGAGAGAGAATGCAGCCTTTGAACAGTAACTGGCATAAATCTTTCTCCTCTGATCATTTGCCCTCTGACTCATAAATCTCAATCCACCAAGAAAATAGTGCACAGCTCTCACAAACCATGACATGCACCTAGAAGGGAAGCACAATTAAAAGAAGAGACAAGAGAGACAAATGATATGGCAGCCATTTCCTTAATGAACAGAACACTCTTCCCTTCTTATTTGTCATAATGACTACCAATAAATAACAGGAAGAAGCAACAGGTTTGAATACAACGCTGATGAATTTAACTTTAATGCAAGTAAAGTGCCTTATAACAAGTCTGGATTGAAAAAGATGTTGAGAAGGGTGGTTTTCAGAGAGACTGCTTACATTTTAATGTTTAGCGAGACAGTAATCTGCAGTGGATGGGTACAAAAAACAATGAGAAAATGTCTTTTTCTTTTTTTTAACAAGTTAGGGCAAGTGAGAGTCATCTCTCATTTTTGTGTGTTCTTTAAAAAAAGAAGAAGAAAATCCAAATGAAAAAGGCAATAAACAAATACTGAGACCTGGCAGGGAAGGCGGGCTTTATTCTACCCCACGACTAGCCCTCGACTCCTGTTCTTCTGCGGTCATGGTCACAGCTCTCCCGCATAGCATCACCTCCCTCTCTGATTTTCAGACCTCACATACTAGCTTAGGGAGCTACAGCCAAGCTTCGGTGCTGCCCAGAGAGTGTCAAAACGTGAGAGGTGCTAAAGGAGTCCTGTAGGTCCCTCTCCACCAGCTCACTAGAGATGGGCTCTTGCTAGGACTCAGGCAAGGTAGGGGGAAGGCTGGCTCGTACCCCTTATTCCCACTGATGCCACCTTGACCCACATGATTGAGCCTCGTGGGCTGACTCCCAGCACGCGGTGCTGTGACTGAAGTTTTCGCATTTGGAGCGCTGCAGCATCCTCTCTATCCTGTCGATCAAATGGCCAGTCGCTGGCACGAGCAACAGTTTACATCACTCACAACCGAACCCGAAATACAGGAAGATTAGCTGCCAGGGCCATTTAAGACTCCCAAAGCAGAACAGAAGCAGATAAGGGAAGCAAAGCAAACCCTCCTTGGAAAGATAAAGAAACTTTGCAGCTGACACAGGAAAAGCAGCTATTAAGGTAAGCAGGGGTGTTACCAGTCTCAAGCTAGAAGTATTTTGAAAGGTGACAGCAATTAAGAACCCATGCAAGCCTTGAGCTTAAAAACACTCTGACCTTGAAGGAACTCCATCTGCCTTTCTGGTTCCCAGGACATATGGCCTCAGTAACAGATGATATATATCCCTTCCTAGTTCAGTATAGCTACATAGGTATCCCGTAAGGCTTGTCTGCTACAGGACAGAGGGTCTTTGCCTCACCTGCTGACTCTTCAGCTGCCTGCTACCCTGGCTGATCACTTTGGAATCACTGCTGCCCCAAGCCCCCACGTGCTAGATGGAGCCAGCTGCACTACTCCACGATTCCAGACCAACTTCAGCTGTCACACAGGCCCTGGACCAGGATGGCAGGTTGCACTGAACATTTTGTCTCAGGCGAGCATCTCCACTCCTCCCTGGATGTCACCGTCACCTTGTACCATGGGATCTCTCCTGCCACAAGGTCCAGCACAGCCATTACATCCCATAAGCACCACCACAGTCATATACCCCAACCCAGCGTCCCGGGTCTTCGGACTCAAAAGAACAGCCCGTCTCTCCCGTACAACAAAACCAATCAAGTCTAGCAGAAATGATGACATCTTGGACACATCGAGTTTTCCGCTGGAACAGTGCCACCCTGGTGACTTGGTTCACTCCAGGCAGCAGTCTGGGGACAAACGCAGCAGTTTCTCTCCTACCCTCCAATATAAAGCACTTCCACAAACTTCTAGGTGGTATTGGGAGAACAGCACCCAAACTGTCTCTCGTTTCTCTGCTCCCTCTGCTGGGTGCCAGCCCAGCATTATCAAAATGCCTGCTTGGGTAGCGCTGGCAGGCAGCAGCACACAGAAGCTAAAGCAGGCTGTAAAGTTACTACACAGTCTCCCAAAGAGCTCAGTAATTACCACTGTTAATTCTTACCAAGAACAATACCACCACTACTCTTTACAGGGACCAAGCAGATCAAAAAGCAGATCCGGGAAGAGAGTTTCCGAGTTACAGGCTTCAGTGTCGGCAACCACTGACATCTCCAGCCAACAGCCAGATCACGCATCCCGGACAAGGCCGTACGCCCACCACCTAATATTCCACACTGGCATCAGTCCACAGCCACTGCCAACCATTGTACGTACATGGATGCTGATCCACACACAGCTATTCAAAAAGAAAGGCATCACAGCCCCTGTAATTGTGAACTTGCATCTTGGTGCAAAGAAAGACAGTGGATATATCGGGTTTGTTGCATAAAGTGTGGGCCAAGAAGCTAATCACTTCTATGTGTCTCATGATACTTTTTTCCCTTGTCAAAAGGGGATAATCCACCATTCTCCATAGTCCACTGTATTTTCAAATGTAATTCCAGTTGGGGCCTCCCCTGCCTTTACTAGACAAATAGACTAAATGCCAGTGAGAATGGATTTTAAATCTACATTTTAAGCACTGGAGTAGTAGAACTAGTCAAGACACAAAATTACTTACAACTGCTCCCTCACTGCAATATTCCAAACAAGATGATACTACAAACTCTTTCAATTCTCTCTTTAGAAAGGTAATCAGCCTTGCATAGACCAATCTGGGGCTGGTTCTTGGTATCTTCAGAAAAGAGATAGTAAAATAATTGTATAAGACAATCAAGACCCTTCGGAACACTTCTTCATTAGGGAGGGATCGTGCACTAGACTTATGCCGGGTATAGAGAGGGGGTCGGTTTCATTTGGGTTTTGCTTTACATCTTAAAGATGGATTATTACCGCAGGAAAAGTACAACCAAAATGATTGAAATAGTCACATTCCTCCTTCCATAAGGTTTAAATGCATTTCAAGCTCATATCTGGAAGCGGAACAAAATCAAACATAGATCTCCTCCTAATTTTCCAAGCTACAGAACAATAAGTACCGCACAGTAGAAAACAAGATCTAATACAAGAGGTGGCAGCTGGGATTTCATGCTGCTTGTATGTATTCACGTAAACAGATATGCAATCACAAGCAAGCGTCACTCCTTTGACACTGGAGAGGCATTCTCTTTCTAGCTGTGCATGGAAGGGATAGTTTCACCATACACGGCTCCAACAGCACTGAATCAGAACTAGCAAGGGAGTCGCTGCATTTTACAGTTCGTAGCAGTCACGTTCGAAAGCAAGGCCTGGTTTTTCTCTCTGTAAAATCAGTTCATGCAAGCCCAACGTGGCCCCACGCACCCCCTGAGATTCAGCCACCAGATTCCCAATTAAGACATGCTGAACTGGACAACTTGGAAAGCACAGTTCAGTCCCCAAAAGGCAACAGGGTAACAAGATCTTCCACTAGCCTCTAGTAAACAAGAAACAAGGAAAGCCCATGCTTGCCAGGCAATCACTTACCCTCAGACACACCAGGCAAACTCTGTCATGGAAGCACTTGAAGATCACCACCCACAGACGACCTTGATGAATCAAACATGCAGCCCATCATACAAAAGATGCTACTGCCTCCTAAGCCCCAGTTTGCACCATAATATCAACAAGATCCCAAACTCAGTCAAAACACCACAGTGTTTTTATTTTCTCGTGTCTTTAGACAGTAATTGCAACGTACCCTCTTCTCTTCCACTCCCCTGCACAGCTCAAGCGCACACGGGGCTTCCTTTCTTTATGAAACTAGACAATTAAAATTTACTTTGGAACAACAATTTGTTTGGATTCCCATCTATAAAAGCCTCCAAAAATGCCACACTGTACAGTAATTGCTCTACTGGTGAAATACAAAGGTTCGGTAATGTTTATAAAGCCATTTAAACTGCATGAGCAAAACTATTTTGCTTAATGACATTTTCCAACCCTTCATGCTATGTACAAGCTCACTTCTTCCAAGAGTCACCCCTACTCACATGATCAAATCATGCCACTTGAAATGCTCTGACATTATTTGGGCATATAAAAAGGTTGAAATTATCGTGACGACGGCAACCTAAGGACTGCAGATACCCAGAATCTGGTATCAGAAGTGAAAGCTGAAAAAAAGAGTTAGATCTCTTGAAATTACACATTTTAAATACCAGAGACACAAAGTGTTTAAAAGCCATTCAATACCAGGGCTCACCATAAAACCATAAAACCATAGAAGGTTCTGAAACACTTGTCCTGAATCATTTCAATGGAAATATTAAAGGATGAAAACGCTCCATGGAATTACAGGATTCATTTATATAGACTGACAAACTCACTTTGTGGTAACATGTTTTTAAATGTCAAGCAGCATAAACAAGGTATCTGAAATTACCACCTAATACAATGACTTGAACTTCAGCGCCTTCAAAATCACAATTCTACGAAGACTGAAATAAGTTTGACAGACTGAGGTATAATCAAAATCACTGGAGTCAAGAGAAATTTATCCAAAGCAAAAACCATTTCATGCTTGCACACATGTATGTGTACTAGAAAAGAAAAGTAGAGCGTAGGTTTTCAACAACGACCAAAAAAAGGCTCGAAAAACACTTGGAAAAAATAAATTCTGCCACTCACTCCGCTTTTGCTGGGCACGCCAATTTTCACATTTTGGTCAAAGATCACTCGGCTTCTCCAGTTTACCTCACTTTGAGAAAATCATTTTCAGAAAACATGCCTCCAAGAAACATCGGACAACGGTACGTCCACACGATTAAATAAGAGGTAGGAAAACCCAGCAATAGATCTATCACACACTTTACAACAGCAGCAATCGCTTGCTCGCAAGCCCCTGGCCAGAATCCTTCTCCTTGGCAAAATAAATTAATGCTAGGCAGTTCTCAAGACATCACATCAACAGGAAAAGGGTTAGCTCTCCCTCGCATCAATAAAGCACATCATCTGACCTAAAGCGCAAGTCTTCACCACTAAACCACTTTCAGAAGAAACAGTGCCAACCTTCAAAGACATCTTCCTAGAGTGAGCTGTCTCTCCTGACCATTTTGACTAGTTACAGACTTTATATCTGTCTAGTTCTTCATCTTTTAGGAAGGCTAACGAGGTCAGAGAAGTAAAGGACAAGTCCAGCCAGTATTACTTATGGACCTCTTTTTTCACTGTTGTTCAGTACAGATACGCAGCATTGCGGAATCCTTCGGGACCGATTTCTCCCACCAAACCCACACTGCAGACTTAATCTTAAAAACATATCCTCTCAAGGATAAACAAAAGTAAGCTCATATCCGCCAGACCTGAAAGATGTTTTCACCAATGCCTCAGGACTGTCCACTGCTGCTAGTCCATCTGCTAAGCTTTCTTCAGGAGGTCTCGGGTCACTGATGATGGTCGGCTTTGGCCTTGCCTTGAGCTTGCCGGTCAGCCCACCGATAATGGGGTTCCACAAGCAGTTCTGTCATTTAGACCCTGCAAAACCACACAGTCAGCAAAATACATTCATAGGCCTACTGCCCAGCCTCTCAGCAGTCTGCAAAACAAAGATGCTCTCTCATCTTTTTACCTTTGCATCACCACCAGTTTGGGATTAAGCCTGAAAACCCAAAATAAAGCTCCAAGTGGAAATAAGCACTAACTTTCAGCTCATTCCAAGTCCAAGACCACAATGCTTCCCATAAAAAGATTTGGTTACAGAACAGGGAGTTTTCACATCTCAGTAAAAACCATCCTCTCCACATTAACTTCGAGCTTAGCATGTATTGGCGTGCCTGTATTTGAAGCCAAAGACCTAACCAGAACACAAAGTACCAAATCAGTACAATAGTAACCGTTGCGTTTCTTAGTGCTTAAATTACAGATTTGAGATATCACTGAAGGGCGCCTATCAAAAAAACATACTTCTTTTCTGCTGAAATTGCAACTTTTCCCAGCAGACATTCAAATGCCAAAATATTTCTATGGATGGCCTTTTTACACTTACTTCCAAGAGTCACCAGGCGCCTCTTGCATGTCATTCAGAGAACCCATCCTCATCTGTAAGCCTAGCTCCACTGACAAAGTACAATTAGCACCCTTCAGTCAGATCTCCTCCCCACCCCTGAAGAACAGAAGACCTGACTTACAGCTCCTCAAATTCAAGGACAGGGAGGGATCACTCCCCGCTTGCGGTCACGGTCACAAGACAGGCTCAACCTGAGGAAGAAACCAAATCAACGTAACCTGCTACCCATCAAATCACAACAAGGCTACGAGGAAGCAAAACCCAGCCTGAGAACAGCTTCCCCCCGGGGAGCCCTCCCGCCTTCCCGCCTCAACTCCACTCACTCCCCGCTCTCTCCACCTCCTCCCCCCGGCGGCGCAGGGGAACAGGGGACGGGGACGGGGGCTGGGGTCGGTTCCTCACCCCTTGTCTCTGCCGCTCCTTCCTCCTCAGGGGGAGGAGGACTCCGCGCTCGGCCCCTGCTCCGCCGGGGGGTCCGTCCCTCCCGCGGGAGACAGCCCTTCACCAACTTCTCCAGCGTGGGTCCTTCCCGCGGGCTGCAGTTCCTCACAGACTCCTCCAGCGCGGGTCCCTTCCACAGGCAGGGTGCAGTCCTTCCGTCACAGACTGCTCCAGCGCGGGAGTCGCGGCCATTTTGGGGGACATCCGCTCCCCCGCTCCCCTCCACGGGCTGGGGGGGACAGCCTGCCGCCTCCCCGCGGGCTGCGGGGGCATCCCCTCCTCCTTCCCTGACCTCGGCATCCGCAGAGGGGTTCCTCTCACGTCCCACTCCCCCGACTCCCTCACGGGGCCTTCCCCTTCTGAAATCTCTTCTCCCCGAGGCGCTACCGCCGTCGCTGAGGGGCTCGGCCTGGGCCAGAGGCGGGTCCGGCTCCGAGCCGGGGGAGCTTCGAGCAGCTTCTCCCAGGAGACGGCCCTGCGGACCCTCCCCCGCCACACACACACACACAAAAAAAAAAAAAAACCCGCCACACACACAAACAACCCCGAAACAGGGAGGGAGCAGATCCCGAGAAGAGCAGCCAAGGGCTGCAGCGGTGCTTACCTCAGTCAAGAGGCTTCTCTCAGCAGAGGGGCAGCAGGCCTCCATCTTACTGGATTCCAAAGGAGTAACTGTTATAAATGAATTTAGTCCCAAACAGGATTCCAATCAAAGTTAACAATTTATTCAACGAATAAAGGCAAGCAAACAGCGCTGGGCGCGCCGGGACCTTCTGCTCTACCACAACGCGCGCCGCGAAAAACAAGACAGCTTCTTTTGTAGTCCAACGCTCGTTACATATTCATACTAGGAGTGTTCTTCTCCACCTCCTGGTTGTGGGGGTGCAGTAGTTCTCCCAGAAACTGGTCTCACCTTGCACAGCACCGGCTGCGGTCACCAGGACCCAAACAAGTTCACAACAGACACCTCCCCCTCAACAAATGCACACCACAAATGGCCCATCGAGATCCCAAGCACTGCAATCCCTGAGGCCAAACACACATCCAAATGCCTCAGTTCTCCTCCAGGATAGTTAACAACAAAACCCGCTCTGGGCTGGCAAAAAGAGAACGAACTATGCACGTATCATCTCTCTCCTCCCGGCCTGCGGTTAGACGAGGATCCACAAAATGGTTAAAGGTTACATAGACAGTGAGGGTCACATTTTATTATGCGGCCCTAGCATTGTTTATAGTGACACGAATCAGATGAACATATTTCACAGTAACAAAAGAGGATGGACTGGAGAGAGAAGCCATGGACTGAAGGAGGCATTTACTTAAGAAGAGGTCTTGTGAAATAAGAGATCCTTTGTCTGTACAAGGCATGCCTTGCTAACGACTGGGCCCCTGAAGGAGAACGAAAAGGCTGAGAAGAAGGGACCATCCTACCCCAGGAGGCGCCGAGAAGCTGAAAAACTGCTAATAGGCACGAAGTCAGCAAAAAACCTGGATAACCAGAGGAAAGGTAAAGGCAGCAGGGGCAGATCATCAAAAGCTTTGTATGATCTCTTAATAACAAGCAGAAGAGCAAGCCAGGATGGACACTACCCAATTTAAAAGTTACTCCCAGAATTACAGTAGGGTATCTTTGATCTCTGTATTAGGGATGATTACAACTTTAGAAGAACAAATTAATTACGCTTTGCTTGATTTTCTCATCTGTAAAGTTGCGGAGAGTTTTCGAGCAGGTAAGACACAGAACACTCAATATGAGATCCTGCAAGCGTCTTCAAACTTTATTTTTACCAGGGTTCTTTTATATGATTTCTATAACATATGCCTACTAGTCATTCTCTTATTGGTTATATGCTAAAAAGTTACATTTACATATTTTATAGACTTGCGGTTACAGACTACTTATTTTTATATTCCTTCAACCACAACTTCTCTTTAAAAAGTCTCTTTTCACTGTGTCTTCAAATGTCATTGGTCGCCGTTGACGTATTCCATCTAACACTGTCCTGTCTCAGCACAAACTCCAGAAAGTCCCGTCTCGTCTCAGCACAGTCTCCTTATCTCAACACATATCTCAGCACATATCTCAGCACATATCTTATCTTAGCACACATCTTCTTGTCTCAGCACAAATCTTATCTTAGCACATACCTTCTTGTTTCAGCACAATGACTCCATAGACCCTGCTCCATTAACCATTCCTCCACATAAAGTAGATAAGCAATGTATGTCATGGGCATGTTATGAGGTAGTCTGAGAACCTCCCAAAGAAAATGTTACAGGAGTGAGAAATACGGATTTTAACAGAGTATAAACTAGAGTTTACCAAAGTAGGAGGTTATTTAACATTCATGATTTTTGGTGGTGGTGGTGGTATGTGGATTAATAATTAGTTAAATATTCTTACCAGAATTAGGAAGATGTTATCTTTTTTTACTTTTGCAGCTCCTTATGGATTTTTTCTACAGCGCTGATCACATACTCCCTTTTTTCCCCGAATATTGTCTACCTCTGATTGCTATTCTTTTTTATTACAAGAAAATACACATTATTAAAAGTAGGAAACCTTGCACTCGTGCTCTGCATTTCAGTGGGGTTTTAGGCATAAAAAGGACAACAAAGTGTGGTTGGAATTCATTTGCTATATGCCCGTGCAAATGTGAATGAAAAACTGGGCTGCACTTAGTGGTGAACATAACTTAGTCAGAAAATGAGCTCGAGGAATAAAGCGGTGTAGTGTGTACAATTGGATTCAGTAAGTGTAAAAATTTGCTTTGCTAACATATTAAGGGGACCGAAGGTACATGTATCTTACCAAATTCAGCAATTTAACTGTGAAACCAACATCTCCTCACTTGGTTTTACATTTTCTCAGTTACTTTCTTTGACGTGGCACAAGCACAGCATTATGAAACCAATTACAGGCTGTACATCTACTGGATTTCACAGTGGAGCAGTTCGTAGCAGTGGTTTTTAATGTCCATGCTTACCTTCTGACTATCTTACCCCATTGCTTCTCTCAACACCGGGTTTGGCTGCCTGTTTTTCAGAGGAGGCTCCCGATGGCTTTTCCTGAACAGCTGGGCTGCGAATGGGATTTATCCGAATCGGGGCGTTTCTTTCTCCACTTACTGAAAACAGTGGAAGAGGTTGTTGGTGCCATCTGTGCTCACTGAGCTCCTGTGGGGAAAATGTGTCGGATGTGTTTTCACGCTCGTAATGGGTGACCCCTGAATCATATCAACTTTTAAATTGGGTAGTGTCCATCCTGGCTTGCTCTTCTGCTTGTTATTAAGAGATCATACAAAGCTTTTGCTCTGTAGGGGAGTTCCAGAACTTAACATTTCTGTATTAAACAAGCCTTGTTTTGGTCAGTATGACCGACTTTAATATATGGGGCTTTTCTGCCAGTGCCACTACTTACTTTAGCTAAGGATACCACATTAAAAGAAGAAAAACTCCCATAATTTGACAAACATTCTTGCTTGTGTTAGGTTAATAGTAACAACAGTGGTAAAAATGTGACTTTATTAATATAGGCCTTCTCATCCGTAGAGTTCAAAGCACTTTATAAAGGAAAATCAATTTTGTTGTGTCCCTTTGTAGATGGGGAAATGACTATAGAAGGATTAAATGGCTTAAAGACTTGTTTCACATAGGAAACAGATCTTGCCATAGGCTGAGAAGAGATCCTCTGGATCTTTGTCCAGTACTTTCTTCTGTAAATAGAATTTAGGGAAATTCCTAATCCACATTTGTATGATATGGCTTTTAGAATAGGATTTTTTTGGCTGTAACTCTTCTAACTGAAATTTCCTATTCACATAAGTTGCTACTTAAGCAAATCACAGAGGGAGTTTTTCTAGTGTGGTTTATTCCCCTTACTCCTTTATGTCTGAGATAGCACACAGCATTTTTCCAAACACTGAAAACATCTTCTTCTGAATAATAAAAAATAAGAAAATCTTATAAGTTAGGGTTGAGCACTGAAAAATGTTACTGTGCTGTTTCTCATAGTGCAAAGCACATATTAGTATGAATTATATTTATGCCTTGCTTGATCATGTGGTTGGTGGTCATAGTTTACAGGAAAGGGCAACATTAGTAAAGCATTGCATGTGATTTTTAAATAGTTCTAACATACTTGAGCCATTAGAGAGGAGAAGAGCATTGCATGACCAGGTAGCTCCATGCAGACAGTGGAATGAGGGCCATTGCCTTATACTGCCCATTGCAGTTCAGAAATCAGTGGATGTATAATGCGCTTCTGTAAAAAATGAGTTCAGCTTACAACAGGTTGATCACGAAAGCATAAGGTGCAATGTAAAGGACATAGAAGGATGAAATAGATAGAGTGGCTGGTACCTCTCTATTTCATTTGCTTATTGCAAGTGCTGAAGTGGGGCAAAATGCAGAGCTAGGAAGCATGACAGGGCTAAGGGTGCAGCAGAGTCTCTGTGTAAAGCCAAATTCTGCACTTGGTAAAAATTTACAAAATCTGAACAACAAAAAAAAAAGTTTGCTTGGAAACGGAAAAGAGGAGACAGGGCTTACAATAGACTGAAGAAGAAAATAGGTGGGGTTACTAAGGGTTAGATTATGTAGAAGTTGGGTTATCAAGGGTATCGTGAGATACTGTCCTAAAAATAAACTCTCTTGTACACTGCTAAAGAAAAAGCGGGGTACAGCATGCACATGAATCAGGCGACTCATTATATCATTGGACTCCCATTCCGGAGACCTAGAGAATACGCTAAAAAGAAGAGGTTGTCTTTGAAAATGCAAAGCCTTCAGATCCTCTTTTCTGGTACTGCAGAAAGGCAGCAGCATGCATAGTTGTTGATCTGTCAGGAGACTGGAGAGCACCATACAGATTCAAGAGACAGGCTCCCATACGTGCGGGAGGGAGGAGAACATCCTCAGAAGTGGAAGCCTGTAAACGTGGCATCCTGTTCTCACTTCTGTCATTAGCACCAGTGAATGCATACACTAAAAAAACTGTGGAACAAAAAATTCATTTCCCTCTTTCTGGAGGTGGGACAATAGACTTGAGAAATAGGACGGCAAAAGACCTCAGAAGCATCTGCAGTTCATCCTCCTGCCCAGAACAGGACCCACATAGATACCTCAGGGAAGTTATCATTCAAGACTTTATGTTGGAAACTCTACAATCTCCCCGAGTATCTATCCCAGTGTTTCACTCTCTTCACCATTAAAAAGGTTTTGCTGAAGTCTAATTTGAATCTTTTTTGCTGTAACATAGGACTTTACGAGGATTTAAGTCTCTAGTGTGGGATTCCCGAGTGTTCCCTCCTCCACTGTGCTGCCTGTTGGTGCAAATGAACCAGTGCTCTGCCTTTGGCCATCCTGACTGCTGCTACCACTGCCCTGCGTCAGGGTGGGCAGAATCCTGACCGCTCCAGCCCAGCAAACTGTCTCTGAAAAGTTAGATATTAGTTAACAGTCTGGAAGCTAAGGTTTAGCTGTAACTGCCCTATGTTTGTATGTTCCTACCAACATAGAAGGAGTCGTTGTGATTCTTCACGGTGGAAATTACAATTTTTCTAGTTCAGTTAAGGTCACAGCTAAGTTTGTATTTAACACGAGATCAGATATTTTACCAGCAGCTATCAAAAAGGTCAGCTTTGCCTTGCTAGTTTGGAAGGGCTTGCAAGGATTTTCCAAAGTCACAACTGGAAAGAATCAAGAATAAATCTCAGAGCCCTCCTATAAAAGATGCTTATTTACACAGTCTCATCTCCTTGGGGATATTAGACCACCTCTTTGAACTTGATCGTGATGTAAACAGTATGGTTATTGCCACGCTAAATTGCACCCAAGTGAATTTTGTGTTTTACTTCTGTAGACTGAGTGAAGTTGTACATATTGAATAGCCCTGTGGTAATCAATTAGATCCACACAAAAGCCAGTCAGTAGCTTAAGACGTCCATGTGTGTTTGCAAATAAACAATTTTAACTGGAATTTTTAGAAGCAGCTACTTACAGCTGTTGCCTCCAGTGCCTGAGTTCCCAGTAAAATTGGTGCTGATGGTGGGTATCCAGAAAGGTTGTGTCATTCAGGAATCTGGAGTGGCACAGGGAGAGGGGGGGATATTAGAGAGTGTGTGGGGAGGAGTTGCTTTTTTAGGCTAAAATGGAGGTTTGAGATTTAGAGAAACACTAAGAGCTGAATTAGCAAGAGGAGCGCTGTAGTGGTGTGGAGATTGAAGTCAACAGGACTGCTTGCTTGAGTAAATCTTTTGCTGTAAGAGCTTCATGGCATAGAGTATATCTTCTATCTATTTCTAATACTCTGTGTAAGCCTACCATGCTATTCCTGTGTTTGTGTAATAATGATTTGTATTCTGAAAGCCATGGGTACTTATGAAAGAGACAGTAATTTTTCTGTGTCTCTCCACTTAGCTGACATTTTTAGGGATATTTTGTACACATCATATTACTCAGAGAAAACACAAATGATCCACTTAGAACTGAAAATAAATAATAAATAATTTGGTATCCTGTGAATTGGACTTATAAAATAGCTTGATTGCAATTACCAGCTTTGCAGTAATCTTGAAGGAATTAAGATAAAATGGCGTTATCATGAGCAGTAGTAAAAATGAGAATACACAGACATTTGTCTTGGTCTTGTAAAATGCAGAACACCCTTCTCTCCTCTGAAGGGGGACCACGACCCCTAAAAAGTACAGTCACAGCCATTCTGGGGATATAGATACCCAAATACCAGTAATAAATTAATATTGGGGGTTACAAAAGGAGGAAATTCCCCAGGAGACTATTGGCAAATGGATTTTACAGAACTGCCTAGAAAAGGGGATATAGATACATGCTTCTTCTAGTTGATACTTTTACTGGATGGCCAGAAGCTTTTCCCTGTCACACCAATTAAGCTAGAGAAGTAACTAAAATCTTGTTGAAAGAAATTATCCTGAGGTTCAGTATCCCTTTAGGAATGTCCTCAGGCAGAGGACCACATTTTGTTGCTGAAGTTATAAAACAGTTGAGTAAAAACTTAGCCATAACATGAGATCTCCATACCCCTTATAGGCCACAATGAAGTGGAAAAGTAGAAAGAATGAACCATACACTTACATTGCAGATCGGGAAAATATGTCAGGAAGCATCAATGACTTGGATACAAGCGCTACCTTGAGCGCTGTTAAGAATTGGAATACAACCTCGTGGTAAAACCAGCTTGAGCCCTTGCAACTTACTTTCTGGAAGGCCTTACCAGGCCCCACATATACCAGGAACAATTCACATTAAAGGGGAAATGGACTTTAATTACTTAATGTCCTTGGGAAAGACTGTACAGGAATTGCACAAGTACGTGACGACAAGCAGGCCCTTGGAACTGGATACACCAGCCCATCCATTTCAACCTGGAAACTTGGTCTACATCAAGTCGTGGAATTTGGAGCAGCTAACTGAGAAGTGGAAGGGGCCATTCCAGGTGTTCCTGACTACTCATACAGCTGTCAAGGTCCAAGGGAAAGGCCCGTGGATTCATTATTCCAAGATTAAAAGGGCTCCAACCTCATGGACAGTTGAACAAGAGTCTCCCCTTAAACTGAAATTGATAAAGTTACGACTGATTTTTATGATTTGTTTGTAACAATTACGGTAGCAATGAGTCAAGTGTGCCAGATACCATCTTGGGATCGGAACCTCCATTTAATCTTAACACAGAATATAGCTCGAATATTCCGCAAAAGTGATTGTTGGATTTCTACCCAAATGCCAGCCTCTGGACAAAGCTAAGTCCTACCCTTGATAGGGGTGCCACTGCCAATAAATGTATCATTATTTAACAATCCACAATATGGTAAAGGACATCCAGACAATGCATGGTGGCCAGGTCTCTCTGGGAAAAGACAAGAAGGAAGGTTACAAGTTACCATCACAAAAGATAACCTATAAAAGATAAGCCCTTCCCTGCAGCCCAGGCACCCCAGGCCCCACCAGCAGGTATGGCACCCCAGTCTGCTCTGGCACCTTCGCCATCCCCATCACACCCGTTCCCCCGGCACTTTTCGCATGGGGGTTCAGCAAGCCCCGGTGAGCATCCCCCCAGGGCCGAGTCACCACCAGCGGGGCAGGCAACGGTGGGCGGGACGCGGACGACTCCCCTCTCCCCTTCCCCAGGGGGAGCAGCCCTTTGGTGGGGAAGCCAGGACAGACAGGTCCCTGCAGGACTCACGGGCACGGCCCCACGCAGAAAGCAGCACAGAGCCCCTGCGACAACGACAGACCTTGGGGGCCGGGGGGGACGCGGGCACACACGACAGCAAGGGCTGCAAGGCCTTCGTCTTGAACACCACCAGCGTCCCCTCCAGCGGGGCCGGGGCTCGGTGCAAAGCCCTTCAAAGCCTCAAGACCGTCACGGCCTTCCTCGGGTCGCACTGACCTCAGCCCCGGAGAGCCCAGCTTTGCCTCACTGACACAGCAAAATAACCCCAAATCACCCCAAGAATGGCGAGGGAGGGAGCTGCAGGCCAGGCAGGGACCCTCCTCCCCTTCTCTGGCTGCATCTTGGGCAGCCACAAGACCGGGAAGTGGCGGGGGGAGCGGAAATCAGAAGGAAAAAAAACCCAACCAACCCCCCAAAAAACCCCAAATCACTGCACCGGCCAGAAAGTGCCTGGAAACTTCATCCCTCTTTATTGCCCATTTCCCAAGCGAGCTCCACGACCTGGGAGCAACGCAGCCAACGGCATCTTTGAGAACCAGACTCACAACCTGCTGCAGCTGACCCTGCTTGAGCAGCCGAGGTGGGCTGGATGATCTCTAGAGGTCCCTTTCAGCATCCATTCTGTGCTGCTGTGACTCTGTCTCCGTCGTGGTTTAACCCCAGCCAGCAACTAAGCACCATGCAGCTGCTCACTCACTCCCCCCCCTCCAGTGGGATGGGGGAGAAAATCAGGAACAAGAAGTAGAACTCATGGGTTGAGATAAGAACGGTTTAATGGAACAGAAAAGAAGAAACTAATAATGATAACACTAATAAGATGACAACAGCAATAATAAAAGGATTGGAATGTACAAATGATGCGCAGTGCAATTGGTCACCACCCACCCATCGACACCCAGCTAGTCCCCGAACAGCGATTCCCCCCCACCCCACTCCCCAGTTCCTATAGTAGATGGGACGTCGCATGGTATGGAATACCCTGTTGGCCAGTTTGGGTCAGCTGCCCTGGCTGTGTCCTGTGCCAACTTCTTGTGCCCTGGCTGGGCAGGAGAAGCTGAAAAATCCTTGACTTTAGTCTAAACGCTACTTAGCAACAACTGCAAACATCAGTGTTATCAAGGTTCTTTGCAAACTGAACTCAAAACATAGCACTGTACCAGCTACTAGGAAGACAGTGAACTCTATCCCAGCTGAAACCAGGACACTTTTAACCACTTAACATTCCCTGAGAAATTCCCCAAGAGCTCAAGAAGAAAGAGCAGAAAGACAGGAGACAGGTGAAAGCCTAGAGCGCCAGCTAGACGGAATGAAAGACCCTCTTCCTTCTCTGAAGCTTCAGCAAGGCTTCCTTCACCTGCTTGTTCCTCCGACTGTAAATGACGGGCTTCAAACTGGGGCTGACGAGAGTGTAGAAAAGGGAAAGAACTGTCTCCCTCCCAGAGGACTTACCGCTCCCGGGCCCCGCGTACATGAAGATGGCGTTTCCATAAAAGACACCCACCACGGTCGGGTGAGAGCCACATGTGGACAAGGTTTCGTGCCATCCTGGCACAGAGCGGATGCGCAGATCGGTGGCCGGGATGTCCAGGGAGGAAATCAGGATTAAGGCTAAAGGGAAGAGGAAGAAGCACACACAAACAGCAAAGATCAGGACTTTATTGGCAGGAGCGGCAGTGCAGGCCAGCTTTAAGACAGCAAGAATTTCACAGGAGAAGTGGACAGCCTCGCAGGGGCCACAGAAAGGCAGGTGTAAAGCCAGAGAGGCTTGCAGTGTACCAAATACGAACGCCAAAGCCCACAAAACTGTGGCAAGGGTGAGGCGCAGCCTCCAGATCATGATGAGGGCACAGCAGAGGGGACGGCAGATTGCCACGTAGCGAACATGAGACATCACGGCCAGCAGCACGCACGCTGTAAGTGCAAAGATTAAATAAAGATGGATCTGTGCCCCACACCCAGCAACGGAGAGGGTTCTGCCTTGTCCAAGGAGGCTCCTTAGCATACGGGGACATTGCTGGAGGCGTAGCAGATGTCCGCGATGGAGAGGTGGCAGAGGAAGAAGTACCTGGGGCTGTGGAGGCAGTAGTCCAGGCAGATACGCAGAAAGACAAGTGTGTTTCCCATCCGAGTGGCAGAGCAGAGGGCAGAGAAAAGGCCAAAGAGGCAGCGCTGCAGGGCTGGGGTGCTGCAGAACCCCAGGAAGACGAATTCTGTGACAGTCTTTTCATTCTGCACGCTGTGCTGGAGGTGAGGCAGCACAAACTGCGACCACGGAGATCTGGAAGCGAAGGAGCAAGGAAAAGGAAAGAAAAAGGAGAGTTTTCCTAAGAATGTTGTGTCCTTTACTCTTTACGCTGCAGCTCCCTTCTCCCTGTTTTTCCCTCTGACTCCAGTGAAAGGTGCGTACTACCCTCCCCACGCTGAGCGACGTACATCTGAATTGCAAGCTCCAATCTCCCTGCAAACTTTGAGCAGTTTGACCAATCTCGCACAACTTTGCTGCCTAGCTTGCCCTTGAAGTCTTTCTTTTCCTGGGTTGGTTTTGGTTTTTTTTTGCAGGGGGTGGGGAGGGGCAGGGTGTGGTGTCGCTGTTGGAGAAGATAAGATGATGAAGATTGCAGGTGTCGATTAAGGTGAAGCCAGAACAACTTCAAAGCAGCCGTTTTAAATTAAGTCCATATTAAAAGGAATGCACAGTTCACAGAATAATTCCAGTTTTACCATTAAACCAACCAGCATTTCCAAGCCACTGCTGTGTCCTCTTTACCTTGGTGAAATGCATTCCTATTGAATCCTGCAGTTGCTTGAGCCAACTCCCCTATCCCAGCAGGGAGGCTACTGCAGGTCCAGGAAGGTCAGGCAGAACATCACCTTGGTTCCTGCTGTGCAGCTGCTCGCTGTTACCAGTTTCGCAGGGTGCTGGTCAAGGTCCCTGGGCATCCCCTGGCACTTGTCTCCACGCAGCTCTCTGGTCTCCAAGATCTTCCGCCACTTCCAGGATACTTCCTCCAGCCAGGATCTTCACCTTTTCCTTCCTGGGTCCCCTCCTTCTCTTCAAGATCCCTTCTTCTTTCTGGGAACCCTTCTTTTTGCCACCACCTCTTCTTTCTGGAACCCCACGCCCCCAGTGTTCCCAATCTAAGTTGTCTATGGGAGCAGTACAATGCCTGATCAGCCTCCGAATTAAGGCTTCTCTCTCCTAGCTCGTTATTAACTGTAGGATTCGGGACATGCCACTTTTGCTTATTCCAGGTGTTACCCAAATTTACAACCAGCCCACGCTGGCTGCGTGTAGCGAGAAGCAGGCTTCTGCTTGACAGCTCAGAATCCAGTTTCAGACATTCACATGCACAGACCTTGCCACACACGTGCACCCAGTCACGTCTCGCCTGGTAACCTTCACAGTTTGAGCCAGTTTTTTGTCTACGGCCGGGCTTCAGAGGCAGGGCATGGCCACAGAAGCGCATTCCCCCCGTCAGTCTGTGAGGTGAGCAAGGGAGAGTCAATACTTGTCTGGTGAGCCTCATACCCAGACAAGCTGGGCGATCCCTCTCCTGCGACAGCCCTGGGAAAAGCCACAGCAGGGTGCTCCCTTGCCTCTGCCTAGGTCCCTGGGGTTCCCCTGCCTGCCATTGCTCCTTTGTCCTCCTCTGTGTTTGTGGAGATGAACCTTTAACCACACAACCTAACACCTACAACATCGGGAAAAAGAGAGGCTGCAGAGGGTCCAGCGGGGAAGGTCGCCGATGTCAAATGCTCTTTGTGAGAGGCAGCACACCCAGCTCACCTCCTTGCTCCTGAGCTGCTCTATCGGAAGCACTGCGTGCAGGACGCTCTGTTCAACAGGCTGTGTCTGTATCTGACTGCCTTGTCCTCGCTACAGCACCGTGTGCTGGGGGAATGCCACGGAGAGCAAGGAGGACGCTCTTTCCCCAGGAGCAACGGAGGGTGCTCAGCTGAGTGCTGCTGCAGGGGCCACAGTGGGGCAGGCAGGCAGGGAGGGGAAGGCAGGAACGAGGGAGCTGGGAGTCACCGGCCAGTCTGGGAGATGCCCCCCGAGAGGCTCGAGAACCCTGGAAGCACAGGACGAGCTTAGAGGAGGTTCAACGTGAGGCCCTGTGGTTAACCATCCCCTCCAGATCTGGATCTTCTCTGGTTCCCAAGTTACCGTGCAGTTTAACAGCCTGCTGCAGAGATCCTGACTGGGAGATCACTGTACCTCCAGGAGTTGGGGATCCACCTAACAGTTCACCGGAGCGGGTGCAGGTCTGTGCTGCACCGTACGTACGGCGTGGCCTTCAGGCTGTGTCCCTACACATGGCCCTTGGCCGCAGGATAAACGGAGCTGGTTGACTGTGACAGAGGAGCCTCCAGGCAGCTCCTGCTTGGTACCAGCGATTACGCCACCTGCGCGGCCCTGCCGTTATCTAAAGTGCAGCAAGAAGTCCGCGCGAGAACATCCTTTACGCATAGAGTTGTTTTCTTCTAAGAAAAGTTGTATAACACCGTGAATGACCAAAAGGAGGAACTTCTCCACAGGCAGGATCTGTACAGTGTGCCAAGGGAAAATCCATCTGGGGTCTGCCCAATGCTGCATGAACGCAGGGTCCCCAGCATCTGAAGGGACCTAAGATTTACTTGCTACCGAGATGCCTCTTCTCGCTGCCTGTATGCCTTCTTCCTGGCTACGTTGCCTCCCAAGATCTTGCCCACCCCCAGCCTACTGGGGAGGGGGGGAATGTTAGAGAGACAGCCTTGATGCTGTGCCAGCACTGCTCAGCCATGGCCAAAACACTGCTGTGTTATCAACAGCTTTCTAGCTACCAGTACAGAGCACAGCACTACGAGGGCTGCTATGGGGTAAAAGAACTCCAACTCAGCCAGACCCAATACAGAAGGAAAGTGGAGGAACAACAGAGGGGGCAGCCCAGGGACACAGAGCCCCCCCCAGGTCTCATCTGGCCGCTCCTGTGACCATACGGTGTACTCAAAATCAAATACCTGAAGTGCTCCCTTAGATGCAGTGTACAGCCAGGGGACAAGAAGGTGGCAGTTCTGCATTTTGCAGCTCCCAGGCTGATGGCAGAGCCAAAGCAAAAAAACCAAAACCAAAACCAAACCAACCAAGAGAGGTAAAACTGAAGCGCAGGGAGCAAATGCTTCTCTTTCACCTTAGGCCAACTGCTCGGACGCTCTCTATGCTGCCCTGCCACAGAGGGCATCCCTCTCGTACCAGTAAGAGACAGAAGAGTGAATTAAAGCCAGGACCCCAAACCAGACCAAAAACCCGGTTGTGATGAAGAAGAAAGTGGAGAATGCATCAAATATAACAGAAAATTATTTTGGACATTCCCAGTTTACATTTGGAAAAAAGAGGAAAAAAAAAAAAGCGGAGGAATTAGGTATTAAAAGAAGAGCACTGAATGATAAAGCAGTAGCAGTCCCTCTACCACTACAAACCCACACCCCCACACGCACACGTACGCACACAGACTTAACACCACCAAACTCCCATTGACTGTGACGTTCACCTCAGCTTGCTGGTCTAGAGACACTGAATGCCTGAAGCACACCAAGGATAACTGAAAACATCTGCATGGCTTTAATGGGAATCCTCCAACTGAAACAAAGCGCTTTCTCCCTCTGTCTGCGTTGGCACATCCCCGAGTCACGCTCTCGCTCCTCTCCTTCCAAGTCAAGATTCCTAAACGTGAAAAGCGGGAGTGGGGAAAGGCAAAGGGAAGAGAAAAAGAGGGAGAGCATCATCAGTGGAAGACCTGCCAGCTGCTGCTGATTCAGCCCTGTTTGGGGGACCACCCCAGCAGAGAGGAGCTGGTTTGCATGCCACGGTCCTCACTGCCTGTTCCCAGGGACAGGCTGTTTGCTCAGCCTTGCCGGCCAAAGCGTGGGAAAAGCGTAGGCGTGCACCGTCGCTTGCAGAGGAGCACGGACACGTTCGTGTGCAATCCTTTACCTTTTTCCTCCCTGGATTCAAAGGGTTTCTGTCTTCAAAGTGAGAGCCTTCCATACAGTCGTTTGTGACATTTCATCCAGGATAATAATCTCAGAAGGATCAGTCCTGCAATAAATATTTTACACAGCAATCCGTGATTATGGGAACTGATGCCACCAAGGGCATTAGCATCAGCAAGAGGAACAGCGGAGCCCTGAGAATCAAAGCTGCGCATAAGCATGGGAGGTTTTGCTGGATGAGGAGTTTTGGGAGGCAAGCTGGGGAGCTGCAGAGCAACAGCTCTGTGCAAAGGCTCTTGCTGGGGTTTAGCCCTGGTCCGGGTTCCTAAGCCACTGCTGGTACAGATCACGCCTGCAACTCCTCATGTGTAAGTATGAGGAACTCCAGCTACCGTAAAGGCGCTGATGATGCAAGGTTTGGGGGTCAAACGCGAGTGCTGCAGCCACTCTGCTTGGGGTCAGAGCCCTGCGATCACCTCCTGCAGCCCTGCCCCCGAATTTGATTTTCCCACCAAGCTGCCTGCTGGTTTCTGTGGGATGCCCCACAAAGAGGCAAGTGGAGAAAACTCTGCCAAACCCCTTCAAGCTAATCTTGCCGGGGGTCCTGGCGCTTGGTGGGGCTTTACCTGTCACTGCCTTGCTTTGGGATATCCATGTCACTGGTCTTCCCCACGTTCAGCTGAACTGAACTTGCAGCAGCAGCAGCTTCCATCGCCCTCCTGGACTCCTGAGGTAAAAAAGGGACAAATCACGTTCTCTGTCTTTGGTCAAAGTGGAGATAAGCTGAATGCCCAGCACAAACTTAGCAGTCTGCCCTCCCCTTCTGCCCCTTGGCAGCTATAGGTATTAGTGCAGCAGGGTAGAAACCGTTCACTCCAAAGGTTTTGGGGCAGGGGGACTGGGTGTTCAAAACACGATTATGAGCAAATCTTGCCAGCAGCAGCAGCAGCACCTTCTAATAATAATCATCGTAATGATAATGACCTTGGTGAAAAACGACTCGTTTTAAAAATTACACCTGTATTCAAGCGTTCAGCTCACTGCTACTTGAGGAAACAAAGGTTACAACGTGGGATCCAGGCTATTGGGATCTATTTCGATTGAGTGCTGATCTTCCCCCAACGTTTCCAGACAAGCTGTAAGAGAAACAGGCAACCTCACAGCCCGACGGAGATGTCCAGCCCCGAGGACCCAGCAAGCCTTACCTCTTCTTCTTCTCTGGCTTCATTTCTGGCATCGTCCAACTTCTTCTTCCTTTCTGGCATAAGGTCATCCAGAAAGCTGAGCTCGCGCTTTGAGAAGCAGAAATCCATCGCTTTCCGGACAAAGACGAGAGCCAAAACCTTCACGAATAAGAGGGAAGATGCGGTGAGCTCAGAGACGATGCCACCTCTCACTCCAACGCTGCAAACACCCCGCTGCTGAGCGGCGGCAGCTCTTACCATCATGGGAAAGATGATGGCGGCACGGGACACCTTGATGGTCCAGAGCAGGACGAGGCAGGTCAGCTGGATCACCGTGAACAAATGCACCTTTTGCAAGGGCACGTGCCGCAGGTAGATGAAATCCGGCTGGTGTTTCGCTGGCATCCAAAACAGCTTCAAGCGATCAAAGAACTGCAAAATAAAAGGGAAAGGTTGCCGCCTTGGGACTGCGGCAAGTTTCTGGCCCTCTCGAGACGTGGAGGCGGTTTGCAGCATCTCGCTTGCCGTCAGAAATCCTGGATCCCACCGCGTTCCTCCTGGGAGCAGCACCCATTTTCCCTTCGCTCCATCTATCAACCGGCTTGCCCCTGAGAGCTGCCCACCAAACGGCAACTATTCCGTGCCGTTCCATTATTAGCATTTCTCGGCCCACTGAATCCCCCAGCGAGGATTTCCACCAGTGGCAGAAACTGCCTTCCCTTTGCACTGAATTCCCCCGCTTTCACGTAACCAAACACTGACCTGCCCTAAACCCTGAAACAGAGAGTGCTGAACTTGCCTGGTCCTCCCAGCCCTATATACCTCCTGTGCCTCCACCAATCTTTTTCTTACACAAAAGAGTTTCATTGCTTGCTCTGCAAGAAGTTTTTCCCATGCCACTGCTTTTTTCCCTGCTGCTACGGAGACAAAATACCAGGGAAACGACATGCTGCACGCTGTAAAAGAGTCCGTACCTGAATTCCTCTGAGCGACGACACACCCATGTAGAGAAAGACGCCATAAAGCACAGGCATTGGTATAAACTGGGGGGGAAAAGAGAAAAAAAAAAAAGAATGCAATCGTTTCTTTCTCCATATTGCATTTTCAGTATTACCACCCTCTTCCACAGGCACTGCCTAAAATTGCTTGAAGCCTTCCAGCTTCCATTCAGGCTTACAGATGGGTCAGGTTTTAACCATTAAAGATTTTGTGCGCACGAGTGAGCTAAGGCTCTGCTTTAGGCTGAACTTTGGAGTTACCTCTCCTCAGAATACTCCTATTTTCCAGAAAGGTTGGAGGAAAATAGGCGATTTCACCCGTGCTACCCTATGCCGCATTCTGTGGCGGTAGAAAAACACTTCTGCCTAATCTTGGGGCAACAGGCAAAGGCCACAGGCCTCCTTTTAGCCTAGAGACGAGATTACTTTGTGGGAGGAACGTGCAAGGAAGCCCACGGGGATGACCTCAGTGTGTTTAGCTCCTGGGAACAGCTGCTCCGGGGCATTTGGGGAGCTAATTGCAGCCAGTAAAGGGCTGCCTGTTTGAAAGAGAGCAGACGTGCTGGTCTGAATATGCTCAGCTGTAACCCATAAACATGGGCGGGCCTGAAAGACACCTGAAAATTCAAGCAGTTGCGTTGCTCGCTTGCCTCGAGCACACCAAACGGGGGCCCGAAGGGCTGCAAAGCCTAACCGAGGCTGGTTCCCACCGTGGGTCAAGCCCCAAGGGTTGGGATCACCCCCTCCTCCTCCGCTCCACAACTAACTACTCAGGCCTGCAGAGAGGGGACTGTTTTTCTGTAACCTCCAACAAGCTCGCGGTTGTCGGGTGGTTTGCATTTTCCTCTCACCTTTAACACGGAAGTGAAGAAGACGGAGCAGCCCATGAGCCCAAAGATCAGCAAGCCAGTGACTCTCTGCTCTCGTATCCCCAGAAACTTGGGTTGTTCTCCTGGAGCTGAGCAGTCAGACTCTACTTTGAGGCTATTCACGTGGGTGATGGACAGGACGGTCGCAGCCACAAACCAGGGCAGCCCCATCACCGAGCACACCCCCAGCATCACGGCCACCACGAAAAGGTCCAGGTGGTACCCGCATCCTTTCTGCAGGCAGGAAAACAAGAAACAGAGCATCCCATAGCACAAGAGCAAAGATAACGTCGCAAGTCAGACTCAAACCCTGCTCGAGCACAGGTCAACTTCTTCAGAATTTAAAACAAGAAATGGAAACAAGTAAGGGTGTACGCAGGCTTTGCACAAGCACCTGGCATGAAAATCTGGCAGGAGTTCAGACACAAGGGATATGGGGAGCTTGTGCGATACATACTTCTCCAAAAAAACCCCACCCACAACCCAAAACCACCAAACCGTTTTTTTCACTCACAAAGAAAATTCTACCACTTGCGAGGAAGGTGTGACTCTGAGTTATCCCTGGCAGCGCATCAAAACAATGCATTCCCCGCACCTGCTGCCGCTGCCGTTTCAAAACAAAAACGCGCTTCCATATTGCTCCAAGATTAATTTGCTCCTCCAAAAGGTTGCTCATCTGAACTGCCCTGTCACTTGCTCCCTGCATCATCGTTAATCCAGGAGAGCATCCTGCCACGCAGCCTGACCTTGTCCCAAACCAATGCCTTCAGAAAGCATCGGCAATAAGAGCTTCTCCCCAGACCTGCAGCCCAGAAGGGGCTGGGGCCGGGGTCATCTCTCGCAGGCCCTTACCTTCAGCTTGTGCTCCTTCCTGTTCACAATAACGGCACTGATCTGCTGGTCCATGAATATCAAGATGGTGCAGAGCAGAGCTGGGACGAGCGCAGCCAACACCGTCCACCAAGGGTTGGGTCCTATGGGGTTGATGAACCACCCGCGGTCGTCTCTGGTAGGCTGCAACAAAGCCCACACATCAGCATCGTCTCCCAGCCCAGGCACTCCACTGGCTTTCCTTTTCCCCTCCCTCCCTGTGTCAGAGCACCTCCCAGCCCTGGCTTCATGTCCCCCTCTCCCGTGGGCTTCAGCAGTGCCAGTCTCCTCTTTGCAAGCACCTCTAGGTACTTCTCCTGTAGGTATCTAGTTTTGGGGCCATCTTCTCGTTGCCAGGAGGAAGCAAGGCACTTGGAGGTGGAAGAGGAGATGGTCACACCACCAGCATCTCCTCCAGACTCAGCCCTGCCCTGCCCCGGCATCACCTTGTGGCACCCCCACGTGCCAAAACACCCCATTACCTTGAACGTGTGGGGGACCTGGAGCTTTGGCGATGGGATCCCAACCACAAAGTCAAGGAGCACCATGATGGCGATGGTGAGGAAAACAGCAAAGTCGCTCACCGTGGACCGTACCTGGGGCGAGAAACCAGAGGTGAAAGGGGCATGGCAAACAGGGCCGTAACGTGAGATGCAAGAGTTGCGGACATCCACAACATTCAGGCTGGTTAACCAAATCCCACCACCCCTCTGAGCACATGCAGCCTGATCCCTTGCTTAGATACTGTTGCTGTGTTTGTCCCCGTGAGATCTGGTGTCAGATAATAAAAAAAGCTTAATTAGGCGGACAAGGGTTGGTTTAAGTCAAAACCTAAAAATAATAATAATAATATTAAAAATAAGAAAAGAGATGTCTGCCACTACAGCTACACTCACAGCTACAACGGCAACAAGGCACTGAGGCATCCTTTAGTCCTCAAAAGGAACCTCCTCATTCGAATCTACTTTCCGCTCGAGCACATAATGCGCAGAAGGTAGGGAAAAAAACCCACAACCCCAACCCCCAAAACTTTGGGAAACCTGACTTCCTACTACCTGAGGAGGGGGAAAAAAAAAAAAATGAAAAAAAATCAAACCCCAAAAATCTTCAATCTGGGGCAGATCGCGAGGCAGGTGGGAAATGCTACGATGATTTTGCACTCACGGAAATGAGTGCGGGACATCCAAGCTCTTGGAGAGCTTGGCCTGCAAGGCCAACGTTTCCCAGCTTGACCATGGCGGGGCTAATACTGCTTAGTGCTCCAGGAAAGCCATTTTGGGAAACGAGTGTGGAGATGGACGCTGGCCACCATCTTCTACTTACTCTGGTTGGAAAGTAGCGGCTGGTTTTAAACTTCTTCAAGAAGCTTGACAGGGCAAAGGTGGCGAAGAAGAGGATGCAGCACCAGAGGAACACATCAGGCGTGTAGGGGCCGTCGCGTCCACAGGCAGGTCCTTGAAACTCCCCACGCAAATGCCGACATTCCTGGAGAAACAGAGCGTCAGGACACAAAGGCAGTGCACGTGCGGCAGGGAAACCTCGCGTAGCTAGGGGGTTTTGAGGATCTTGGTCCAAGATCCACGACCCTCTAACTGCTCCTGCCAATGGAGATTTATATGTAATGAGCAGCAGCAGCTGAACAAGTGACACATCGAACTATAGAGCGGAGAAACGAGATGTGAGGGGACACCATACCACGCACCCTCGGCACATCCTCTGCCTGCCATTCGAGCAATCGTGGCTAAAGAAGACACCAGAGGGGAAGGAAACACTGGAAACTCTTGGGGAGAGAGAGAGAGGGAAGAGGGAAGGAGGGCTAAAGACAACCATGGTAGGAAAGGAGGAGAAGAGACAAATCGTCCCTTCCCAGGGGAGGGCTCGCAGAACCTGGCCAAGAGGGGATGAAGGCCACCATAAGAGCCTGCCGCCCTAGGCCCGGGCTCTGCTTCCAGCCACAACAGCCTGAGAGGCTGCTCAGACATGCAAATTTATGCATGTACCTACAGACAGCACTGAACGAGAAAGCAAGGCCCAGAGTTACTAGGAACCCATTAAGGAGGCCAATTACTACCTTTCAAGCATGAACTTAAGTCCTACCTACAACTTCTACAATAATCAAACCACCCACTACTTAACCTTCCTCCCAGTCAGAAATACTGTCCGGCAACAGGCTTGAGGGGGACACTTGCTACCTACCCACAACGTTGGGGACCAGGTAGACTGGGACAAGGTGGACTCTCCTCCCGAGGACCAAGCGGTTTTAACAAACCACACGCTAGATTTAAGCAAGGACTTTTCCGAGCAGCACTAGCACAGTTTGAAGCCCATCATTCCCTGAAGGGCTCTGACTTTTGCACCATGCAAATGCCCCTGGACCCCGTGGCCGCGGCGCGAGGAAGCAGTGGCTCGGGGCACTTACGGTCACCGTGAGGTTTTCCCAGGCGATGCCAGACACGTTGATCCCGTTGCTCGCCCAGAAACGCAGCGTTTCGTTGCTGGGATGGGTCGGTGCCTCACACTTACAGCTGGGAGGAGAGAAGCCAAGACAGGGGTAAGGGAAAGGCGATGGAGGTGCAGCCCGCAGCTCCTGCCAAGGGGCAGAAGCTTTCTCAGGGGGAAAAAAACCCACTAGTAGCTGGTGAGGAAGTCCAGCTTGCTGTGCATGTGCACAGGGTAGGTGTCTCGCAGGTGACTCAGCTTCTCCAGAGCCTCATAGATGAAGATGATGCAGATGAGGGAGGCAAAGGCTTCTTCCGTGAAGCGGGTGACGTAGCACACCAAACAGCTGGCATCGGTGGCCACCAGCACTATGCACAAGAAGGCGGTCCACAGCCCAATGCACGCCCGCAGAGACAGATAGGAGAGCGTGTACTCCCTGGGAAAGCAAAATGAAACAAAGGCTGCAAAGGCCAGCAAGAGGCCCTGAGACATGCCTGCCTTCGGGGAAAACAGGGAGCAATTCTGGAGCGTGTCAAGGCTGCGGATGGGAAATGCAGTTTCCATGTACTACTACAGAGAGCCTCGGGGCTGTGGTGCAGGGTGTAGACCCACAGGAGGAGAGGCCAATTATTTAGTTACCACTGTTGAACAAGGATCTTGTGTTAACACCTTGGAGGCTGCTTGAGGTCAGGTCCCTCTTGGGCCAGGTGGTGTTCTCCCACATCACCCTGATGCCCTGACACTGAAACCAGCTGGGTTTGCACCCAGTCACCTGCTGCCAGCAAGCTGGGGCTTAATGATAAACCTTATGGCAATAAGGGTGGTTTATCTCCCATCAAAGCCATAGCAACAAAAGGACTGTCACTAAAATCTAGCAACTACCCCTAAGAAACAGAAAAGCAAAGCAAAGCATCTTTTCTCCATCACTGCCCCCTTCTGAAGGCTCTCGCAGCACCCAGCTGCGGCAGCCAGCCTTACTTGCAGAATTTGTAGAGGATCTTCTCAAACACGAGGACGGGTCCGGTGCTGCCGAGGATGGTGAGAGGTTGGCCGGCAAAGAGGCAATACACCACGCCGGCCATGGACGCGCCCAGCAGCGACTCCATGGCACTCTGTCCGGGGAAGAGAGGCAGCCGTGAGTAAATAAATCGTTAGGGAGAAACAAAAACCAAAGCCGATTCACTGCAGCGAGGACTTTGGCCTGACTTTTATCCTCCCCCATGCCCCCCAACAGAGAGAGGTGCTCACTATCTGGCCATTGGTCGCCTCCCCCAGCAGTCCCCCAAAGGTGATGACAGGGGACATGCAGGCACAGTAGAGGAAGAGGAAGGACGCCAGGCACTGCAGGCTCAGACCATCCCGGAAGTCGCTCCAGAACCACGGGGCTTTCCGCTTCACGTCCAGGGTCAAACCTCCAAAGAGCCTGCAGGAAGGAAAAAGAAGAGAGTCTGTTCTCTTGGAGGAACACGGTGACTTTGCTTTGCTGCAGAAGGGCAATCAGAAGCACGGAGTCACTTTCGTGGCTAAAAAGAAGCACTCTCCTTCCTCCCAAATCAAGGAAACCTGCGTGCAATGGTGATGGCTGGGGCTGAGCCCAGCTGCCCAGATCTCCCCCCTGCCCAGCCCAGGGGACCAAGCTGGCAATGCGGAGCCCCTTCGTTGAACCAGCTAACCCCAAAGACCTGCTAGAAGGGAGGGTGCATGCTCAGATTTGAGAAGCAAACAGAAAAAAAACCCAAACTATTAAAGCTCCCACCTTCCCGTCCGCTGCAGTTCAGGGCCACTGTGTTTCTCCAGCGTGCTGTGAGAAGCACTGTCGTCAAGAGCTCCTGGCATCTTCCTTTTTTCCTGTTAAAATGGAAGTAAGATAAAGCTATGGACTTGTAACCGCTGGCTTGTTTTGCTTCTGGTCTGGCTCTGTGACTGTGTCAGAGTGGGACCTTGTGAATTTGGGCCCCTGAACAGCATCCCCAGCCGTCCCGCCCGTCCCCCTCGCGCCTCCCACCTGCGAAGGGACGTTTTTCGGGGGCTCGATTCGGATCGATGGATCCCACTGTCCTGGCGGCAAGACCGTGACCTGATCCAGAAACTCGTCGATGCCAGCCACGAGGTCAGCCCCGTTCTTGGCTTTATAGGCAACGTCACGGAAAACCTGCCAAGAGAAGACAACCTGGTGAGAGGACAACCCAGCTCGGAGGTCCTAACCAGTGCAATAAGCTCTTGGCTAAACGCAAGGCTTTTTCCCCAAAATTTCCTGCTGGAAAGGGCAGGAAATACTCCCCCAAAAGGAAAAATCTGTGCGTCAGGGCATTTGTAATCATCTCCCCCACGAGGCCCCCGTCCCCCATGGCACACCATACCCTTCTGCTTAAAGAGCAAGAGAAGTTTGACTGGCCCTGGCAATGCCACCACTGGGGACAGCGTGCTGGGGACCCCGGCAAGAAGGATGAGGTGCAGGATGCACCCCGGGTGGGATTTCAGCCTCCAGGATGTGGGGTGATGCAAATCTGCGTGTTCGCTTCGGGGTGAGAAAGAGGGCTGGGCTATTTGGAGAGCTGCAGGCAGCTGGGACAGCAAATCCTCTTCCTCACTACTTCAGAGACAGGGAGAGCTGAAGAAAGGCAAAAATGACCCGGAGCTATCTCATCTTGTCGCACCTCATCTGTCATGATAGTGGCCATGGACCTGCCGATCTCATGGTACTGATGGGCTTTTCCTTCTGGTCCAAGCAAAACAAACAGGAACCTGGGCAAGAAAAACAAAATGAGAGAGAGAAGAAGGTGTCCTTGCTCCAAGAGCACCCAAGGAAAGCCCTGGCAGCTCCCAGCCCGGAGCGTGGCTCAAGACGGGACACGTAGGCTCAGCGACGCCACGATGAATTTGAAATTCTTCAAAACCGACGGCAAATTTCATTTGGGGGCCAACTTTCATTACAATTGGCCGATGGGTTTAAAAGCTACAGCAGGGAATGGAGAAACGAAGGCGAGGAGATGCGGGTGGGGGAAACGTGCTTGCTCCCCCTCCCACTCGCCTTGTTCCCTTGGGACACCAAACTGATGCCTGCAACTCGATCTTTGGTTGGGTGTCTTTTTTACGGAAAAAATTTGCGCTTCTCATTCGCACCTTGTTGGGATGGGAACTTCCGTCATGCCCGAGAGGAGGACAGCCGGGCTCAGGCGGACAAATGCCACGATGGGCTGGTGAAGGAAATCCAGCTCTCCTACAAGCACGTTGGATGCTTCAGCCCCGGTGGGAATTTTCTTCATGAAGTGCAGCTCCGCCTGGGCACGACAAGCGATTTTCAGGCAATTACCCCAAAAGCAAAGCCCACAGCGCTCTGCAGCACACTCTCCAGCCAAGTTTGCAAGAGCAAATCTGGCCCTAAAGGCGTGAGAAAGCTACGAGTGTCTCACCTTGCTTAAATCCGTTGCTCTGCTCTCAGGGTTCACCCCATCTTTAGCTTCTGCAGCGGTGGGAGAAGGACAAGAGGTGATTGTTTGGGCTGGTAGGAAAAAGAAAGACACTCAGAAAGATGGACGAGGAGCAACTGGGACGCTTCTCCTTTGCCCGGACAAGTCTAATGGGGCCACAGCCCTGCAGAAAGCCTCACCTGGCTTGTAGAGGAGGTGCAGGTCTGACTGCCTCTTGCTCACATCAGCAAACGAGCAGACAGCGGGCAGAAGGTTGGTTGTCTTCTCGTTCTGATGGTGGTGCTTCCTCAAAAGGACTTCTCGAACTTGCGCCCGCACGTGCTCGTCAAACTCCGTGGACTGTTCTTGCTGGGCCAGGATCGTATCTGAGGATGGCAAAGGGAAACAAAGCCATCAGAGCAGAAACCCCAACAAGTCCCGACCCCCAAAGCCCCCAGGGAAGGCTGTGCCACACAGGCTGCACCCTAATGCCGGCTCAGCCTTGCATAGCAAGGCCTTTTAATAATGTTCAGCCTTTGCAGCCAAAACGAGAATTTTCTTCTGCTAAGAAACATGGCATCCAAGTGCTTATTCATCATTCCGCTAAGATAAATATTTCCCATTCTAAATGACGCAATTTTCTTGCCCGACCTGGCCTTTCTGACTCTACACGTTCACCCAAATTATAAGCGATCTATAGCACAGACGTTCCCAGAGCTTCCCGTGCTGATGGAGTGCAATTTGCCGAGCCCAGGGAGAAACGTGCTAAGAACGGCTCCGACTTCTCCAGCCCTTGAAAGGGCTGAATGGAGACCTGCCGCCAGTCAAAGATAACTTCTCCAAAGCGGCTTTTGCAATTAACTTCAAGTATCTTCCCCACAGAAATACACTGCTTGGTCATCGCCAGATAAACTCTGCCTTAAAACTCTTACATGCTGGATCTTAAGGCAAAAGCAAAAAAAAGAATGCGAGGAAACAGCTTGTAAGAAATAGTTCCTTTAAGGAGGTTCAGCTCTTACGCAGACTCTGTATTTCTAAGAGCAGCCTGCTAAGCCCTGACACACGCTCCTTTTTGGCTGCAGAATATTCTCTAGTGGCTTCTCCAACCCCACAAACTGCTTTCAAAAGGACCCCGCATTGGAATAAAAAAACGGTGCGACTGTTGCATGCCCAGTCTACATCCAAAAACAGCTCATGAGAAAAACACAGTGGCACTTCTGGAAAAGGACGTGCCATTGGGGCAGGGTTTGATTTGGGAGTGAAGAGCACCGTGGCGAGCTGAGCTCGGCCGTTCCCGGAGGGATGCAGCGCCCATGGTACCTGCAATCTCTTCGATGCTGTTGGCACAAATGTCCAGCAGCACCGACCCGTTGCTGATGCAGCTCCTCAGCTCGGAGAGGCTGTGCAAGGACAGCGTGCCAACGTAGGGCTTGCTCCAGCGCTCGCCGCCATCTTCCACGTCCTCCTCAAACTTCAGCCACCTGCGGACATCGGGTGCGATCAGCCCCATTGCAAGAAAACAGCCCCAGCTCTGCAACCCCTTTGACAGAGCCACGGGGTGGCAAGAGGAGAAGGCTCCTCGTGCCGCCACCTGCAGCTGCAAAAGCTTCGCATCCTGGAGAGGAGAAAGCAGAGCCCACGGGCGCTGCCGGTGCAGGGACTCCTCTCCCACCGCAGCCAAGCAGCAGGGATTTACCTTGCCGTTTCCTTCCACTCGCCATCTCGGCCCTCTTTTACACAGATCTCATCCAGCTCGGAGAACAAGTGGTGAGAGAGGTGCTGCTCGTCCTCCTTGCTCCTGAGAATGAACTGCACCCGCTGGGACGGGGAGCCTGGGGGCAGAAGGCAAAGACCCATCCCGTTACTGCGCCTGAACACAGCTCGTCACGCTCACGTGCAAAGTGGCCATCAGCACCAGTGCAGCCATAAACACTGGGCTGGCCCCTCTCCTCTGCATCTGTCTGGGCTTGCACAGAGCCGTGGAGAAGGAGAAGCATCTAGTCCACCTCTGCATGAGGATGGGCTGCTTTCCTTCCCCGCATTGCCATTTTTAAAGCCAGGATCCCTCTAAGGAAGACGAGCCTAAACCCATTATGCATTTAACTGCATTAAAAAAAACACAAACAAAAAAAAACAACAAAAAAAAGAAAACTTGGGAAAAAGAGGGTGTTGCTCAATACGGCCACTTTCCCTCGGAAGAACAGCAACTCACTCAAACTAGCCACGGGGACCTGCTTGCAGAAGGCCCCAGCGCCCACGTTGCCCCCAGGAGTTTAGCGAATGCCGCGGTGGGACTTACAGTGGTAGCCCTGCTCCATCGGGGCAGAGTCCTTCTCCCGTTCCCCCTCCCGATGCTTCTGGCTGTGGCGTCGGTGATGCCGGTGGCTCTGCCTAACCAGTGGCATCCGCGCGCCCACGTACAGGGTCCGGTGGCCTGCGAAAAAGCAGCGGTTTTTGCAGCACTCTCGGCATTGCGGCAATGGTTGAGGTGGCCGGTGCCTTGCTAAGCCACGGTTATATATCCCAGGAGCAACGCCAGCTTCCCTGAATGTTATTTTCACTGGACCTCCTTTTTTCCAAGCCTATTTTACTCGAGCTTTGCAACAACACAGCAACAACAAGTGTTGGCTCTGGGTCATCTAAAAGTGCCCCCAAAGTATTGGACCTCTTCTCAAATTCCAGCTTCGGCTGGACAACACTCAGACTTGCTCATTAAGCAGCAACACAAGCTAATTATTTTCAAAATCTCTGTATGGCACGAGGCGACAAGAGACGATCAAATCAGTCCCATCGTAATGAACTCCAGAACAAAAAAAGAAAATCACAGCCCCGCGTCTGCAGCCCTGAAATGATTCTCCTGACCTCTCCAAGCCAGGAGCAGCCTCTGCGAGAAAAAAAGCCGTGAATTATCGAGCCCTGTGGCTACAACTCACACCGTGGCCTCCCGGGGGGCTTTTTCCCTCCGTTTAAAAAGCCGTAATAGTAAAAAACGTGACAATAACTGTGCTGCTTCATTG
The DNA here is from genome assembly GCF_964188355.1 of Buteo buteo. NCBI lineage: Eukaryota > Metazoa > Chordata > Aves > Accipitriformes > Accipitridae > Buteo > Buteo buteo. The sequence goes on along the minus strand of NW_027439225.1, from coordinate 125,114 downwards.
AGAAGCGCGGCACGTTTTGCTGCACATGATGTGACACCCGACAAGGCACACAGGAGAGACTTTGTGCAATGGGAAAACGCGCTGGGCTGGTGGCTCCTCTACCAGGATCTCAGCAGAGACTCACCTTCCAACTCCTCCTCCTCATAGCGAACACTGACAGTGTTGCTCCTTCTTCCCCGGTCAATCACTGCCTCCTCGTCATGTCTCTGTTTAGCAACGACAAGAAGGGAAAAGTTGGGGCTGGGGGTGGAGAGCTCCCTTACGTCCTCCCAGCCATCACCCACCCCTGCGTCCACGCGAGTCCACGAGCCATCACGCCTCTACGTGCCGCCTCCTCCTCCTTCAGGCACAGCCCTAAAACCACGGACTTGTAGGAGGTTTTCCTTCCCATACGCAAATAAAACAGCCCATAACATCACCTCTACTGTATACCACGAGAGTCTGGACGTCTTTAATACAGCAGGAGAGGGATGAGTGTTTCAGACCAAAAAAACCCACCTCCTGCTTTGTTCTTGAGGTTCCTGTCTAAAAAAGTGATTTCCAAACTGGAAAAAAACCAACCCCAACCCACAAAACTGCACTTTTGAGCCCCGGCCGTGCTACCTGTAACTCTTCCAGAAGTGTCATTTTGTAACCCCCGTTTGGGTTCATCCTCACGTCAGTCACTGGGTTTCGGGGACAACTGAACCTCCAGGTCAGTCAGGGGGCCCGATTCCCCAGGGACTGATGGAGTAGCCCTCACGGGAGGAGCTAAGTGGCACCCAGTGTGCACCAACTCCAGAGACACAATAGGGACCATTGTGAAATCACAAGCTATGATGCGGATCCAGGCAGCTACTTAAAGCCATGCACCCCTAGAGCCTTCCCGCTTGGAAAACTTAGTGCCTGGGGAGAAGCCAGCTCTGCTTGGAGCAAAAACTCTCCAGAACAGAGAAACTTCCTGCATGAGAGGTGTCAGGCTCAAAAGTGTGCAGAAGGAAAACCCTTCACAGGCTCGTTCACCCTCCTGAGAAGCAAAGCCCACTAGCAGCATCATGTTTTCTCTCTTTTTCTTTCTAACAGTAGAGCTGAAGCTCTAGCATCCTGAGGATAACAGGAGGCACAAATACGGTAGGGAAAAAGAATATCTTATTGGATCAATGGGTAGATTCAGAAAAAAACCCTGCTACACAGTAGTTTATCCTGGCTGCTAGCTAGAACCGAGAAGACTGTTTTTTCCACCTGGGTCAACAGTTCCGGTGAAACATACTACCCGCCTAGGACAGCTGCATCTGAGGAACAAGAATTAGTTATCTGCAATACAAGGAATAACAATGAGTCATTTAGTGCCATGATATTCATCAGGCTGCACAGAGAAACAAGAGACAAATGCATTTGAATAACCATGTCTTGTGTTACGTTTTAACCACTTAACATTCCGTGAGAAATACCCCAAGAGCTCAAGAAGAAAGAGCAGAAAGACAGGAGACAGGTGAAAGCCTAGAGCGCCAGCTAGACGGAATGAAAGACCCTCTTCCTTCTCTGAAGCTTCAGCAAGGCTTCCTTCACCTGCTTGTTCCTCCGACTGTAAATGACGGGCTTCAAACTGGGGCTGACGAGAGTGTAGAAAAGGGAAAGAACTGTCTCCCTCCCAGAGGACTTACCGCTCCCGGGCCCCGCGTACAGGAAGATGGCGTTTCCATAAAAGACACCCACCACGGTCGGGTGAGAGCCACATGTGGACAAGGTTTCGTGCCATCCTGGCACAGAGCGGATGCGCAGATCGGTGGCCGGGATGTCCAGGGAGGAAATCAGGATTAAGGCTAAAGGGAAGAGGAAGAAGCACACACAAACAGCAAAGATCAGGACTTTATTGGCAGGAGCGGCAGTGCAGGCCAGCTTTAAGACAGCAAGAATTTCACAGGAGAAGTGGACAGCCTCGCAGGGGCCACAGAAAGGCAGGTGTAAAGCCAGAGAGGCTTGCAGTGTACCAAATACGAACGCCAAAGCCCACAAAACTGTGGCAAGGGTGAGGCGCAGCCTCCAGATCATGATGAGGGCACAGCAGAGGGGACGGCAGATTGCCACGTAGCGAACATGAGACATCACGGCCAGCAGCACGCACGCTGTAAGTGCAAAGATTAAATAAAGATGGATCTGTGCCCCACACCCAGCAACGGAGAGGGTTCTGCCTTGTCCAAGGAGGCTCCTTAGCATACGGGGACATTGCTGGAGGCGTAGCAGATGTCCGCGATGGAGAGGTGGCAGAGGAAGAAGTACCTGGGGCTGTGGAGGCAGTAGTCCAGGCAGATACGCAGAAAGACAAGTGTGTTTCCCATCCGAGTGGCAGAGCAGAGGGCAGAGAAAAGGCCAAAGAGGCAGCGCTGCAGGGCTGGGGTGCTGCAGAACCCCAGGAAGACGAATTCTGTGACAGTCTTTTCATTCTGCACGCTGTGCTGGAGGTGAGGCAGCACAAACTGCGACCACGGAGATCTGGAAGCGAAGGAGCAAGGAAAAGGAAAGAAAAAGGAGAGTTTTCCTAAGAATGTTGTGTCCTTTACTCTTTACGCTGCAGCTCCCTTCTCCCTGTTTTTCCCTCTGACTCCAGTGAAAGGTGCGTACTACCCTCCCCACGCTGAGTGACGTACATCTGAATTGCAAGCTCCAATCTCCCTGCAAACTTTGAGCAGTTTGACCAATCTCGCACAACTTTGCTGCCTAGCTTGCCCTTGAAGTCTTTCTTTTCCTGGGTTGGTTTTGGGTTTTTTTTGCAGGGGGTGGGGAGGGGCAGGGTGTGGTGTCGCTGTTGGAGAAGATAAGATGATGAAGATTGCAGGTGTCGATTAAGGTGAAGCCAGAACAACTTCAAAGCAGCCGTTTTAAATTAAGTCCATATTAAAAGGAATGCACAGTTCACAGAATAATTCCAGTTTTACCATTAAACCAACCAGCATTTCCAAGCCACTGCTGTGTCCTCTTTACCTTGGTGAAATGCATTCCTATTGAATCCTGCAGTTGCTTGAGCCAACTCCCGTATCCCAGCAGGGAGGCTACTGCAGGTCCAGGAAGGTCAGGCAGAACATCACCTTGGTTCCTGCTGTGCAGCTGCTCGCCGTTACCAGTTTCGCAGGGTGCTGGTCAAGGTCCCTGGGCATCCCCTGGCACTTGTCTCCACGCAGCTCTCTGGTCTCCAAGATCTTCCGCCACTTCCAGGATACTTCCTCCAGCCAGGATCTTCACCTTTTCCTTCCTGGGTCCCCTCCTTCTCTTCAAGATCCCTTCTTCTTTCTGGGAACCCTTCTTTTTGCCACCACCTCTTCTTTCTGGAACCCCACGCCCCCAGTGTTCCCAATCTAAGTTGTCTATGGGAGCAGTACAATGCCTGATCAGCCTCCGAATTAAGGCTTCTCTCTCCTAGCTCGTTATTAACTGTAGGATTCGGGACATGCCACTTTTGCTTATTCCAGGTGTTACCCAAATTTACAACCAGCCCACGCTGGCTGCGTGTAGCGAGAAGCAGGCTTCTGCTTGACAGCTCAGAATCCAGTTTCAGACATTCACATGCACAGACCTTGCCACACACGTGCACCCAGTCACGTCTCGCCTGGTAACCTTCACAGTTTGAGCCAGTTTTTTGTCTACGGCCGGGCTTCAGAGGCAGGGCATGGCCACAGAAGCGCATTCCCCCCGTCAGTCTGTGAGGTGAGCAAGGGAGAGTCAATACTTGTCTGGTGAGCCTCATACCCAGACAAGCTGGGCGATCCCTCTCCTGCGACAGCCCTGGGAAAAGCCACAGCAGGGTGCTCCCTTGCCTCTGCCTAGGTCCCTGGGGTTCCCCTGCCTGCCATTGCTCCTTTGTCCTCCTCTGTGTTTGTGGAGATGAACCTTTAACCACACAACCTAACACCTACAACATCGGGAAAAAGAGAGGCTGCAGAGGGTCCAGCGGGGAAGGTCGCCGATGTCAAATGCTCTTTGTGAGAGGCAGCACACCCAGCTCACCTCCTCGCTCCTGAGCTGCTCTATCGGAAGCACTGCGTGCAGGACGCTCTGTTCAACAGGCTGTGTCTGTATCTGACTGCCTTGTCCTCGCTACAGCACCGTGTGCTGGGGGAATGCCACGGAGAGCAAGGAGGACGCTCTTTCCCCAGGAGCAACGGAGGGTGCTCAGCTGAGTGCTGCTGCAGGGGCCACAGTGGGGCAGGCAGGCAGGGAGGGGAAGGCAGGAACGAGGGAGCTGGGAGTCACCGGCCAGTCTGGGAGATGCCCCCCGAGAGGCTCGAGAACCCTGGAAGCACAGGACGAGCTTAGAGGAGGTTCAACGTGAGGCCCTGTGGTTAACCATCCCCTCCAGATCTGGATCTTCTCTGGTTCCCAAGTTACCGTGCAGTTTAACAGCCTGCTGCAGAGATCCTGACTGGGAGATCACTGTACCTCCAGGAGTTGGGGATCCACCTAACAGTTCACCGGAGCGGGTGCAGGTCTGTGCTGCACCGTACGTACGGCGTGGCCTTCAGGCTGTGTCCCTACACATGGCCCTTGGCCGCAGGATAAACGGAGCTGGTTGACTGTGACAGAGGAGCCTCCAGGCAGCTCCTGCTTGGTACCAGCGATTACGCCACCTGCGCGGCCCTGCCGTTATCTAAAGTGCAGCAAGAAGTCCGCGCGTGAACATCCTTTACGCATAGAGTTGTTTTCTTCTAAGAAAAGTTGTATAACACCGTGAATGACCAAAAGGAGGAACTTCTCCACAGGCAGGATCTGTACAGTGTGCCAAGGGAAAATCCATCTGGGGTCTGCCCAATGCTGCATGAACGCAGGGTCCCCAGCATCTGAAGGGACCTAAGATTTACTTGCTACCGAGATGCCTCTTCTTGCTGCCTGTATGCCTTCTTCCTGGCTACGTTGCCTCCCAAGATCTTGCCCACCCCCAGCCTACTGGGGAGGGGGGGAATGTTAGAGAGACAGCCTTGATGCTGTGCCAGCACTGCTCAGCCATGGCCAAAACACTGCTGTGTTATCAACAGCTTTCTAGCTACCAGTACAGAGCACAGCACTACGAGGGCTGCTATGGGGTAAAAGAACTCCAACTCAGCCAGACCCAATACAGAAGGAAAGTGGAGGAACAACAGAGGGGGCAGCCCAGGGACACAGAGCCCCCCCCAGGTCTCATCTGGCCGCTCCTGTGACCATACGGTGTACTCAAAATCAAATACCTGAAGTGCTCCCTTAGATGCAGTGTACAGCCAGGGGACAAGAAGGTGGCAGTTCTGCATTTTGCAGCTCCCAGGCTGATGGCAGAGCCAAAGCAAAAAAACCAAAACCAAAACCAAACCAAGCAAGAGAGGTAAAACTGAAGCGCAGGGAGCAAATGCTTCTCTTTCACCTTAGGCCAACTGCTCGGACGCTCTCTATGCTGCCCTGCCACAGAGGGCATCCCTCTCGTACCAGTAAGAGACAGAAGAGTGAATTAAAGCCAGGACCCCAAACCAGACCAAAAACCCGGTCGTGATGAAGAAGAAAGTGGAGAATGCATCAAATATAACAGAAAATTATTTTGGACATTCCCAGTTTACATTTGGAAAAAAGAGGAAAAAAAAAAAGCGGAGGAATTAGGTATTAAAAGAAGAGCACTGAATGATAAAGCAGTAGCAGTCCCTCTACCACTACAAACCCACACCCCCACACGCACACGTACGCACACAGACTTAACACCACCAAACTCCCATTGACTGTGACGTTCACCTCAGCTTGCTGGTCTAGAGACACTGAATGCCTGAAGCACACCAAGGATAACTGAAAACATCTGCATGGCTTTAATGGGAATCCTCCAACTGAAACAAAGCGCTTTCTCCCTCTGTCTGCGTTGGCACATCCCCGAGTCACGCTCTCGCTCCTCTCCTTCCAAGTCAAGATTCCTAAACGTGAAAAGCGGGAGTGGGGAAAGGCAAAGGGAAGAGAAAAAGAGGGAGAGCATCATCAGTGGAAGACCTGCCAGCTGCTGCTGATTCAGCCCTGTTTGGGGGACCACCCCAGCAGAGAGGAGCTGGTTTGCATGCCACGGTCCTCACTGCCTGTTCCCAGGGACAGGCTGTTTGCTCAGCCTTGCCGGCCAAAGCGTGGGAAAAGCGTAGGCGTGCACCGTCGCTTGCAGAGGAGCACGGACACGTTCGTGTGCAATCCTTTACCTTTTTCCTCCCTGGATTCAAAGGGTTTCTGTCTTCAAAGTGAGAGCCTTCCATACAGTCGTTTGTGACATTTCATCCAGGATAATAATCTCAGAAGGATCAGTCCTGCAATAAATATTTTACACAGCAATCCGTGATTATGGGAACTGATGCCACCAAGGGCATTAGCATCAGCAAGAGGAACAGCGGAGCCCTGAGAATCAAAGCTGCGCATAAGCATGGGAGGTTTTGCTGGATGAGGAGTTTTGGGAGGCAAGCTGGGGAGCTGCAGAGCAACAGCTCTGTGCAAAGGCTCTTGCTGGGGTTTAGCCCTGGTCCGGGTTCCTAAGCCACTGCTGGTACAGATCACGCCTGCAACTCCTCATGTGTAAGTATGAGGAACTCCAGCTACCGTAAAGGCGCTGATGATGCAAGGTTTGGGGGTCAAACGCGAGTGCTGCAGCCACTCTGCTTGGGGTCAGAGCCCTGCGATCACCTCCTGCAGCCCTGCCCCCGAATTTGATTTTCCCACCAAGCTGCCTGCTGGTTTCTGTGGGATGCCCCACAAAGAGGCAAGTGGAGAAAACTCTGCCAAACCCCTTCAAGCTAATCTTGCCGGGGGTCCTGGCGCTTGATGGGGCTTTACCTGTCACTGCCTTGCTTTGGGATATCCATGTCACTGGTCTTCCCCACGTTCAGCTGAACTGAACTTGCAGCAGCAGCAGCTTCCATCGCCCTCCTGGACTCCTGAGGTAAAAAAGGGACAAATCACGTTCTCTGTCTTTGGTCAAAGTGGAGATAAGCTGAATGCCCAGCACAAAGTTAGCAGTCTGCCCTCCCCTTCTGCCCCTTGGCAGCTATAGGTATTAGTGCAGCAGGGTAGAAACCGTTCACTCCAAAGGTTTTGGGGCAGGGGGATTGGGTGTTCAAAACACGATTATGAGCAAATCTTGCCAGCAGCAGCAGCAGCACCTTCTAATAATAATCATCGTAATGATAATGACCTTTGTGAAAAACGACTCGTTTTAAAAATTACACCTGTATTCAAGCGTTCAGCTCACTGCTACTTGAGGAAACAAAGGTTACAACGTGGGATCCAGGCTATTGGGATCTATTTCGATTGAGTGCTGATCTTCCCCCAACGTTTCCAGACAAGCTGTAAGAGAAACAGGCAACCTCACAGCCCGACGGAGATGTCCAGCCCCGAGGACCCAGCAAGCCTTACCTCTTCTTCTTCTCTGGCTTCATTTCTGGCATCGTCCAACTTCTTCTTCCTTTCTGGCATAAGGTCATCCAGAAAGCTGAGCTCGCGCTTTGAGAAGCAGAAATCCATCGCTTTCCGGACAAAGACGAGAGCCAAAACCTTCACGAATAAGAGGGAAGATGCGGTGAGCTCAGAGACGATGCCACCTCTCACTCCAACGCTGCAAACACCCCGCTGCTGAGCGGCGGCAGCTCTTACCATCATGGGAAAGATGATGGCGGCACGGGACACCTTGATGGTCCAGAGCAGGACGAGGCAGGTCAGCTGGATCACCGTGAACAAATGCACCTTTTGCAAGGGCACGTGCCGCAGGTAGATGAAATCCGGCTGGTGTTTCGCTGGCATCCAAAACAGCTTCAAGCGATCAAAGAACTGCAAAATAAAAGGGAAAGGTTGCCGCCTTGGGACTGCGGCAAGTTTCTGGCCCTCTCGAGACGTGGAGGCGGTTTGCAGCATCTCGCTTGCCGTCAGAAATCCTGGATCCCACCGCGTTCCTCCTGGGAGCAGCACCCATTTTCCCTTCGCTCCATCTATCAACCGGCTTGCCCCTGAGAGCTGCCCACCAAACGGCAACTATTCCGTGCCATTCCATTATTAGCATTTCTCGGCCCACTGAATCCCCCAGCGAGGATTTCCACCAGTGGCAGAAACTGCCTTCCCTTTGCACTGAATTCCCCCGCTTTCACGTAACCAAACACTGACCTGCCCTAAACCCTGAAACAGAGAGCGCTGAACTTGCCTGGTCCTCCCAGCCCTATATACCTCCTGTGCCTCCACCAATCTTTTTCTTACACAAAAGAGTTTCATTGCTTGCTCTGCAAGAAGTTTTTCCCATGCCACTGCTTTTTTCCCTGCTGCTACGGAGACAAAATACCAGGGAAACGACATGCTGCACGCTGTAAAAGAGTCCGTACCTGAATTCCTCTGAGCGACGACACACCCATGTAGAGAAAGACGCCATAGAGCACAGGCATTGGTATAAACTGGGGGGGAAAAGAGAAAAAAAAAAGAGAATGCAATCGTTTCTTTCTCCATATTGCATTTTCAGTATTACCACCCTCTTCCACAGGCACTGCCTAAAATTGCTTGAAGCCTTCCAGCTTCCATTCAGGCTTACAGATGGGTCAGGTTTTAACCATTAAAGATTTTGTGCGCACGAGTGAGCTAAGGCTCTGCTTTAGGCTGAACTTTGGAGTTACCTCTCCTCAGAATACTCCTATTTTCCAGAAAGGTTGGAGGAAAATAGGCGATTTCACCCGTGCTACCCTATGCCGCATTCTGTGGCGGTAGAAAAACACTTCTGCCTAATCTTGGGGCAAGAGGCAAAGGCCACAGGCCTCCTTTTAGCCTAGAGACGAGATTACTTTGTGGGAGGAACGTGCAAGGAAGCCCACGGGGATGACCTCAGTGTGTTTAGCTCCTGGGAACAGCTGCTCCAGGGCATTTGGGGAGCAAATTGCAGCCCGTAAAGGGCTGCCTGTTTGAAAGAGAGCAGACGTGCTGGTCTCAATATGCTCAGCTGTAACCCATAAACATGGGCGGGCCTGAAAGACACCCGAAAATTCAAGCAGTTGCGTTGCTCGCTTGCCTCGAGCACACCAAACGGGGGCCCGAAGGGCTGCAAAGCCTAACCGAGGCTGGTTCCCACCGTGGGTCAAGCCCCAAGGGTTGGGATCACCCCCTCCTCCTCCGCTCCACAACTAACTACTCAGGCCTGCAGAGAGGGGACTGTTTTTCTGTAACCTCCAACAAGCTCGCGGTTGTCGGGTGGTTTGCATTTTCCTCTCACCTTTAACACGGAAGTGAAGAAGACGGAGCAGCCCATGAGCCCAAAGATCAGCAAGCCAGTGACTCTCTGCTCTCGTATCCCCAGAAACTTGGGTTGTTCTCCTGGAGCTGAGCAGTCAGACTCTACTTTGAGGCTATTCACGTGGGTGATGGACAGGACGGTCGCAGCCACAAACCAGGGCAGCCCCATCACCGAGCACACCCCCAGCATCACGGCCACCACGAAAAGGTCCAGGTGGTACCCGCATCCTTTCTGCAGGCAGGAAAACAAGAAACAGAGCATCCCATAGCACAAGAGCAAGGATAACGTCGCAAGTCAGACTCAAACCCTGCTCGAGCACAGGTCAACTTCTTCAGAATTTAAAACAAGAAATGGAAACAAGTACGGGTGTACGCAGGCTTTGCACAAGCACCTGGCATGAAAATCTGGCAGGAGTTCAGACACAAGGGATATGGGGAGCTTGTGCGATACATACTTCTCCAAAAAAACCCCACCCACAACCCAAAACCACCAAACCGTTGTTTTCACTCACAAAGAAAATTCTACCACTTGCGAGGAAGGTGTGACTCTGAGTTATCCCTGGCAGCGCATCAAAACAATGCATTCCCCGCACCTGCTGCCGCTGCCGTTTCAAAACAAAAACGCGCTTCCATATTGCTCCAAGATTAATTTGCTCCTCCAAAAGGTTGCTCATCTGAACTGCCCTGTCACTTGCTCCCTGCATCATCGTTAATCCAGGAGAGCATCCTGCCACGCAGCCTGACCTTGTCCCAAACCAATGCCTTCAGAAAGCATCGGCAATAAGAGCTTCTCCCCAGACCTGCAGCCCAGAAGGGGCTGGGGCCGGGGTCATCTCTCGCAGGCCCTTACCTTCAGCTTGTGCTCCTTCCTGTTCACAATAACGGCACTGATCTGCTGGTCCATGAATATCAAGATGGTGCAGAGCAGAGCTGGGACGAGCGCAGCCAACACCGTCCACCAAGGGTTGGGTCCTATGGGGTTGATGAACCACCCGCGGTCGCCTCTGGTAGGCTGCAACAAAGCCCACACATCAGCATCGTCTCCCAGCCCAGGCACTCCACTGGCTTTCCTTTTCCCCTCCCTCCCTGTGTCAGAGCACCTCCCAGCCCTGGCTTCATGTCCCCCTCTCCCGTGGGCTTCAGCAGTGCCAGTCTCCTCTTTGCAAGCACCTCTAGGTACTTCTCCTGTAGGTAACTAGTTTTGGGGCCATCTTCTCGTTGCCAGGAGGAAGCAAGGCACTTGGAGGTGGAAGAGGAGATGGTCACACCACCAGCATCTCCTCCAGACTCAGCCCTGCCCTGCCCCGGCATCACCTTGTGGCACCCCCACGTGCCAAAACACCCCATTACCTTGAACGTGTGGGGGACCTGGAGCTTTGGCGATGGGATCCCAACCACAAAGTCAAGGAGCACCATGATGGCGATGGTGAGGAAAACAGCAAAGTCGCTCACCGTGGACCGTACCTGGGGCGAGAAACCAGAGGTGAAAGGGGCATGGCAAACAGGGCCGTAACGTGAGATGCAAGAGTTGCGGACATCCACAACATTCAGGCTGGTTAACCAAATCCCACCACCCCTCTGAGCACATGCAGCCTGATCCCTTGCTTAGATACTGTTGCTGTGTTTGTCCCCGTGAGATCTGGTGTCAGATAATAAAAAAAGCTTAATTAGGCGGACAAGGGTTGGTTTAAGTCAAAACCTAAAAATAATAATAATAATATTAAAAATAAGAAAAGAGATGTCTGCCACTACAGCTACACTCACAGCTACAACGGCAACAAGGCACTGAGGCATCCTTTAGTCCTCAAAAGGAACCTCCTCATTCGAATCTACTTTCCGCTCGAGCACATAATGCGCAGAAGGTAGGGAAAAAAAACCACAACCCCAACCCCCAAAACTTTGGGAAACCTGACTTCCTACTACCTGAGGAGGGGGAAAAAAAAAAAAATTAAAAAAAATCAAACCCCAAAAATCTTCAATCTGGGGCAGATCGCGAGGCAGGTGGGAAATGCTACGATGATTTTGCACTCACGGAAATGAGTGCGGGACATCCAAGCTCTTGGAGAGCTTGGCCTGCAAGGCCAACGTTTCCCAGCTTGACCATGGCGGGGCTAATACTGCTTAGTGCTCCAGGAAAGCCATTTTGGGAAACGAGTGTGGAGATGGACGCTGGCCACCATCTTCTACTTACTCTGGTTGGAAAGTAGCGGCTGGTTTTAAACTTCTTCAAGAAGCTTGACAGGGCAAAGGTGGCGAAGAAGAGGATGCAGCACCAGAGGAACACATCAGGCGTGTAGGGGCCGTCGCGTCCACAGGCAGGTCCTTGAAACTCCCCACGCAAATGCCGACATTCCTGGAGAAACAGAGCGTCAGGACACAAAGGCAGTGCACGTGCGGCAGGGAAACCTCGCGTAGCTAGGGGGTTTTGAGGATCTTGGTCCAAGATCCACGACCCTCTAACTGCTCCTGCCAATGGAGATTTATATGTAATGAGCAGCAGCAGCTGAACAAGTGACACATCGAACTATAGAGCGGAGAAACGAGATGTGAGGGGACACCATACCACGCACCCTCGGCACATCCTCTGCCTGCCATTCGAGCAATCGTGGCTAAAGAAGACACCAGAGGGGAAGGAAACACTGGAAACTCTTGGGGAGAGAGAGAGAGGGAAGAGGGAAGGAGGGCTAAAGACAACCATGGTAGGAAAGGAGGAGAAGAGACAAATCGTCCCTTCCCAGGGGAGGGCTCGCAGAACCTGGCCAAGAGGGGATGAAGGCCACCATAAGAGCCTGCCGCCCTAGGCCCGGGCTCTGCTTCCAGCCACAACAGCCTGAGAGGCTGCTCAGACATGCAAATTTATGCATGTACCTACAGACAGCACTGAACGAGAAAGCAAGGCCCAGAGTTACTAGGAACCCATTAAGGAGGCCAATTACTACCTTTCAAGCATGAACTTAAGTCCTACCTACAACTTCTACAATAATCAAACCACCCACTACTTAACCTTCCTCCCAGTCAGAAATACTGTCCGGCAACAGGCTTGAGGGGGACACTTGCTACCTACCCACAACGTTGGGGACCAGGTAGACTGGGACAAGGTGGACTCTCCTCCCGAGGACCAAGCGGTTTTAACAAACCACACGCTAGATTTAAGCAAGGACTTTTCCGAGCAGCACTAGCACAGTTTGAAGCCCATCATTCCCTGAAGGGCTCTGACTTTTGCACCATGCAAATGCCCCTGGACCCCGTGGCCGCGGCGCGAGGAAGCAGTGGCTCGGGGCACTTACGGTCACCGTGAGGTTTTCCCAGGCGATGCCAGACACGTTGATCCCGTTGCTCGCCCAGAAACGCAGCGTTTCGTTGCTGGGATGGGTCGGTGCCTCACACTTACAGCTGGGAGGAGAGAAGCCAAGACAGGGGTAAGGGAAAGGCGATGGAGGTGCAGCCCGCAGCTCCTGCCAAGGGGCAGCAGCTTTCTCAGGGGGAAAAAAACCCACTAGTAGCTGGTGAGGAAGTCCAGCTTGCTGTGCATGTGCACAGGGTAGGTGTCTCGCAGGTGACTCAGCTTCTCCAGAGCCTCGTAGATGAAGATGATGCAGATGAGGGAGGCAAAGGCTTCTTCCGTGAAGCGGGTGACGTAGCACACCAAACAGCTGGCATCGGTGGCCACCAGCACTATGCACAAGAAGGCGGTCCACAGCCCAATGCACGCCCGCAGAGACAGATAGGAGAGCGTGTACTCCCTGGGAAAGCAAAATGAAACAAAGGCTGCAAAGGCCAGCAAGAGGCCCTGAGACATGCCTGCCTTCGGGGAAAACAGGGAGCAATTCTGGAGCGTGTCAAGGCTGCGGATGGGAAATGCAGTTTCCATGTACTACTACAGAGAGCCTCGGGGCTGTGGTGCAGGGTGTAGACCCACAGGAGGAGAGGCCAATTATTTAGTTACCACTGTTGAACAAGGATCTTGTGTTAACACCTTGGAGGCTGCCTGAGGTCAGGTCCCTCTTGGGCCAGGTGGTGTTCTCCCACATCACCCTGATGCCCTGACACTGAAACCAGCTGGGTTTGCACCCAGTCACCTGCTGCCAGCAAGCTGGGGCTTAATGATAAACCTTATGGCAATAAGGGTGGTTTATCTCCCATCAAAGCCATAGCAACAAAAGGACTGTCACTAAAATCTAGCAACTACCCCTAAGAAACAGAAAAGCAAAGCAAAGCATCTTTTCTCCATCACTGCCCCCTTCTGAAGGCTCTCGCAGCACCCAGCTGCGGCAGCCAGCCTTACTTGCAGAATTTGTAGAGGATCTTCTCAAACACGAGGACGGGTCCGGTGCTGCCGAGGATGGTGAGAGGTTGGCCGGCAAAGAGGCAATACACCACGCCGGCCATGGACGCGCCCAGCAGCGACTCCATGGCACTCTGTCCGGGGAAGAGAGGCAGCCGTGAGTAAATAAATCGTTAGGGAGAAACAAAAACCAAAGCCGATTCACTGCAGCGAGGACTTTGGCCTGACTTTTATCCTCCCCCATGCCCCCCAACAGAGAGAGGTGCTCACTATCTGGCCATTGGTCGCCTCCCCCAGCAGTCCCCCAAAGGTGATGACAGGGGACATGCAGGCACAGTAGAGGAAGAGGAAGGACGCCAGGCACTGCAGGCTCAGACCATCCCGGAAGTCGCTCCAGAACCACGGGGCTTTCCGCTTCACGTCCAGGGTCAAACCTCCAAAGAGCCTGCAGGAAGGAAAAAGAAGAGAGTCTGTTCTCTTGGAGGAACACGGTGACTTTGCTTTGCTGCAGAAGGGCAATCAGAAGCACGGAGTCACTTTCGTGGCTAAAAAGAAGCACTCTCCTTCCTCCCAAATCAAGGAAACCTGCGTGCAATGGTGATGGCTGGGGCTGAGCCCAGCTGCCCAGATCTCCCCCCTGCCCAGCCCAGGGGACCAAGCTGGCAATGCGGAGCCCCTTCGTTGAACCAGCTAACCCCAAAGACCTGCTAGAAGGGAGGGTGCATGCTCAGATTTGAGAAGCAAACAGAAAAAAAACCCAAACTATTAAAGCTCCCACCTTCCCGTCCGCTGCAGTTCAGGGCCACTGTGTTTCTCCAGCGTGCTGTGAGAAGCACTGTCGTCAAGAGCTCCTGGCATCTTCCTTTTTTCCTGTTAAAATGGAAGTAAGATAAAGCTATGGACTTGTAACCGCTGGCTTGTTTTGCTTCTGGTCTGCCTCTGTGACTGTGTCAGAGTGGGACCTTGTGAATTTGGGCCCCTGAACAGCATCCCCAGCCGTCCCGCCCATCCCCCTCGCGCCTCCCACCTGCGAAGGGACGTTTTTCGGGGGCTCGATTCGGATCGATGGATCCCACTCTCCTGGCGGCAAGACCGTGACCTGATCCAGAAACTCGTCGATGCCAGCCACGAGGTCAGCCCCGTTCTTGGCTTTATAGGCAACGTCACGGAAAACCTGCCAATGGAAGACAACCTGGTGAGAGGACAACCCAGCTCGGAGGTCCTAACCAGTGCAATAAGCTCTTGGCTAAACGCAAGGCTTTTTCCCCAAAATTTCCTGCTGGAAAGGGCAGGAAATACTCCCCCAAAAGGAAAAATCTGTGCGTCAGGGCATTTGTAATCATCTCCCCCACGAGGCCCCCGTCCCCCATGGCACACCATACCCTTCTGCTTAAAGAGCAAGAGAAGTTTGACTGGCCCTGGCAATGCCACCACTGGGGACAGCGTGCTGGGGACCCCGGCAAGAAGGATGAGGTGCAGGATGCACCCCGGGTGGGATTTCAGCCTCCAGGATGTGGGGTGATGCAAATCTGCGTGTTCGCTTTGGGGTGAGAAAGAGGGCTGGGCTATTTGGAGAGCTGCGGGCAGCTGGGACAGCAAATCCTCTTCCTCACTACTTCAGAGACAGGGAGAGCTGAAGAAAGGCAAAAATGACCCGGAGCTATCTCATCTTGTCGCACCTCATCTGTCATGATAGTGGCCATGGACCTGCCGATCTCATGGTACTGATGGGCTTTTCCTTCTGGTCCAAGCAAAACAAACAGGAACCTGGGCAAGAAAAACAAAATGAGAGAGAGAAGAAGGTGTCCTTCCTCCAAGAGCACCCAGGGAAAGCCCTGGCAGCTCCCAGCCCGGAGCGTGGCTCAAGACGGGACACGTAGGCTCAGCGACGCCACGATGAATTTGAAATTCTTCAAAACCGACGGCAAATTTCATTTGGGGGCCAACTTTCATTACAATTGGCCGATGGGTTTAAAAGCTACAGCAGGGAATGGAGAAATGAAGGCGAGGAGATGTGGGTGGGGGAAACGTGCTTGCTCCCCCTCCCACTCGCCTTGTTCCCTTGGGACACCAAACTGATGCCTGCAACTCGATCTTTGGTTGGGTGTCTTTTTTACGGAAAAAATTTGCGCTTCTCATTCGCACCTTGTTGGGATGGGAACTTCCGTCATGCCCGAGAGGAGGACAGCCGGGCTCAGGCGGACAAATGCCACGATGGGCTGGTGAAGGAAATCCAGCTCTCCTACGAGCACGTTGGATGCTTCAGCCCCGGTGGGAATTTTCTTCATGAAGTGCAGCTCCGCCTGGGCACGACAAGCGATTTTCAGGCAATTACCCCAAAAGCAAAGCCCACAGCGCTCTGCAGCACACTCTCCAGCCAAGTTTGCAAGAGCAAATCTGGCCCTAAAGGCGTGAGAAAGCTACGAGTGTCTCACCTTGCTTAAATCCGTTGCTCTGCTCTCAGGGTTCACCCCATCTTTAGCTTCTGCAGCGGTGGGAGAAGGACAAGAGGTGATTGTTTGGGCTGGTAGGAAAAAGAAAGACACTCAGAAAGATGGACGAGGAGCAACTGGGACGCTTCTCCTTTGCCCGGACAAGTCTAATGGGGCCACAGCCCTGCAGAAAGCCTCACCTGGCTTGTAGAGGAGGTGCAGGTCTGACTGCCTCTTGCTCACATCAGCAAACGAGCAGACAGCGGGCAGAAGGTTGGTTGTCTTCTCGTTCTGATGGTGGTGCTTCCTCAAAAGGACTTCTCGAACTTGCGCCCGCACGTGCTCGTCAAACTCCGTGGACTGTTCTTGCTGGGCCAGGATCGTATCTGAGGATGGCAAAGGGAAACAAAGCCATCAGAGCAGAAACCCCAACAAGTCCCGACCCCCAAAGCCCCCAGGGAAGGCTGTGCCACACAGGCTGCACCCTAATGCCGGCTCAGCCTTGCATAGCAAGGCCTTTTAATAATGTTCAGCCTTTGCAGCCAAAACGAGAATTTTCTTCTGCTAAGAAACATGGCATCCTAGTGCTTATTCATCATTCCGCTAAGATAAATATTTCCCATTCTAAATGACGCAATTTTCTTGCCCGACCTGGCCTTTCTGACTCTACACGTTCACCCAAATTATAAGCGATCTATAGCACAGACGTTCCCAGAGCTTCCCGTGCTGATGGAGTGCAATTTGCCGAGCCCAGGGAGAAACGTGCTAAGAACGGCTCCGACTTCTCCAGCCCTTGAAAGGGCTGAATGGAGACCTGCCGCCAGTCAAAGATAACTTCTCCAAAGCGGCTTTTGCAATTAACTTCAAGTATCTTCCCCACAGAAATACACTGCTTGGTCATCGCCAGATAAACTCTGCCTTAAAACTCTTACATGCTGGATCTTAAGGCAAAAGCAAAAAAAAGAATGCGAGGAAACAGCTTGTAAGAAATAGTTCCTTTAAGGAGGTTCAGCTCTTACGCAGACTCTGTATTTCTAAGAGCAGCCTGCTAAGCCCTGACACACGCTCCTTTTTGGCTGCAGAATATTCTCTAGTGGCTTCTCCAACCCCACAAACTGCTTTCAAAAGGACCCCGCATTGGAATAAAAAAACGGTGCGACTGTTGCATGCCCAGTCTACATCCAAAAACAGCTCATGAGAAAAACACAGTGGCACTTCTGGAAAAGGACGTGCCATTGGGGCAGGGTTTGATTTGGGAGTGAAGAGCACCGTGGCGAGCTGAGCTCGGCCGTTCCCGGAGGGATGCAGCGCCCATGGTACCTGCAATCTCTTCGATGCTGTTGGCACAAATGTCCAGCAGCACCGACCCGTTGCTGATGCAGCTCCTCAGCTCGGAGAGGCTGTGCAAGGACAGCGTGCCAACGCAGGGCTTGCTCCAGCGCTCGCCGCCATCTTCCACGTCCTCCTCAAACTTCAGCCACCTGCGGACATCGGGTGCGATCAGCCCCATTGCAAGAAAACAGCCCCAGCTCTGCAACCCCTTTGACAGAGCCACGGGGTGGCAAGAGGAGAAGGCTCCTCGTGCCGCCACCTGCAGCTGCAAAAGCTTCGCGTCCTGGAGAGGAGAAAGCAGAGCCCACGGGCGCTGCCGGTGCAGGGACTCCTCTCCCACCGCAGCCAAGCAGCAGGGATTTACCTTGCCGTTTCCTTCCACTCGCCATCTCGGCCCTCTTTTACACAGATCTCATCCAGCTCGGAGAACAAGTGGTGAGGGAGGTGCTGCTCGTCCTCCTTGCTCCTGAGAATGAACTGCACCCGCTGGGACGGGGAGCCTGGGGGCAGAAGGCAAAGACCCATCCCGTTACCGCGCCTGAACACAGCTCGTCACGCTCACGTGCAAAGTGGCCATCAGCACCAGTGCAGCCATAAACACTGGGCTGGCCCCTCTCCTCTGCGTCTGTCTGGGCTTGCACAGAGCCGTGGAGAAGGAGAAGCATCTAGTCCACCTCTGCATGAGGATGGGCTGCTTTCCTTCCCCGCATTGCCATTTTTAAAGCCAGGATCCCTCTAAGGAAGACGAGCCTAAACCCATTATGCATTTAACTGCATTAAAAAAAACACAAACAAAAAAAAACAACAAAAAAAAAGAAAACTTGGGAAAAAGAGGGTGTTGCTCAATACGGCCACTTTCCCTCGGAAGAACAGCAACTCACTCAAACTAGCCACGGGGACCTGCTTGCAGAAGGCCCCAGCGCCCACGTTGCCCCCAGGAGTTTAGCGAATGCCGCGGTGGGACTTACAGTGGTAGCCCTGCTCCATCGGGGCAGAGTCCTTCTCCCGTTCCCCTTCCCGATGCTTCTGGCTGTGGCGTCGGTGATGCCGGTGGCTCTGCCTAACCAGTGGCATCCGCGCGCCCACGTACAGGGTCCGGTGGCCTGCGAAAAAGCAGCGGTTTTTGCAGCACTCTCGGCATTGCGGCAATGGTTGAGGTGGCCGGTGCCTTGCTAAGCCACGGTTATATATCCCAGGAGCAACGCCAGCTTCCCTGAATGTTATTTTCACTGGACCTCCTTTTTTCCAAGCCTATTTTACTCGAGCTTTGCAACAACACAGCAACAACAAGTGTTGGCTCTGGGTCATCTAAAAGTGCCCCCAAAGTATTGGACCTCTTCTCAAATTCCAGCTTCGGCTGGACAACACTCAGACTTGCTCATTAAGCAGCAACACAAGCTAATTATTTTCAAAATCTCTGTATGGCACGAGGCGACAAGAGACGATCAAATCAGTCCCATCGTAATGAACTCCAGAACAAAAAAAGAAAATCACAGCCCCGCGTCTGCAGCCCTGAAATGATTCTCCTGACCTCTCCAAGCCAGGAGCAGCCTCTGCGAGAAAAAAAGCCGTGAATTATCGAGCCCTGTGGCTACAACTCACACCGTGGCCTCCCGGGGGGCTTTTTCCCTCCGTTTAAAAAGCCGTAATAGTAAAAAACGTGACAATAACTGTGCTGCTTCATTGAGAAGCGCGGCACGTTTTGCTGCACATGATGTGACACCCGACAAGGCACACAGGAGAGACTTTGTGCAATGGGAAAACGCGCTGGGCTGGTGGCTCCTCTACCAGGATCTCAGCAGAGACTCACCTTCCAACTCCTCCTCCTCATAGTGAACACTGACAGTGTTGCTCCTTCTTCCCCGGTCAATCACTGCCTCCTCGTCATGTCTCTGTTTAGCAACGACAAGAAGGGAAAAGTTGGGGCTGGGGGTGGAGAGCTCCCTTACGTCCTCCCAGCCATCACCCACCCCTGCGTCCACGCGAGTCCACGAGCCATCACGCCTCTACGTGCCGCCTCCTCCTCCTTCAGGCACAGCCCTAAAACCACGGACTTGTAGGAGGTTTTCCTTCCCATACGCAAATAAAACAGCCCATAACATCACCTCTACTGTATACCACGAGAGTCTGGACGTCTTTAATACAGCAGGAGAGGGATGAGTGTTTCAGACCAAAAAAACCCACCTCCTGCTTTGTTCTTGAGGTTCCTGTCTAAAAAAGTGATTTCCAAACTGGAAAAAAACCAACCCCAACCCACAAAACTGCACTTTTGAGCCCCGGCCGTGCTACCTGTAACTCTTCCAGAAGTGTCATTTTGTAACCCCCGTTTGGGTTCATCCTCACGTCAGTCACTGGGTTTCGGGGACAACTGAACCTCCAGGTCAGTCAGGGGGCCCGATTCCCCAGGGACTGATGGAGTAGCCCTCACGGGAGGAGCTAAGTGGCACCCAGTGTGCACCAACTCCAGAGACACAATAGGGACCATTGTGAAATCACAAGCTATGATGCGGATCCAGGCAGCTACTTAAAGCCATGCACCCCTAGAGCCTTCCCGCTTGGAAAACTTAGTGCCTGGGGAGAAGCCAGCTCTGCTTGGAGCAAAAACTCTCCAGAACAGAGAAACTTCCTGCATGAGAGGTGTCAGGCTCAAAAGTGTGCAGAAGGAAAACCCTTCACAGGCTCGTTCACCCTCCTGAGAAGCAAAGCCCACTAGCAGCATCATGTTTTCTCTCTTTTTCTTTCTAACAGTAGAGCTGAAGCTCTAGCATCCTGAGGATAACAGGAGGCACAAATACGGTAGGGAAAAAGAATATCTTATTGGATCAATGGGTAGATTCAGAAAAAAACCCTGCTACACAGTAGTTTATCCTGGCTGCTAGCTAGAACCGAGAAGACTGTTTTTTCCACCTGGGTCAACAGTTCCGGTGAAACATACTACCCGCCTAGGACAGCTGCATCTGAGGAACAAGAATTAGTTATCTGCAATACAAGGAATAACAATGAGTCATTTAGTGCCATGATATTCATCAGGCTGCACAGAGAAACAAGAGACAAATGCATTTGAATAACCATGTCTTGTGTTACGTTTTAACCACTTAACATTCCGTGAGAAATACCCCAAGAGCTCAAGAAGAAAGAGCAGAAAGACAGGAGACAGGTGAAAGCCTAGAGCGCCAGCTAGACGGAATGAAAGACCCTTCCAGCAACAACAGCCTGAGAGGCTGCTCAGACATGCAAATTTATGCATGTACCTACAGACAGCACTGAATGAGAAAGCAAGGCCTGGGGGGATCATTTCCCCTCTGCTCAGGGCTGCTGGGGCCAGTCTGTGTGCTCTGTCCAGACTGGGCTCCCCAGGACAAGACTGGGACTCACTGGGGCGAGCCCAGCAAAGGGCCACAAAGGTGACGAAGGGACTGGAGCACTTTTCATATGCGGAGAGGCTGGGAGAGCTGGGACCCTTCAGCCTGGAGAAGGCTCAGGGAGCTCTTATCCATGTACATCTGATGGGAGGGAATGAAGAAGAGGGAACCGGGCTCTTCTCAGCAGCGCCTTCTGGCAGGACAAGAGGCAAAGGGCACAAACTGCAAAACATGAAATTAAAGCTGAACACAAGAAAAACTTTCTGACTGCAACTGTGGTCAAGCACTGCAACCGGTTGCCCACAGAAGTTGTGGTGTCTCCACCCTTGGAGTCCACTCAAAACCTGAGGGGACACGTCCTGGGCAACCTGCTCTGGGTGACCCTGCTTGAGCAGGAGGGCTTGGACTCAATGATATCAAAGGTCCCGAAAACCTCAACGGTTCTGTGAAAGCCACAGACAGAGATCTCTGCCTCAAGCCGAGAGGCAGCAGTCATCAGCCGACTCAGAGGAGCAGGCTGGGAGGCAGCTAGAAAACTCTTCCCAGTTCCTCCCTTGTCATCCCTGCCTCAGGTGTGCAAGCCAGTGCACCGCTCTGTTGAGCCGCCCAGTTCTCATCCCGCTGTGATTCTGCAGGTAACGTTAACACAAAGGAGTGAGAGGGGAAGAGCTTTAGTTAACGGCATGGGAACCTGAAAGCACAGGACAACTTTTCCCCAAATGTGGGCAATGCTGCTTAGATTCTGTCACCTAGGGAAGAGAAGGAAGACGACAAATGGGCCAAAGGGTTACACAGGAATGAAATACGAGGAAGGTGCAAGAGACATCAAAAACATCGATATGTGCCCCAGAAGACTATTTTGTAGTCAACTGACCTGCCCACACCCGACTGTGGGCATGAGGCCTCCGCTCCGACTTCCACTCTTCTCCTCTTCACCATTTCTTCCACTGCAGCACTATCTGACACTTCTTTTCTTCTCTTGACCTTCAAAACATTGCAAACTTGGTATTGATAAAATTTGATTTTGACTTTTCTATTTTAGAACAAAAGTCAGACTTAATATACATCTGTGTTTCGCAACATTGTCCAGGCTTATACAACAAAAACCAAAAAATGACTCAGGAATAAAAGATTAGCTGCCTTATTCAAACAGAAGGTAAGCACTGAGAGGCCATCCAGAGAATTATGCTCAACAGTTTTAAAGAAGAACTACTGCTTCCCAGGACATCCTATTGGCTCCATTTTTAGAGGAGGGCCTAGGAACATCATTAGCAGGAACGTAATGCTAGCAGAGAGAGCGGGATTTCCTCGGGGGGAATTTGGACAGGACACCTTCACTAATTCACTCCATCTTCAGACACTTACCTGTATTGAAAACAAACCCACCCTGAGATCTCACTAAACAACTACTTTCCAAAGAAGCTTAACTTGGTTGTTTTCGACACATGCAGCACTTAGGAAACTACTTCATTATTCAGCACTATTGACCTCATACAGACTCTCACAGCGAAGAAACCATTTGACAGCTCAGCTCAGACTTGGCGAAAACACATTTAACTGAAGCCAGCACGGCTCTCACGTCCTCAGGCAGGACTTCATTCAAAGTCCGCTGGAATTGACAGGAAGGTTTCCCTCAACTTGGATGGTTCTAGGTGAGAATTCACTCCCACCTTACACTGCCTGACTGACACCCAGAAACAGGACAACTACAGCATTGCCTAGATATATCTTCTGCTTCTCCAGACTACTTGGAATATCACTTTTTTTAAAAAAAAAAACAACACACAAAAGAGAACCACACACGCAACTTAAAAGCTCATCACTGCCCTTGTTTACTTCTTTACCTGTAACAGAGGTATTGTAAAATCTGGTGAATATTTGGTGACTGGACTTTCTTTAAACAACTTTATAGTACATTTTTGCATTGCACCACACGTCCTGAGAACAAGATAAATGACTTAGAAACAATGCTGGACTTGCATATGATATCTTGAAACCGAAGAACTGCAAATACAGCTCTTTCAGAATTCCTGGCTGTGAATAACACAAGCCAGTGGGATGGGGACAATTGCTTTGGACTACTTGTCCATTTGATAAGGGAGACCAGAATATCTACTAAGTGCTCACAAGACAGACCAGCTGCAGCCTTTCCCAGGGACCAATCATCAGAACAGGAAACATAAGAAAAAAACCTCAGTTTTCACAACAGAGGAGGTTCAATGCAGAGTCCCACAGAGGTCTCAGCTGGGGCCTGAGGCTCTTCAGGGAATTCATAGAAAACCTGGAAAATGAGACACTAGGGAGGTGACAACATTTGCTAATTATACAAAAGACATTATTACCATTATTACTATCATTATTTAGAAAAACAAATGCATTCTTTCTTTAGGAAAACAGAAACAAAGAGCGTGAAATTCAACGTCAACAAATGTAGTCAAGCATAAGGAAGAAAAACACATGTTCCATATATATATGTGCTGGCTCCAGCCTAGTTACCGACATTCAAGAATGAAGGCTGGGAGCCACTGGGCATTGCTTCATAAAAATACTAGCTGAAGAGTCAGCAGTGGGTGAAAAGGCAAAGAGAAATTCCAGACATTTTCAAAAAAAGCAATACAGGACAAAAGAGAACACATTGCTATGCTCTATTTCAAATCCATGGTACAGCCATACCGCACGCAGTTTTGCTCCCTCTCATTCAAAGACACAGTGGAGGAAGGGAAAGGGAAAAGCAAGACATAGATCATAGATGTTTCCAGACATTATCCAAACATAACCATAGTGAATTACCACAAGATACGCCGTGCTGAAATAGAGCCGAGTTCTAGATACATCGTGCAAATGTAGGGATAAGGCACGAGGTGGACATTCTCATGTTTGAATCTCATCTTCGATACTCTCTCCCATTTACTGACATCTGAGAACAACAATAAGACTTAAGAACATAGCACTAACATTTCAAAGGAGCAGGAGTCCTCTTGTAAAGCTTCAAAAGTCATACCACACTGAACGTATATGCAGAAGGGAGCACCTACAATCTGTCCGTATGAACTTGGTGAAAAAGCGCTAGTAACACATTACAAGAAACACTCACCCAGGTGACACTCTCCCATCAGTTGCTTGCATTAATAGCATTGTGTTTCCTTAACTGTATCTGGCTTCAGTCCTGACATCTTCCCGCAAGAAACAACATGCCAGGCGCTCCCAACCCTGTGAATAAAACCTCATCAGCTTTCCTAACTAAAAAGTAATTTTTTTAAAAACTGAAAAGGACTAGGATTCACAGGAGTAGCGTCATTACATTCACTTCACAGTTCAAAATGGGAGGACAAAAGATAATTGACATGACAAACGCCACAGTTACAGACGTTCCTTCCTGGGGGTGCAGTTCGCACACCTAGGAGCTCATGCGTGCAAGAATGGGTGACGCCAGGCAGCAGTCTCCTTACGTGCCTCTGATCTCAGGAAGAAACAGGTAACGTGAATACTTTTACTCCATTTGCTAGCAGAAACTAACATCCTGAGGACCAGAGATGGAGCCCAAGATTTGCCTAGATGAAACGCTGACGCAATCAGTTCCTTTAAGGGATGAAATTGTTCGTTTGAGTTTGGCTTCAAGGACTCCCACAGCTGGTGATTAACTAAGAGGTATGCTACAGCGAGGAGCCCGACACACAGATTGCAGGACAACTCATCACGCCAGGCCTCTGAGCTTGCAGTTCTCCGCAGGGCCCGGTGCTGGCTGAGCAGGTGGATGGACTTCCCAGTTCTAGAAATACAAGCTCGGGAATCAAACCCTCCTCAAGCACGCAGGCAAAACTGGCTGCGCTTTAGCGAAGCAAACCAACAACGAGGCTTCGTTTGTTTGGGTGCCTCCTCTCTGACAATGCTCTGGGCTACTTTCTCTTCCTGGCAGTAAGAGGAATAAGTTGCTCTCATACATACCAGCTTCTGACAGGGAAAGAGGATGATCTCGTTCTTGCCTGCTAGGACCAGGGGTGGCAATAACGCAGTCTGCCGAGACTGGAAGGGAATGCCTTGGAGGCGGAAACACGTGGGTGTTCATTACTCCTGGGCACTCGGAATCACGGGAGGTGATGATGCCAAAGGGCCTGATCCGATTCACAAACTGACACACCTTAGGACTGAAAAGGCTTCTCCTTCAACTAACTTACTTTTCTCTGCAACAACAGCCTCAGGAGAGTAACTTCTTCTTAACCCTTTACACTACAGCAACTACAATGTTTAATCCTAATGTACCTTACAAGAAAACTACTGCGGTCTTCTCTACTAGTGGGCCAACACTGCTGCGCCTGTAAGGAGCGCTTTACGTTTTATTAACCTTTTGAAACAACGCACTAGCTTTCCTTGCAATCGCATTACGTGGGCTTCCTGGGACTTTACATATACACGTTTGTTTTCTCTGGCTAAATCAGATTTGGAACGCAGGGGTGGCCATCTGAAAACACTGCAAAACATTCTTTTTACGTACATCAGTTCTCTGGTGAAGGCAACAACTGAGGAGGATCTTCAGCTAGTGTAAAACTGCAAAGCTCAAAGGACTCGTACTCCAGCTAAAGATCTGCGCACTACTAGGCAGGAATGTCAAATTAAGCAATGCCCAACAGATACAAGTCATTGGATCTTTTCTTTTACAAGTAGGAAAGAAAGGGTACACAGAAAGATAGTGAAGTGGTCTGTAGAAAATGGATGTAAATCATCAAGATTTCCGAGGATTACTCGAATTGCTTCCTGGAGAGGCCAAAATAAGAAAGGAAGGAAGAATATTAACAAGATAGCCACAATTCCACTGTCAAGTACAGTTTTCAGGCTTGGGAAAAAAATAACATTGCAGTTTGCAGGAGTCATGGAAGAGCAGGTTCCAGATATTTTGCTTTTCCTCTTCCCCTTCTTCCCCCTGCTCCCTCCCATCACCTCAGAGCATGCTGCCCTAACAGAGTCACAGAAACTGAAGTGAATGAATATCTTAACCCTGAATTAACATGGAAGCATTACTATGGAGAGTGGAGGTGTGCTTTTAAATTTAAGAAGTTCTACATTTAAGAAGCCTCCTCCTTGCCAGCACAACACATGCAGTATTGACCTGTTTCAAAAATAAACATATTCCCCTTTTTCGGAATATTGACCCAATTCAGTTACAAAGGAACTGTAATTCAGCTCCAACAAACTCCTGCTTTATAAAGGGGAAACTTTTTCTAGGAATACCTTTCAGTATTTTCAAAAGTGAAAAAGAAAAAAAAAAAAGAACCAATAATTTTCTGTATCAGTTAAGATCAGCACACTTTCTTCAATACTATTTACAATGCTACTACTGTACTCTGAAGATTTGTTTAAACTTAACTAACAGGAGCATTTTTAAGCAGGCAGTATATTGGTCTCATTTCCTCGGGAATGGCAGGGGCTTTCTTCTGTCTCAGGAAGAAGATGACAACAACAGAACTCATCAGCTGTCACCAAGCTTGGCCACAAAGTAATGGCGTCATTAAAAGAACGTCCCCTGGCTCCCACAGCTATGAGGAAAGCACATGCAATTGAGCATTAGATTAGCTGCTATCAAGCTAGCTCACCAGTACTGCCACAGCTCCTGAAAAACTAGGAGGGTCTGACAGCTAGTCAAGCCTGAGAAGTTCAAAGCAGTGGTCAGGTCTGGGGCTGAGAGCGAAACCACGGGAAAGTGCTACTGCAGAACGAATCTGAACAGGAACCAGCAAGGCACGGAGTGCAACGAGCTCCACAAATAGGAGTTTTCATTTGTCCAATTTCAACAGGCAGTAGCTTCTTTGAAGTATTTCTGATAAAAGCATTACTTGCTTACGCTAATGCTGCCTGTTGATGACATTTTTCATTTACGTCATTTTTTTCACCCTCGTACTCTCTAGAGAAGTTCCCCATTACTCGCACTTGAAACGCTGCATTTGACAAAACGTCCTCCGTCCCATAACAAACAAAAGATTTGCTCAGCCTAACATTCAGCTAAGCTCCCGTGGACCTGCTTCATCTCCTACCTCTAACTCCTTGACAGCACTTTCAGTGGTGTCGAGATCCAGACCGCTGTGAAACAAACAGAGAGTTAGTCCCACCCCAGCCAAAAAGCAACAGAGCTACGTTCCTTGTAAGAGTTTAAACAACAACAAAACATCATTCCCATTGCACAGAGAAAATACTTAGCAGGCAGATGAATTCCCAGTTTATTGTTCTTAAAAAACATCCAGTCTTCCACAAGGACTGTTCCTTTTCAATTTTCTGCCCATTTGTATTTTGTGCATCTGAGGATACAAAGGATGAGAGATCAGATCTTTTCAGTCAATCCTCACTAACCTTTAGGACTGGGGTTTTTGACAAGGTGCCCTCAAACCAGCACCTCTCTCTTCCAGCCTATCGCAATGCCATTCTGCTCAAGGGACTAAAAGAAGGAACCGGCAGGACGTGTCTCTCAATCCCCTCCACAGTGCAAACCTGCAGAGGAACGGGCCTTCACAGCATTGGAGCTAGGCCCTGTGATGCTGGGAGTTGGGTACTGCCTGCATCAAACTGTGTTCGCACCTATTAACGACATCTTTTGTAAGCCAGCTTCTCAAAAGTTGGGTGAGGACAAACACTCTCAATTTGACTCACAACATCATAAAAAGTCAGGGTAGTAAGTCAAGCACATGCCAAATAATTTACTTTTTACATATATGACTTCATTCTCCACAAGGGTGAATCAGCTCAGCAGCAATCTCTTACTAGTGGCAAAATACAAGACTAATACATAGCAGTAGGTATCTTGCAAGTGCCACCAAAATGTGAAACGCAAATATAGGCAACTTGCTGTATACAACTGATCACAGACTCTGGCATCTGAATAACAGGAAGGTGAGCTAGAAGCTCTATGTGTTACACCACCCGCACAATTCTCCCACCAACAGGGCTCCTCTCTTGCCTGAGAACAGTAAATTGACACTGGGCTACAGCAAAACTATTGCCAACAATTGAAATGAGAAAAGGTTGCGGTATTTAATTAGGAATTTTAAAAAATGCCATCCATTTAATATAAACTGACAGGACTTCATTCTTTCTGTCTCAGTGTTGTTCATTGAACCCTTCTTTGCTTTCTTGAATAATAGCCATGAATTTTGGGAAGGGTGCAGAGAGGATTACTTGAAGTATAGTGAGGGCTGTGTCCTGTGCCAGAAGCTTTAACAAAAAAAAAAGAAAAAAAAAAGAAAAAAAAAAGAAAAAAAAAAAGAAAAGAGAACTGTGGCAAATGGAAAGAATGACAACTTCAAATCTGCAAGCGCACAAGTGATCAACAAATGCTGGTTGATAGCCTAACGTGGTGAGTAAAGCAATCACAGTACGCCTGCTTCTGCCATGACAAGGGCCAAATGAGAGAACAACCATCAGCCAGGTGTCATGGGCAAGCCATCACTTCTGCACAAAATTAAAGTACAATGGAAACAGGCTGAAGAAAGAGAAATTCACAGAATGACAGTGTGGAAAGATGCCCCTCTGCCTTACTTCAGATGTTCATCTAGAAGAAGTGAAGGAAGAAAACAACAGCTATTCTACTTGCTGCTGCATGAGTGCCTGAACTGGCATGATAACATCTTCCTCCACCCAGGTGTGCTAGAAAGGGAATGCTGCACACATCAGTTACTGAATGAAATTAAATAGATGCAAGTCATAAGTTCATAAACTGATCTCTAAATCACTGCTATTTTGTGGATAGGCAAGGTCAGAGTCTCCATCCCTGTATTTCGTTTCATCTACAGGCTTGGAGTCCATTTGACTCTCACTTAAAGTTACTCCTGATTTCACTCTTGAACTGAACAACGGGGAAACAAAAACGGACTTCTTGCATCCCTAGCCCCATGGTTACTTGCAACGAACGGTAAAAGGATGGTCACAGTGCATGTTTTTAGGGTTTTATCTGCCATTTGACAACACTTCCAGTTACCCACTGGCCAGATAAACACTAACATTAGACACTGCGTAGAGGTCTGGCTTATCAGAGCTATCGCTCCTCTGTCATTGGGTCTTCTTGTCCACAGCTTTTGTAGAGCCACAGCAAAACAGCCCTCTTCTCTCCCGTTGCATATACATAATGGGCAGCTACACTCATCAGCTAGTCACAGACCTGTGGCACATGAAAGAGGAGCTGGGCATGACCTTCAGCATCAAAATCACCTGCCTCCAAGTTCAGAGCAGCGTGGCAGCCCACCCCCCTCAGTGAGGAGCGAGGCTCTGCAAGCCAACACAGAGAGAGGGGAATGCGCTGCCTCCTGTCATGGAGGCTACCCTCACACCGTCATCAGTTTTAATTGTGATTCTCCTGTAGCAGCATGAACTACTCCTATCAAAGAGGTAATGACAACAACAAAACTTTTGAAACCAACTTCCTGGATTCTACATGAGAGTGAAAAATACGTGCTTTCCTCCAAACGATGCTGCTTGGTTTTTTCTTCCTCCTCCTTTTTTCCCCCTTTTTGCTTAGTATTCAGCTGTGGGTTTTGCATCTCCTCAGAGATGAGCACAACATAGCGGGTTCCTCACTGGACCTGTTCATGACAAACTTCACTGCCAGTTTCTAATGCTTCTTCTAGCAGCTAAGTTTTGTCCCTCACTATGGTTTCAGGCTTCCCACCTGGCCGAGTTGTTGCACTGTGTTCATAGGTCTCAACCTACCATATTGCCCTGGAAGGAGCAAAATTCCCACTTGCTGACACTAGAGAGGAAACTTGCAGTCTGTGACAGGCCACAAATCCTCCTCTCCTATCAGGGTAAAAAAAAAGCAGGTACTTGGTACCACACGCCCTGCTTTTCCAACATAGGCCACCTTTTTCAGGCTTCTCACAGACAGAGCACTTGAAGAAGGAAGACAATCCGGGGCTGAGTTATCCTGCAGGACCACCAGCATCTCTCAGCAGGATCCTGGCCTGACATTCATGAAATGGGCCAGGGCTCTCCCTACCTACACATGCACACACACAGAAAACCATCCATCTACTCTCATTCCTCATTTTCCTTTCCATGGCATTCCCATTTTTGCTGTCACAAACTAGGTATCCCAAGGAGAGTGTTGCAAGGAAGGTCCTTGGCAAAGCTGGTTCCTTACACGACTGTTTGGTAAGGACTATGACAAACCACTAAACAGGCATGTAAAAACCACAAAGCACGTGATTCTGAAAATCATGCATTACCATTTTTCTATGCATTTTTTTCATGCTGCTTTGCAGTGTACATTTGCCTATTGTGTTTTAACAGTGAGATTGATTTAATTGGCAATTGTTTATCTAATATTGCTAGTCTCCTATGTTATTACTATTTTTACAGGCATCAAAAAATTCTGATGAAAATGTTTTAAAGTTGAAAGAACACCCACAATAGAAGAAAGTTCCAAAATCACCTGAGAAATTTCCAAGGCTTACTTTCTTCCTCAGAAATACAACAAAATAATTATGATTTTCATTGCAGTTTCATTTAACTGAAGTCTGTTTTCCACCTTGTGAAATGGGAAATAAATACACTGTTATTCTCAGTGTTAACATACTACTTCCAATTAGCTGTACCTTTATATTAACTTTAGCTACGAGACATTTACTTGCATGCTTCTAAATATACAGTTGGGTTATTTCATTTTATAATCCAGGCTGCCTGGAAACTATAGAGCCAGAATTTTTTTTCTTTCTTTTTCATAAAGAAGAGTTTCATTTTAAGAATATATGACCAAGAAGAATAAAGCTGAGAAGAAGAAATTTCAGGAAATGGGTATAAAATGAACTCAGCAATCCTCTCTCAACTCTCCATTGGTTCTATTGAGACGATCTTCTCAAAGCCGCTTTGCAGGCTAAGTTGGCCATATGTCCACACTGCCTAGGCTGCAGCAAGGCACCAGCCTTTGTTCGACAAGCAGCAACGCTTTGAAAATAGTGGGCTTTTGATGCACTTTCCAGTCGGCACTCATATGTAGTTTGGATGCATCTTCTGGACGCAAGCCACCTGAAGCATCACTAGTCAACGCACACCTGGAGAAGAGGCATAGCCCAAACCACTGTAGTTACATGGCCAGGTCAGCACGATGCTATAGCCAGTGTGACCCAGAAAACTAGATGCAACGATGCCTCACCGTGACCAGTCATGGTGTCATCTCAACACGGGCACCAAGCAAGGAGGTTGCTGATCAGGTAACTGCCACTGGGCTTCACAAGACTAAACTAACACCTGGGTCTTGACTGCTTACAAGTTTGGGACAGACAAAAGCCCTAAAACACGCAGAAATCGTAGACTTGATCAGCGACACTAGCATAAATGGAATGCTTATGGCAGTCATCCCAGGAAAATGCTAAGTGCCACACAAATGGACACTATCCTCCAGTAGATGCTACGCAACAGGGAACCCGTGGACATGCCCAGCCCAGCCAAGGATGGCCTTCTGTCAGAAAGCAACTGTTAGTTTCATCACTAAGTCGAGGACAAGCCAGATGGCTGTAGTTTCACACACCTGCACGCTCCAGTGCTGACACTGAACAGGCTGGTGCCAAGCGAGGAAAGCCACAAGGTAATGTGAGTTTAGTGCAGGCAGAGGATGATGACCACCACCCTCTCTCTCCTCCTGGACTGGGCAGCTCATCCCAGACCTGGCACTACTCCAGGCTTTCTGCCAGCTCATTTACCCACAGCCCAGTCCTGCAAATCCAGTCCTGCCAAGGGATGCTGGTGTCACTCTGCCAGAAACAGCCTGGGGTGACAGGCCTTGGTTCAGTAAGAATCGCAAAAAAAAACCAAACCCAAAAACAACAACAAAAACAAAATCACACAAAATCCCACACACAACATAAAACTGGCACAGGAGCTAGACCCCCCCTGCATGTGAACCAGCTGGTTATCCATGGCCACGAGGAGGTCACCGCAGGTCACCTCAGCTCTCTTACCTGCAGCTCTGGCTGTCCCTCACAAAACAGCTGAACCCCTCCTGCCTTTCCTGTCCTGCTAGTAACATCCCACTGAAAAACAATCCCTCCGTGGTCACCAGAGAACAGCCAAGGAGGACACGGGGCAGAGCCACTTACAAAGGGAACAGTGAGGTGGCCCTGGGGTCCGCATGGTTACAGAGAAGTCAAGTATGGCACAAATGCTCTCCAAGACTAGGCAGACCGTAGTCAGGTGCTGTGGAATAGCAAGGATCCCTCGCAGCACTCAGCCTTTCTGTACTGGGGATGTCAAACAGCATGAACACGGGTGCAGTTGTCTAGCCAGAGCTACAGCCATGGGGACTTACTCTACAAATTGTGCATACCTGGCCCTCAAAAGCCAGCATTTTGTCTCAGAGTTCAACAAAGCCAGTGTTTATCTCAATGTGGTCACATAGCAAACCTGTTTCTTTCACCTCCTCTCCAGAAAATATCTCCTGTTCAAAAAAAAACAAAACCACAGATGGTTGCTGTTCATGCTACCCATCTGAAATTTTGAGTCAAGTTAGCTTTTGGTGCTTTGTTTCTATCACCAGAGTCCTTGAAATTCCCACAGAAGTATGCAGGCACTCAGAAGAGAACAGAGAACTGGTTGATTGATTACCTTGCTCTCCATCTGAATTGCACTCCATTAGCTAATGCCATTCAGCTTGTGACATCTTAGTTGCCTTAGGCATATACTGGTACAGCCCTGCTAAAGGCAGGTACTCTGATAAAACTGCAGGGATAAAACTGGCAGAGAATCTGCTCTCACATCTGAGGCCATGCCTGGGCCAACAAAACCAAACAAAAATAGAGAAGTTTAGAAGCCAGCTACTGAAAGTATTGAACAGGTAGTTCCCAAGAAAGTGTCTGTGGACAGGAGGAGTGTCACTAAGATGACTTCACCTTTGACAAGACAAAGGAAAAGTATAATCACATTTTGTACATCAATAGACACACAAATTCAGCAACTGAAAGATTAATGAGAGAATGGGCTTATTTGCTTTCCTATCACTTTGTCTTATCTCAGGGCTGGAGGAAATACACTAGAAGATTGCCCAGGTAGTATTTTAGGCCAAGTTCTCTGTTGACATCAACATTAGGAGAGAGTACTGGTTAAAAAGAGATGCCACCTTAGTCTAGTATCTCTGCAAAGATCAACATTTAAGCAGTATTTTTTAAGACCTAGAGAAAGCTCAGCAGGACCCCCAGAAATGCTTCTGCAGAAGCAACAAGCAGCAACCTCTGCGACCAGGCTTCGATTCAAAACAGATCAAAGCATTTGGCTGACCCTGGAAATGAACTAATGCTTTCTAAGGCTACAGATAATCTCACTAAGACCATTACCCAACTCACAATGAACTGATAAAAACGTTTTCACTGCTTCTCTATGGAAGTTGTCTCTGTCATTTGCACTTCCCCTCCCTCCTTAGAGGAAACTCCTTCAGACAAATTTAAATTACACTTGCGGACCTGTATTAGTATCTCATCACATGAGTTTCTTCTTTGCTATCATCTGAGCTGTGAACTCAGTGCCACTTTTTTTCCAGGACTGGGAGATGAAGCTTGCCTTTTAAGAAACTTCTCTATGGAACACTCAACTCACAAAACACTCCGTTTACAGAGGAAAAAAAAGTTAAAATATGTTATCCTGGTTTGCCTCAAACACAGATGGGGAAACGCTCCAGAGAAAAATCCCAGCTGTCAATCTGCACTGCAGACCTCTACTTCATACTGATGTTAGAGGGAGTTCCACCCAGCAGATGTGTGCAGACAATGCAACAAAAATCTGCAATGCAGACAACAGATCCACAATGCAGATCAGACGCTAGGATTTTACTCACAGGGTGATAATTCAGCTTCGCTGTTCCCACTACAGAATCACAGAGAAATGCTGAGGCTGGAGGGGGCCTCTGGAGATCATCTAGTCCAACCCCCTTGCTCAAAGCAGCGTCAGCGACAGCAGGTTGCCCAGGACTCTGTCCCATCATGTTCTGAATATCTCCAAGGATGGAGATTCCACAACTTCTCTGGACAACCTCTGCCAGTGTCTGGCTACCCCTCCCAGTAAAAAAAAACCCAAAGCCAAAAAAAATCCAACCCAAAAACCATTTCAGAAAAAAAAAAGAGCTGCTTCTTATGTTTGAATGGTATTTCCTGAATTTCCATTTTTGCCCTCCGCCTCTTGTCCTGTCACTGGGCACTACGGCGAAGAGCCTGGCCCCATCTTGTGTGCTCCCTTCCGTCAGGTATTTACATTGATAAGCTTCCCCCAAGCCTTCTCACCTCCAGGCTGAGCAGTCCCAGCTCTCCTGGCCTCCCCTTCTATGTCAGATGCTCCAGTCTCGTCATCTTCTTCATGATCCTTTGCTGGACTCTTTCCAGTATGCCCCTGTCTCTCTTGCACTGCGGAATCCAGAACTGGACCCAGCGCTCCACATGTGGCCTCACCAGTGCTGAGCAGAGCGGAAGATGGACCTGCTGGTGACGCTCTTCCTAATGCCACCCAGGATGCTGTTGGCCGCCGCCCTTGCTGCAAGGTCACGTTGCCGGCTCACGGTCTAAGTTGTTGTCCACCAGGACCCCAAGCTTCTTCTCAGCAAAGCTGCTTTCCAGTCAGTCAGCCCCCAGCACATACTGGGGCATGGGGTTTTTCCCTGCCGCGGAGCAGGACTTTGTGCCTCCCCTTGCTGAACTGCATGAGGTTCCTGTCAGCCCAGTTCTCCAGCCTGTGGAGGTCCCTCTGGATGGCAACACACCCACCAGGTCTACCAACCACAGCCCCTCTTTTGGGGGCGGGGGGGTGTTCATCTACAAACTTGCTGAGGGTGCGCTGTGCCCCATCATCCAGGTCATTCATGTTAAACAGCACAAACCACAGTTGTATAGGCCATAACACAGCCATGCTGGGGCACGGGCGACCGGGGCGGAAACCGATCTGTGTAAAATAGATTGAATCAGTTTCTGCTATTATAAAATTTTCACTCATTATTGTACCGCTGCTTCAAAAAGAATGACATATAGAAGATGACAAATCTGAGTTTAACCTCAATTCAGAAAAAAATGAGTTTGGAAAAAAGAGAGCAATACGGCTGATATTCTGCTGCAGCACAAAACTAAGGAGCCTGTATTCTGTTGATACCAAACAGCAGCTTCTGTAAGAAATTAAGACAGTTTTGCTAGCAGAAGAGATGATGTATCAGGATAACACAATTATTTATATGACATAATGAATTAGAAAGCAGAAAAGCACTAAGCACATTTTTTTTTTCTGAGAACTAATGCAATGAGCAAACACGCAAAGCCCAAGCAACACAAAGAAAACCTACGTGTCAGCTCATGGCTTGCCAACACCATCTTCAGGTGCTCAGAAAGTGCCTTGGCTACATTAGAATCAGCATTAAAGCAGTGGAGAAAAAAGGTCAACAGTTAAAGACCATACTGATTCCAAGTCTGCAAGCTTCACAGAGTTTTTGTGAAAGCCAGTGGGCACTCCACAGACGGGAATTTGCTGTATCTAGCCCAGGCCACTTTGACTAACACATCATTCAACAGCATCGCTCATGATTCAGCAAAAACACTCTGCCAAGTTTAGCAGATTTCTAACATTAATCAACAAAGAGGCACGTTTCAGTGCACGAGCACCGCTTTGAAATACCAAGCCACACATTCACCTGCAGTAAATCAGTAGAACTCCACAGAAGTCAACTGAGTTTTATGCCAATTTACACCAATTTTGGCCCACCCCATTTACACTACTACACTCTCTCATTCTTTTACTCAAGTACTGCAGGCATTGCAGGTAATCACATTAGAAGCAACTTTAAAACTATTTAGGAAGCGAAGAAACTCTCACAAGGAGCTACAGTGCCAGAAGAGGAATCCAACTTTCTCAACATCTTCAGAATGAATCTGAGTATTACTTTATCATAAGTAATACTGTCTGGAATTAGGGCAGGCTTAATTGTAACTGCTACAAGCAGCCGGAAGGATAACAAGCATCTTTTTGATTCAGGAGCAGATACTATTGGTGACAATTACATGACAAAAATCAGTCTTGAGGTTCCAAGTACTGGAAAGAGAAATGTTACCTTCTTCTTAGAAACTCCAACTACAGATGCTCACGCTGATCTAAATGCTGCTTGCGCACATCATTTAAGAGGAAGCAAAAGAAGCTTCTGAGAGTTTTCCTTTTTACAAGAAATGCTCTTCAGTAGCTCTCATTTACAAGAAACACAACTTCAGGTCTAGCCCTTTCTCAGCTGAGCTGAGAGAAAATTTGCTCTGACAAGGAACTGCAAGAGCTCACATGAAAGAAGAGACAGATCAAAGCTACAGACATAACAGAAGGAAGCCCTGGGCACAAATGGGGACCCAAAGCCCACATTCCTGGGTCAATTGCCACACCTCAGAATAAAGGCCTTTCCACCAAAAGAAGATACAAGATTGCTCTTTGCCAGAGTACTGGTGCTGCACTGACAGCAAAGTTAAACTACAGGCCTGGTTTCAAAACAACCGGAGTCAATTTATAAAGTTTAGATCCATTTATAAAGTTCACGTGGAAACCAGCTAACACATGATAGCTTTAGCAGTCTTGCTGAGAACACTTCAGTAGATTCAGATCCAAAAATTATTACAACTACAAATAATTGTCCCAATCTGCAAACTACAGGCACAGCGGCTCTGACATCAGCATGTGCTGAGTACTCAGATGGATAGTGTGATAATTTCCAAATGAGACCTTTCTATTACATAAGAGAGTTTCCAGAAGTTGCCAGTTGGCAGCCTAACAGGCAAAAACCAGATAAAAGAACAGCCATTAGCAAGTTAGGGGGGTAAGGAGTGTTGACAGTTCACGGCAGCTTACCTACACCTTGCTATCTCTCTGCAAAGGCACTGCTAGGCTGGGCTTTAGAATTCCTGGCAAAGGAATCTCCAGCAAAATACAGCAGTTACCAAAAATCATTCTGCATGGGGAGGCAAACCAGACAAAACCTTCATCAGAAAGCACAGGGTCAAAAGAGAGATACACAGAGCAGGGGGTGCAAACAGGGGACTCCAAGCAACCCATAGCTGGTAGTCAGAGCATTCCTGGGGGAATCAACAACTCAATCCATTGGATGCATGACACCTGCAACAGGTATGGGGATTTCCAATGTGTCCCAGGTGAATGTTTAGCATAGATTCTCTCCTGGGTTTCATCAAAAAAACAAATCTCAAATTGATCTTTCGATGCATAAATGGCTAGTGTTTTCCCAAGACGGAACACAGTTTTCTCTCCAGATCTGATTGTCACACTCAATTAACTGGAGCTAAGTATCCCTTTTTCCTCCTCCTTCAAAGCTCTTCACACTAAGAAGAAACGCAGGACCTTAACAAAGATTAAGCTCTTATCCATCAGCCTTAAGATTATTTTGGGTCATTGCACGATTGCTATTGTTGTTATTCCCTTCAAAATATTCCTGAACTCTTACTTGCAGGTTTTGTGGTCTCAAAACCAAACCAAATCTGTCCTTGATTGGATTGGATCTGGAGAATGTTTTACCACATCCTTTAGGAAAGCATCACAGTACAACGTACCACGTAACTTCATTGCCATCAGCCAGCCATTTAAAAGCAGATGAAACTGTATAGGAATTTCCTTTGGAGTGCCGCCTTAATGCTTCTTGCTTATGCAAATTAAAGAACTCAAGGCTTCAGCAATTCAAAGACACTTAGCTCAGCTCATCACACTCTCTCTGACTGCCAAGACTAAGAAAGCCACTATCCCACTTTCTCATTGGGAATCAATTATACACCATGACAGCCTTAATTCAATAACAGCGTGAGCAACTTATGGACCACAGGACATGGACAGACTGCCAGGACAATAAATCTCTTCCAGAGCCCACATTCCCCTCCTCCCAAGTGCCCTTCAAGGGCAAGCTGCAGGCTGGAGGAATAGGCCAGGTGGCCACCAGCCCCTTTCCAGGGCTATTCTGCCTGAAAACCCAGCTGCTCCTGCCCATTAGGTGACACGCCAGGACAGCCAGTTCACATCAGGAAACCCTCGACCTCTGCATGTGCACAGAAAGACCACGCTGGGCGTCACCACATGCCAAGAGGCCAGGGGGTCATGGCATAGAATTAACCCGAATAAGATATGTGGTCCCCTCCACCAGGGTGATTAGACACGATTTATAGCATAACAGTAGTGACAAGAGTACCTTTCATTAGCAGCACTTCGAGTACTCAAAGCTGCAGCACAAGCTGTGACTGGTTTCTTAGGCACTTGTGCTTTACATCTTTCCTACCTTCCCCACAGCAACACATTCTCTGATCTGCTGTGTCTCCTGCTGCTCTGCTCTCCTTGGGCTTTTCCTCCAAATAGCGCCCTGCCTGCTTGTGTGGTCACATATGGCGCCTCCTTCACAGCTACAGATGTGCTGATTACATAGAGAGGATGTTAGCACTGCTCAGCCAGACAGCAACTCTGGGAAGTCAGCTTCTCTCTCTCCTATCCATTCCTTCACTGGGACCCTTTCTTATCCTACCAGCAGTTTTCACAAAGCAGAGAGGAACTAAATACCTGTCCTGGTTTCAGCTGGGATAGAGTTAACTGTCTTCCTAGTAGCTATGTTTTGAGTTCAGTATGCAAAGAACCTTGATCACACTGATGTTTGCAGTTGTTGCTAAGTAGTGTTTAGACTATAGTCAAGGATTTTTCAGCTTCTCCTGCCCAGCCAGCGAGAAAGCTGGAGGGGCACAAGAAGTTGGCACAGGACACAGCCAGGGCACCTGACCCAAACTGGCCAACAGGGTATTCCATACCATGCGACGTCCCATCTACTATAGGAACTGGGGAGTGGGGTGGGGGGGAATCGCTGTTCGGGGACTAGCTGGGTGTCGATGGGCGGGTGGTGACCAATTGCACTGCGCATCATTTGTACATTCCAATCCTTTTATTATTGCTGTTGTCATCTTATTAGTGTTATCATTATTAGTTTCTTCTTTTCTGTTCCATTAAACCGTTCTTATCTCAACCCATGAGTTCTACTTCTTGTTCCTGATTTTCTCCCCCATCCCACTGGCGGGGGAGGGGAGCGAGTGAGCGGCTGCGTGGTGCTTAGTTGCTGGCTGGGGTTAAACCACAACAACACCTTTGAGATGTCTACCATTCTGTTAAGCTACTGATCAAGTTCAGCTATGCTTAAGAACTTAACGGCAAGGCTGACTGAGAGATATACAGCAATTTCCTTTGGAAAAGGATAGCCAGTTTTCCTTAGGAAACCAGGCTAAAAATTATGTCAACAGGAATTGCAAGGCATCCCAGTTTGATATTAGTAGGTAGAGGCTTTTAGTCGCTCATGGTGGAGACAACTAAATAGTGCATTATTAAACACTTCCTTATCAGAATAAAGGCTATCCTTAAGTTAGTGTCTTTTCCTATATACAACTCCCTGCCCATATACAGTTTCTTCTGAAAACCTGCAAGGAAGACTGGGCTAGCAACTTCGGTAAGCCAAGCAACTAAGCACAGACCCGGGAACAGCCTTGTATACCCACAGGAGTGCCGCACAGACATTTGAGACTCACGTGGTTGGAGAGGTATACCACCATCCGGATTTAAAAATACGTTTGTCCTCTGTGTGTGGTGGGGGTACCGTAGTCCATGTCAAGGACTGGGGGTGATCTGCATGCTTACAAAGACAGACCTGGAAGCCTTGCACAGCTGCAAAACAAATGCTCAGAGTTTATTATGGTACCAGATTCACGTGACGTACGTCAGGCAGAGAAGGGTGGTCAAGGACAGGCACTGGGCAGTCCTCAAAGCAGGACTTCTTTACTACCAGGACTTTGTTTAGCCATGGAGCTTCAGCTCAAACTCTCATTCCCATTTTGGAAGGGGATTTCTTCCCTGCCTTTCCGAGGCACAGCTCTGTTAGGACACCCACAGTCCATCTGAATTTCTCAACTTGGGTCTCTTCATGTGTCTGATATTTACAGGGACAGAATCTCTGGCTTTGCTTGTCATCAATAATACATCTATCCTATGAAGAACAAGAAGACTGGGACACCAAAAAAAAACCCCAACCCAAAAGACAGAGAAGTCCATTTCTCTTTCAACTGCCTGAAAAAACACCTTCCTCCTGGACCCCTGTGGGTATACGCAAAGAGAGAGAGAATGCAGCCTTTGAACAGTAACTGGCATAAATCTTTCTCCTCTGATCATTTGCCCTCTGACTCATAAATCTCAATCCACCAAGAAAATAGTGCACAGCTCTCACAAAGCATGACATGCACCTAGAAGGGAAGCACAATTAAAAGAAGAGACAAGAGAGACAAATGATATGGGAGCCATTTCCTTAATGAACAGAACACTCTTCCCTTCTTATTTGTCATAATGACTACCAATAAATAACAGGAAGAAGCAACAGGTTTGAATACAACGCTGATGAATTTAAGTTTAATGCAAGTAAAGTGCCTTATAACAAGTCTGGATTGAAAAAGATGTTGAGAAGGGTGGTTTTCAGAGAGACTGCTTACATTTTAATGTTTAGCGAGACCTGAATCTGCAGTAGATGGGTACAAAAAACAATGAGAAAATGTCGTCTTTTTTTTTTTTTTTTAACAAGTTAGGGCAAGTGAGAGTCATCTCTCATTTTTGTGTGTTCTTTAAAAAAAGAAGAAGAAAATCCAAATGAAAAAGGCAATAAACAAATACTGAGACCTGGCAGGGAAGGCGGGCTTTATTCTACCCCACGACTAGCCCTCGACTCCTGTTCTTCTGCGGTCATGGTCACAGCTCTCCCGCATAGCATCACCTCCCTCTCTGATTTTCAGACCTCACATACTAGCTTAGGGAGCTACAGCCAAGCTTCGGTGCTGCCCAGAGAGTGTCAAAACGTGAGAGGTGCTAAAGGAGTCCTGTAGGTCCCTCTCCACCAGCTCACTAGAGATGGGCTCTTGCTAGGACTCAGGCAAGGTAGGGGGAAGGCTGGCTCGTACCCCTTATTCCCACTGATGCCACCTTGACCCACATGATTGAGCCTCGTGGGCTGACTCCCAGCACGCGGTGCTGTGACTGAAGTTTTCGCATTTGGAGCGCTGCAGCATCCTCTCCATCCTGTCGATCAAATGGCCAGTCGCTGGCACGAGCAACAGTTTACATCACTCACAACCGAACCCGAAATACAGGAAGATTAGCTGCCAGGGCCATTTAAGACTCCCAAAGCAGAACAGAAGCAGATAAGGGAAGCAAAGCAAACCCTCCTTGGAAAGATAAAGAAACTTTGCAGCTGACATAGGAAAAGCAGCTATTAAGGTAAGCAGGGGTGTTACCAGTCTCAAGCTAGAAGTATTTTGAAAGGTGACAGCAATTAAGAACCCATGCAAGCCTTGAGCTTAAAAACACTCTGACCTTGAAGGAACTCAATCTGCCTTTCTGGTTCCCAGGACATATGGCCTCAGTAACAGATGATATATATCACTTCCTAGTTCAGTATAGCTACATAGGTATCCCGTAAGGCTTGTCTGCTACAGGACAGAGGGTCTTTGCCTCACCTGCTGACTCTTCAGCTGCCTGCTACCCTGGCTGATCACTTTGGAATCACTGCTGCCCCAAGCCCCCATGTGCTAGATGGAGCCGGCCAGACTACTCCATGATTCCAGACCAACTTCAGCTGTCACACAGGCCCTGGACCAGGATGGCAGGTTGCACTGAACATTTTGTCTCAGGCGAGCATCTCCACTCCTCCCTGGATGTCACCGTCACCTTGTACCATGGGATCTCTCCTGCCACAAGATCCAGCACAGCCATTACATCCCATAAGCACCACCGCAGTCATATACCCCAATCCAGTGTCCTGGGTCTTCGGACTCAAAAGAACAGCCCGTCTCTCCCGTACATCAAAACCAATCAAGTCTAGCAGAAATGATGACATCTTGGACACATCAAGTTTTCCGCTGGAACAGTGCCACCCTGGTGACTTGGTTCACTCCAGGCAGCAGTCTGGGGACAAACGCAGCAGTTTCTCTCTTACCCTCCAATATAAAGCACTTCCACAAACTTCTAGGTGGTATTGGGAGAACAGCACCCAAACTGTCTCTCATTTCTCTGCTCCCTCTGCTGGGTGCCAGCCCAGCATTATCAAAATGCCTGCTTGGGTAGCGCTGGCAGGCAGCGGCGCACAGAAGCTAAAGCAGGCTGTAAAGTTACTACACAGTCTCCCAAAGAGCTCAGTAATTACCACTGTTAATTCTTACCAAGACCAATAGCACCACTACTCTTTACAGGGACCAAGCAGATCAAAAAGCAGATCCGGGAAGAGAGTTTCCGAGTTACAGGCTTCAGTGTCGGCAACCGCTGACATCTCCAGCCAACAACCAGATCATGCAGCCCGGACAAGGCCGTACGCCCACCACCTAATATTCCACACTGGCATCAGTCCACAGCCACTGCCAACCATTGTACGTACATGGATGCTGATCCACGCACAGCTATTCAAAAAGAAAGGCATCACAGCCCCTGTAATTGTGAACTTGCATCTTGGTGCAAAGAAAGACAGTGGATATATCGGGTTTGTTGCATAAAGTGTGGGCCAAGAAGCTAATCACTTCTATGTGTCTCATGATACTTTTTTCCCTTGTCAAAAGGGGATAATCCACCATTCTCCATAGTCCACTGTATTTTCAAATGTAATTCCAGTTGGGGCCTCCCCTGCCTTTACTAGACAAATAGACTAAATGCCAGTGAGAATGGATTTTAAATCTACATTTTAAGCACTGGAGTAGTAGAACTAGTTAAGACACAAAATTACTTACAACTGCTCCCTCACTGCAATATTCCAAACAAGATGATACTACAAACTCTTTCAATTCTCTCTTTAGAAAGGTAATCAGCCTTGCATAGACCAATCTGGGGCTGGTTCTTGGTATCTTCAGAAAAGAGATAGTAAAATAATTGTATAAGACAATCAAGACCCATCGGAACACTTTTTCATTAGGGAGGGATCATGCACTAGACTTATGCCGGGTATAGAGAGGGGGTTGGTTTCATTTGGGTTTTGCTTTACATCTTAAAGATGGATTATTACCGCAGGAAAAGTACAACCAAAATGATTGAAATAGTCACATTCCTCCTTCCATAAGGTTTAAATGCGTTTCAAGCTCATATCTGGAAGCGGAACAAAATCAAACATAGATCTCCTCCTAATTTTCCAAGCTACAGAACAATAAGTACCGCACAGTAGAAAACAAGATCTAATACAAGAGGTGGCAGCTGGGATTTCATGCTGCTTGTATGTATTCACGTAAACAGATATGCAATCACAAGCAAGCATCACTCCTTTGACACTGGAGAGGCATTCTCTTTCTAGCTGCGCATGGAAGGGATAGTTTCGCCATACACTGCTCCAACAGCACTGAATCAGAACTAGCAAGGGAGTCGCTGCATTTTACAGTTCGTAGCAGTCACGTTCGAAAGCAAGGCCTGGTTTTTCTCTCTGTAAAACCAGTTCGTGCAAGCCCAACGTGGCCCCACGCACCCCCTGAGATTCAGCCACCAGATTCCCAATTAAGACATGCTGAACCGGACAACTTGGAAAGTACAGTTCAGTCCCCAAAAGGCAACAGGGTAGCAAGATCTTCCACTAGCCTCTAGTAAACAAGAAACAAGGAAAGCCCATGCTTGCCAGGCAATCACTTACCCTCAGACACACCAGGCAAACTCTGTCTCGGAAGCACTTGAAGATCACCACCCACAGACGGCCTTGATGAATCAAACATGCAGCCCATCATACAAAAGATGCTACTGCCTCCTAAGCCCCAGTTTGCACCATAATATCAACAAGATCCCAAACTCAGTCAAAACACCACAGTGTTTTTATTTTCTCGTGTCTTTAGACAGTAATTGCAACGTACCATCTTCTCTTCCACTCCCCTGCACAGCTCAAGCGCACACGGGGCTTCCTTTCTTTATGAAACTAGACAATTAAAATTTACTTTGGAACAACAATTTGTTTGGATTCCCATCTATAAAAGCCTCCAAAAATGCCACACTGTACAGTAATTGCTCTACTGGTGAAATACAAAGGTTCGGTAATGTTTATAAAGACACTTAAACTGCATGAGCAAAACTATCTTGCTTAATGACATTTTCCAACCCTTCATGCTATGTACAAGCTCACTTCTTCCAAGAGTCACCCCTACTCACATGATCAAATCATGCCACTTGAAACGCTCCGACATTATTTGGGCATATAAAAAGGTTGAAATTATCGTGACGATGGCAACCTAAGGACTGCAGATACCCAGAATCTGGTATCAGAAGTGAAAGCTGAAAAAGAGTTAGATCTCTTGAAATTACACATTTTAAATACCAGAGACACAAAGTGTTTAAAAGCCATTCAATACCACGGCTCACCATAAAACCATAAAAGGTTCTGAAACACTTGTCCTGAATCATTTCAATGGAAATATTAAAGGATGAAAACGCCCCATGGAATTACGGGATTCATTTATATAGACTGACAAACTCACTTTGTGGTAACATGTTTTTAAAAATCAAGCAGTATAAACAAGGTATCTGAAATTACCACCTAATACAATGACTTGAACTTCAGCGCCTTCAAAATCACAATTCTACGAAGACTGAAATAAGTTTGACAGACCGAGGTATAATCAAAATCACTGGAGTCAAGAGAAATTTATCCAAAGCAAAAACCATTTCATGCTTGCACACATGTATGTGTACTAGAAAAGAAAAGTAGAGCATAGGTTTTCAACAACGACCAAAAAAAGGCTCAAAAAACACTTGGAAAAAACAAATTCTGCCACTCACTCCGCTTTTGCTGGGCACGCCAATTTTCACATTTTGGTCAAAGATCACTCGGCTTCTCCAGTTTACCTCACTTTGAGAAAATCATTTTCAGAAAACATGCCTCCAAGAAACATCGGACAACGGTACGTCCACATGATTAAATAAGAGGTAGGAAAACCCAGCAATAGATCTATCACACACTTTACAACAGCAGCGATCGCTTGCTCGCAAGCCCCTGGCCAGAATCCTTCTCCTTGGCAAAATAAATTAATGCTAGGCAGTTCTCAAGACATCACATCAACAGGAAAAGGGTTAGCTCTCCCTCGCATCAATAAAGCACATCATCTGACCTAAAGCGCAACTCTTCATCACTAAACCACTTTCAGAAGAAACAGTGC
Source organism: Buteo buteo (assembly GCF_964188355.1). Classification (NCBI taxonomy): domain Eukaryota; kingdom Metazoa; phylum Chordata; class Aves; order Accipitriformes; family Accipitridae; genus Buteo; species Buteo buteo. The sequence goes on along the minus strand of NW_027439225.1, from coordinate 80,332 downwards.
CAACCTTCAAAGACATCTTCCTAGGGTGAGCTGTCTTTCCTCACCATTTTGACTAGTTACAGACTTTGTATCTGTCTAGTTCTTCATCTTTTAGGAAGGCTAACGAGGTCAGAGAAGTAAAGGACAAGTCCAGCCAGTATTACTTATGGACCTCTTTTTTCACTGTTGTTCAGTACAGATACGCAGCACTGCGGAATCCTTCGGGACCCATTTCTCCCACCAAACCCACACTGCAGACTTCATCTTAAAAACATATCCTCTCAAGGATAAACAAAAGTAAGCTCATATCCGCCAGACCTGAAAGATGTTTTCACCAATGCCTCAGGACTGTCCACTGCTGCTAGTCCATCTGCTAAGCTTTCTTCAGGAGGTCTCGGGCCACTGATGATGGTCGGCTTTGGCCTTGCCTTGAGGTTGCCGGTCAGCCCACCGATAATGGGGTTCCACAAGCAGTTCTGTCATTTAGACCCTGCAAAACCAGACAGTCAGCAAAATACATTCATAGGCCTACTGCCCAGCCTCTCAGCAGTCTGCAAAACAAAGATGCTCTCTCATCTTTTTACCTTTGCATCATCACCAGTTTGGGATTAAGCCTGAAAACCCAAAATAAAGCTCCAAGTGGAAATAAGCACTAACTTTCAGCTCATTCCAAGTCCAAGACCACAATGCTTCCCATAAAAAGATTTGGTTACAGAACAGGGAGTTTTCACATCTCAGTAAAAACCATCCTCTCCACATCAACTTAGAGCTTAGCATGTGTTGGCGTACCTGTATTTGAAGCCAAAGAACTAACCAGAACACAAAGTACCAAATCAATACAATAGTAATCGTTGCGTTTCTTAGTGCTTAAATTACAGATTTGAGATATCACTGAAGGGCGCCTATCAAAAAAACATACTTCTTTTCTGCTGAAATTGCAGCTTTTCCCAGCAGACATTCAAATGCCAAAATATTTCTATGGATGGCCTTTTTACACTTACTTCCAAGAGTCACCAGGCGCCTCTTGCATGTCATTCAGAGAACCCATCCTCATCTGTAAGCCTAGCTCCACTGACAAAGTACAATTAGCACCCTTCAGTCAGATCTCCTCCCCACCCCTGAAGAACAGAAGACCTGACTTACAGCTCCTCAAATTCAAGGACAGGGAGGGATCACTCCCCGCTTGCGGTCACGGTCACAAGACAGGCTCAACCTGAGGAAGAAACCAAATCAACGTAACCTGCTACCCATCAAATCACAACAAGGCTACGAGGAAGCAAAACCCAGCCTGAGAACAGCTTCCCCCCGGGGAGCCCTCCCGCCTTCCCGCCTCAACTCCACTCACTCCCCGCTCTCTCCACCTCCTCCCCCCAGCGGCGCAGGGGAACAGGGGACGGGGACGGGGGCTGGGGTCGGTTCCTCACCCCTTGTCTCTGCCGCTCCTTCCTCCTCAGGGGGAGGAGGACTCCGCGCTCGGCCCCTGCTCCACCGGGGGGTCCGTCCCTCCCGCGGGAGACAGCCCTTCACCAACTTCTCCAGCGTGGGTCCTTCCCGCGGGCTGCAGTTCCTCACAGACTCCTCCAGCGCGGGTCCCTTCCACAGGCAGGGTGCAGTCCTTCCGTCACAGACTGCTCCAGCGCGGGAGTCGCGGCCATTTTGGGGGACATCCGCTCCCCCGCTCCCCTCCACGGGCTGGGGGGGACAGCCTGCCGCCTCCCCGCGGGCTGCGGGGGCATCCCCTCCTCCTTCCCTGACCTCGGCATCCGCAGAGGGGTTCCTCTCACGTCCCACTCCCCCGACTCCCTCACGGGGCCTTCCCCTTCTGAAATCTCTTCTCCCCGAGGCGCTACCGCCGTCGCTGAGGGGCTCGGCCTGGGCCAGAGGCGGGTCCGGCTCCGAGCCGGGGGAGCTTCGAGCAGCTTCTCCCAGGAGACGGCCCTGCGGACCCTCCCCCGCCACACACACACACAAAAAAAAACCCGCCACACACACAAACAACCCCGAAACAGGGAGGGAGCAGATCCCGAGAAGAGCAGCCAAGGGCTGCAGTGGTGCTTACCTCAGTCAAGAGGCTTCTCTTAGCAGAGGGGCAGCAGGCCTCCATCTTACTGGATTCCAAAGGAGTAACTGTTATAAATGAATTTAGTCCCAAACAGGATTCCAATCAAAGTTAACAATTTATTCAATGAATAAAGGCAAGCAAACAGCGCTGGGCGCGCCGGGAGCTTCTGCTCTACCACAACGCGCGCCGCGAAAAACAAGACAGCTTCTTTTGTAGTCCAACGCTCGTTACATATTCATACTAGGAGTGTTCTTCTCCACCTCCTGGTTGTGGGGGTGCAGTAGTTCTCCCAGAAACTGGTCTCACCTTGCACAGCACCGGCTGCGGTCACCAGGACCCAAACAAGTTCACAACAGACACCTCCCCCTCAACAAATGCACACCACAAATGGCCCATCGAGATCCCAAGCACTGCAATCCCTGAGGCCAAACACACATCCAAATGCCTCAGTTCTCCTCCAGGATAGTTAACAACAAAACCGGCTCTGGGCTGGCAAAAAGAGAACGAACTATGCACATATCATCTGTCTCCTCCCGGCCTGCGGTTAGACGAGGATCCACAAAATGGTTAAAGGTTACATAGACAGTGAGGGTCACATTTTATTATGCGGCCCTAGCATTGTTTATAGTGACACGAATCAGATGAACATATTTCACAGTAACAAAAGAGGATGGACTGGAGAGAGAAGCCATGGACTGAAGGAGGCATTTACTTAAGAAGAGGTCTTGTGAAATAAGAGATCCTTTGTCTGTACAAGGCATGCCTTGCTAACGACTGGGCCCCTGAAGGAGAACGAAAAGGCTGAGAAGAAGGGACCATCCTACCCCAGGAGGCGCCGAGAAGCTGAAAAGCTGCTAATAGGCACAAAGTCAGCAAAAATCTTGGATAACCGGAGGAAAGGTAAAGGCAGCAGGGGCAGATCAGACCACCGACTCAATTCACGACCAAAACACTTACACACACACACCCCCCTTGGGCATGTGCTGTAGAAGAAAAGAACACTGGACCTTTAATTCGAAGTGGGGGAACTTCAACCCGATAGAAACTGTGCGAGATAAGCGACTCCCGGTAATAGTTTTGGGGAAGAACTTTGGAAATCGAATGTGTATAACTGAACTTGATAGCATATGTCCATACATTTCATGTGGTTCGTTCAAACTTTTATGTTTTTAATATTTTGTACCTTCTATGAAAACTGGTTTGCTGCTAGATGACTAAGTGAGATTTGATAAATGATCATGCATTAAAATTATGGCTGAAACAAGAGACAAAGGGTAACTGGGGAGATAATTACAAGAGTGTAGTCAAGGGACTAACTAGTAAATCTTCATAAGTTTTGCAGTCCTTTGCTCTTATGACGAGATGTTCCTGTACACTAGATGAGAACAATGCTGAAACTGACCACATGTGATTGAAGCTGCATTAAGCTTCAAGATCAAAGAACAAGGACAAGAATAAAGACTTCAAGGACAGCCAGCAAGAACTTCAATGGGTCGGTGGTCGCAAAAGCAGCCCTTCGACTCAAAGGGATCCTTCATTGCACATGATCGGATGTAGGCAGTACTAAGATAATCAGTTGGGATCGTTTTTATGTATATGTACACTAATTCGATTAATATGCAATTACTTATTCTGTATAACCTGTTTGTGCTAAAGCTGTGGTATGGACGCTACGTGGAACTATCCCCCGTGCATCCAGCACTGCAATAAAGAATGCCTGCTTTCTAAAACGCCAAAACGAGTCTTTGAGAGTTTCTTCGACCAGCTTTTCGGTGTCATTTTGGTGACCCAGATGGGACGAGGCTTCTGAGACTCGATGGACTTGGGATCGCAGGACCTCCAGCTGGCACTGAGATTTCTTGGGGAGACCCTTGATCCCCGTTCCCTGGGCTCACAAGCCAAGGCCACTGGTAAGATTTTATTTAAAGGCATTCTTTTGATTAACTTGGTTCTGGTATTCTGGTCTGGTACTCTTACCTGTAAGCCCGACTAAGAGAAGTCAGCAAGGAAGAAATATAAAAGGATCCTTAAAAATCTGGTATTCTGGTAGAAGTACTCCTCTGGTAAAGGGTATTCGTCTCGCTGGTTGAAGGCAAAGATACTCATTTGGTTTGGTCTCGGTAATTTGATTAAGGCTTTGGTATTTGACTATTGATTCTGGATATGACATTAGATCTCTGATTGATTCTGTTTGGTATTTTGACTTAGGCTCTGATATTTGACTTTCTGATTTTTGTATACTGAAGGTATTGATAATGGGAACAGGACAGTCAAGTGAACTCCATAAAAAATCACCTCTGCGGTGTGTTTTAAAACACTGGAAACAGCTGGGGGGCGTCCCGGGTGGTAACGTCGCCGAAAACCGGAATAAAACTCCTTAATGGCAATGAGAAGTTAAGAAGCAGGCACTCCTTTATTGCAGCGCTGGGCACACAGGGGATCCCTCCACCTAGTGTGTGCACCTGTCTGGTTTGATCATGCAGGTTAAATACACACCTGTTATAGATATTCACTAGATGCCTGGGAAATGTCATACATAATCATCAACTGTCCGATAAATCATTAGCATATGTAAATGTCCTTTTATGCAGGCGTGGTGAAGTCTCTGGTGGTCTTCAGAAGCCCTCTGGTGGTCTTTCATAGTCTTCCTCACCTTGTCCGATAGTTGACCTCTCTTATGTGATTCTGCGCAGTACGATTTTGCCATCATGTATTAGATTTACATGAAAGTACATTCAATGTTAATTCTTGAATTTAACGTTTCTAGTGATTGGCCCTCAGTCACACCACCTTATCAATATTCTTATACTAAAACATTCATTGGTTAATCTTACTTAATGCCACTAACTGGAATCTTGATCAAAGTGGGGTTTCTAAGCAACGGAACTAAGGTCCATAACAATCTCTCTTAGTTTCTTAAAACAAAACACTACAACCTAACAAATCTGTCAAAATTTCTATGGTTAACCGATCTTAGACAAGACTTATTCTTTTATGATTGCATACTGCACATTTTGTATGTTCCTTAGTTTCTATAGCTATTGTGAGCTTCAAACCCCTATTTTCTACAATTTTTACCTTTTAACCAAACCTGACTTAAGTAAAATTTCAACTTTTATCAAGTATTGGTAACATTTCCCCCCTTTGAAAGTTTTGAAAATCACTTCAGTACTTTCACTGTAATTTATCAATTATTCACTATAAGCTAAAAGAAGCTCTGGGATTGTTTGTCCATTTTGATGTCAATAACTTGGATAATCATAGCTTTATGATTGATTTTCTTCTTCAAAACCCTGAATCAATTGTAAAACTAGATTATCCTGAATCAACATCCCAGGAGCGACTGATATCAAGATTAATAATTTAAGCAATAATCGCCTCATTTTGTTTACCTCACACTACTTATTCCTTTACCATGTCAATTCATGATTCTACTTTTATAATCTTACATCTGCTTTGTATCTTACGCTTACAGCAACTTATGAGGAAATATTCACAGCCTATACCACACAAGAGGATCAATGCCCCTGACAGTATCCCTAATAGTAACCCTAATATTATAAGCTTTACACAATTATTTTCCCAAGTACATAGCAACTTATCTATAAAGTTTCAGTTTTAAAGGACCAACTTCCTTAGACCTCCAATTCCCTGTTGGTGCTTTCTTTATTCTTGAATAATGAATCCATGCATCTGATTCAGCAATCTTGACAGCAGTGAAAGTAGTCAACAATATTTGAAAGGGTCCTTTCCAGTGTTCTTGTAGAGGTTCAGAAGCTCATGTCTTCACATAGACATAATCACCTGGTTGGAAGTCATGTACCGGATTTTCCAAAGACAGAGGTCTGCTCTAAACAACCGCACTCCGCAGCGCAGTTAAAGTTTTTCCTAAAGAAAGTAAATAGTCACACACATCTTGTTTTCCTTTTAAATGTATGCTCAAATTTGGTTCAGGAGATTCATAAGGTTTTCCATACAATAACTCATAAGGACTAATCAGTGTCCCACTCTTTGGTTGGACCCCAACTCGTAAAAGGGCTAATGGGAGTGCCTGAGGCCATTTCAAATTGGTTTCTTGACATATTTTACTAATTTGTCTTTTCAATGTTTGATTCATTCTTTCCACCTTTCCACTAGATTGTGGTCTCCAAGGTGTATGTAGATCCCATGTAATTCCCAAAATTCTACTAACACCCTGGACCACTTCTGCAACAAAATGGGAACCTCGATCAGAAGAGATTCCAATAGGCACTCCAAATCTCGGGATGATTTCTTGTAATAACCATTTAATGACCTCCTTGGCTTGGTTGGTCTGACAGGGAAAGGCTTCTGGCCATCCTGTAAAAGTATCAACCCCCACCAGAATGTATCGATACCCATTTTGTCGAGGTAACTCTGAAAAATCTATTTGCCAATAGTCCCCTGGTTCCATTCCTGATTTCAATATCCCCATTTGGACCTTTTTCTTTACTACTGGGTTGTTTTTCAAACATATTTCACATGTAGCAGTTGTCATTTTAGCTATTTCTAGCATTTTCACTGATACTACTTGCCTTCTCAAAAAGGTTACTAATGCTTCTGCTCCCCAATGACATTCTTTATGTTTTGTCTGCACTATTTCCCTCATTACAAATGGTGGGACCACTACTTGTCATTTTGATGTCACCCACCATCCTTCCAGATTTTTCCTTGCATTTAATAATTTCCCCAATTTCTCATCCTCTTCTGAATATTTAGGTTTTTCCTTTGGTAATGCAATAGTTTTTGTGGGAATCAATGCCAATTGTAAAGTATTCCTTTTGGCTGCTTCCCTAGCTGTTTTATCTGCTAATCTGTTCCCTACAATCTCTTTTGTGTTCCCTGATTGATGTGCTTTACAGTGCATGATTGCTACTGCACTAGGTTTCTGTACTGCTTGTAATAAATGCAAAATCTCCTCCTTATATTTAATGTTGGACCCCTGAGAGGATAATAATCCTCTCCCTTTCCATAAGATCCCGTGGACATGGACCACACCAAATGCGTATTTCGAATCAGTCCAGATGTTTACTTTCTTTTCTTTACTCAATTCTAGAGCCCTTGTCAAAGCCACTAATTCCGCCTTCTGAGCTGAAGTTGTGCTCGGCAAGGTATTGGCTTCTATAACTGATTTTTCAGCTGTTACCGCATATCTTGCATAGCGAATTCCACTTTCAATGAAACTGCTACCATCTGTGTACAATTCCCAGTCTGGGTTGTCCATAGGTACATCCTTCAGATCCTCTTGACTGGAATATACATATTCAATGGTAGTCAAGCAATCATGTTCCAGTTGTCCTTTTTCCTGTACAGAACTCAGAAAGACTGCAGGATTAGTCAAATTAGTAGTTTTTAAAATCACATCATCTTGTGATATTTCATCATTCTGCTCAGGGACAGCCAATGACCCCCCTTTTGCTCCAACACTGATATCACCATGTGTGGCACATATACCACCATCATTCTTCCCAAAGTCATTTTTCGAGCCTCCTGTATTATCATCACAGTGGCTGCTACCACTCTCAAACAAGCAGGCCAGCCTTTGCTTACAAAGTCCAATTGTTTGGAAAAATATCCAACCGGTCGCTTCCAACTTCCCATCTTCTGAGTCAGCACTCCTAGTGCAATGTGTTGTTTTTCATGTACAAATAACTGGAAGTCTTTAGTCAAATCCGGAAGTCCCAAGGCTGGTGCTGTCATCAGGGCCTGTTTTAAACTCTTGAAAGCCCTTTGCTGATCTGGACCCCATTCAAATGGTGGACCTTTAAGAGCTTCATACAATGGCTTAGCCAACAGACCATAGTTCATTATCCACAGCCGACACCACCCAGCCATTCCCAAAAAGGTTCTCAATTCATGGGTATTTCTCGGCTCCGGGATACTGCAAATTGCTTCTTTCCGCTCTGTTCCCAGCTGTCTTTGTCCTTGGGAGATTTCAAAACCCAGATATATTACAGTCTGCTTTGCTATTTGGGCCTTAGTTCTAGAGACTTTGTATCCACTTAGCCCCAAAAAGTTCAAAAGATCAATTGTTACCTTTATACACGCTGGTCTCTCTTCCGTAGCTATCAGTATGTCGTCTACGTACTGAAGGAGCAAATGTCCAGGTTTGGGACCATCTTGTTTCCACATCTCAAGTTCTTTTGCTAACTGGCTCCCAAAAATTGTTGGGCTGTTCTTGAACCCTTGCAGCAGTCTTGTCCATGTCAATTGCATTTTTCGTCCTGTGTTTGGATTTTCCCACTTGAAAGCAAATAATTTCCGACTTCCTTCTTCCAGGGGTATACAAAAGAAAGCATCCTTCAAATCAAGCACTGTAAACCACTGATGATTCTCCCCTAGAGCTGTTAACAGTGTATATGGATTGGCCACTACAGGGTGTATATCTTTCACTATCTGATTTATTGTTCTCAGATCCTGTACTAATCTGTATTCTCCTGATGGCTTTTTCACCGGTAAAATTGGAGTGTTATATTCAGATTCACATTCCTCTAAAATTCCATATTTCAAAAATTTATCAATTAATTTCTTGATTCCCAATCTAGCCTCAGGTTTAATTGGATATTGCTTTAATCTCACTGGCCTCACATTCTCCTTCAGTTCCACCTTTACAGGTTGTGCCATTTTAGATTTTCCAGGTATGTCTGTGTTCCAAACTGTAGGGATCACAGCATCATCAACTTCTTGTGGCATCTCTTGAGTCTTAACCTTCTCCTGTATCATCAATATTTCTCCTGTCTTTGACTCCGGTATCTTTAAAAGAATTTCTCCTCCCTCAAAAACTATCTGTGCATTTAATTTGGATAACAGATCTCGACCCAACAAGGGTAGCGGACATTCTGGCACATACAAAAATTCATGTGTAATTGCCTTATTTCCAAATTTTAAATCAAGGGGTTGAAAGAATGGTCTATTTTCCTGTTTCCCAGTCGCTCCAATTATGGTTGCTGTTTTGTCTCCTAATTTCCCTTTATGAGTATTCAAAACAGAATATACTGCTCCTGTATCTACTAAAAATTCAACTTTATCATTTCCCAGCTTAATTGTAACCAGAGGTTCAGCTGGGCTCCCCTCCGGTCCCCTTCATTCAGTCAGTCATCATTTTCACAGCCTCTTGCTGATTTGTTTGCAGCTGAGGACAATCCTTTTTCCAATGTCCATTCTCTCTGCAATAAGCACACTGATTTATTCCTAAAGGTGCATTAGGGTCCTGGTCACCAAAGTTTTTAAAACCTCCTCTTCCTCGGGTTTGTCCTCTTCCTCTTACTGCACCCCCTGTTAAAACAGCTATTAACCTACATTCTCTAATCTTCTCTTTCTTTTCTTTTCTTTGTTCCTCCTCCTTTTCCCGATTATTGTAAACTTTCCATGCTGTTCCTAACATTTTATTCAGATTTCTTGAGTCCTCCCCCTCCAATTTTTGGAGCTTTTGCCTTATATCAGGTGCCGATTGTCCCATAAAAATCGAGGCCAGCTGTTGCTGTTCTGCCTCTGTTTCCAATTTTAAATCAGTATATTTTCGAGCAGTTTCCTTCAATTTTTCCAAAAACACAGAAGGAGATTCATTTTTATCTTGTTTTATCTCATATAATTTAGACCAATTCAGAGCTTTTGGCATTGCATGTTTCACTCCATACAATACCCACCTTTGGTACCGAGTTAACCTTCTCCTGTCTACAGGGTCATTTGGATCCCACTGCGGGTCTCCTGAAGGAAAACTCTCTTCCAAAGTTCCAGAGAGCATTTCATTCATATGTGGAACTCTTGTGCCCTGCAGTCTCCAGATATAGACAACCCAGACCACTTGTCCACTCCACATGCCCTTGCTTCATTCTTTTGACTGCACCCTCATTCCTCAAGTTTTTTTTATTATCTGCCCCAAGAAACAGCTTGCAACTCACGTCCATTATTCATCCTTCCCACTCTGATGCTTCCCTCCAGTTTGCAGTTCTGTAGTTAGAGGCCATTTCCTAACTGTACGCACACAGAGGGCTGCATCAAGGTTGCACAAGTATTCTGAGGGCTTGACTTTGCAAATTTAATGTCTTTTGCAAGTCTGTGGTCACATATGCCTGTTACACAGCAGAATTAATAAATAATCATGCTTTTCACTTTTTTACTTAGTGCCTTATAAGAACAATGGGAAGAACACCACATATCCCGTGCCGTCTCTCTCTCACCATTGTCTTTGCATGTGTACACCCCAGGCTACGTGAGTTGCAACCAAAGAAAGAGAAGACAGTGAAAGACTGCTACAGAGTGGCATGGCCTCTGCGGGTGGGACCAAAATCCAGACGCTTATCTGCACATGCTCCCCACACTCCTCTTGCCATGCTCAGCAGCAGCAATTCTTTCCTTCTCTCTTGGGAGTAGGAGACATGACATACAAGACATACATGACAGACTGCAGCCCAAGCCAGTGTGTGCTGTTTGCGTACCACTTTCAGCCCCAGTTCCAAGGCTCAGCGTGGCACCAGGAACTCACAACCAGCTGGGACAGCCCTGCCAGTCAAACAGAAGTGGTCCTGGGACCAAAATTCACTGCCACAGCTGAACATGTGGGGATGTCTGTGTACTGAAGGGTTCCTGCTTCTGCCTGAGGGATCGTTACACCATCCCTATGTGCCCTACTGCAACTGAGCAATGACTTATCTCCCCAGAGCAGAGCAAGCTACAGTATTTTACTCCAAAGTTTCCTCCTCTGCTGAATTTACCATACCGTTCATTTCCTCCAGCTCACTGCTGCAGATTCCCAAATCAAATATTGAGTGGAAAGACCAGAAAACATCTAGGTCATATAAAAAATTAAGTGCCACTTGTATAGTGCCATTAAAGTTCAGTGATACCTGTATGGAAAATACTCTTCACAATCACTACAACAAAATATTTTCTCTGCTGCTGCAAAATCCTAAACCAGCAGGGAGAAAGAATAAAGGGGAATTCTTAAAAAGACAGGGAGAATTAAGAGGAAAAAGTGTGGGGGAAATGAACATGAGTTAAACTTGTATAGCTAGCATTTTACACCCAAGCTTTTAGCAGGGGGGGGGGAAAAATTGCACTGAGACAAGGGCAAAGACTAATTACTAAGATTGTATATTGCTGGGACCTTCGCTGGGGACGAATGCGATAGGCAGCTTGGGCTTCGACTGGAGTTAAACGTGCCCATCAGTGATTCAGATAATTTTGTCCAAGAAGCAGCCATGGGTATCTGCTGAAAAGAGACACTTTTGCAGTTTGTGTTTGTTGCCTTTGCAGTCAGTTAATACAGAGATTTGCAGAATGATGAGATTTAATCTTTTCAGTGCCCCAATCCTAGCTAGAAAGGCATGCGTGGGAACAACTGGCTTTTTCAAAAAATATCATGGATTGTGTTATTAAGGTTTAAGCGCAGATTTTAGTTATTCGAAGTGGATTTCTTTTGCTAGAGAAAGGGGGAGTTCTCTGCTTGGCTACCAGTAGAGCATGTGCCCTTGAAAGATTAATGTTTGCCTGAGGAATTTCTACGTTCCTCAGCTGGAGGCTTTGCTGTCACACCACTGCTTCCGAAGTTCACTCCCCACGGTCAGCTTGAGGGCTTGCGGTACGTGGCATGTAGTACAGCCGGTGCCCCCACACTCCCAGCAGTTGCACAGGATCCCAGTCTCCATTGAGGTCATGCTCACCCAGCCACTGCGGAGCAATGCAACCTGTCTGGGAGCCACAGTGTGTGCTACAGCCCTGCAATATTCCTCTCTGGTATCAAGTGTCCCTGATGAAAATTCAGCTGGTGGTAGAATTTCCCTGTTTTCAACAGATGTCACGCTGATAAACCCAGTGAGGACTGTTTCTCCAAGAAGCTGACCTGCTGGTGACTATAGCGTACATTATATTACCTGGATAGCACTGTTCTTAAAACACTATTTAAGAGGACTGTTTTAACTTTCTGGGAAAGTAAAAAAATACACACACACTAGAGCAAAACTACTAGTGCCGGATGAAGAGCACCTGTCTTCTACTTAGGCTTTGTGGAAAAAGCAACAAACTTTTTTAGTGAGCAAGTGGAGAGATCAACCTACCAAGACTGCAATAATTAGCAAGTCCCTAAAAATACCCCAACATGAGTAATAATCCCTCATCCATTGATCTGAAGGATCTTACAAACCACCTGGTTCAGATGAAGAAACTGAGGAGCCTGAGCTAGGCAGTCTACCCAAAGTCACACAGTAACTGCAGCCTGGTACTGGATACCCAAGAGGCAGATTTACTCTGAAGTTTATTGCATCTTCTTTATATTTTGTTCTTCTTGAACATAGCATTTAGTTAGCAAAAAGGCATTTACTGCTCACTGGAAGGATACATGATTACTCAGCAACTTGCATCACTGCATGTTTTTACTGTTTATTTCAGTCGTGCAAGTTACAAGAGCTGTTGCTTTTGGCAAGTCAATAAAAAAGCTCCCATCGTGCACAGGTTCAGCCCCCACATTTGTCAAATCTATTAGAAGATAGATTCTGTCATTTACAGCACTTTTCATCTTGTGTAGCCCTAAACACCAGCAGCTGGATTGAGATTGCCTTTTCAAAGTTCACAAGGGACTTTTACTGCTGTCAGATCTAAGCAAGACTTAAAAACTATTGCTCAAAGCAAGATTTATTGGACGGCTAGCATCTGGTGACAAATGTTGAAGGAAGAACAAAATCCTTTGTATTGTGGGGTTTCTTGACCTGCCTGTTTATTAATGTTCATCTTTCCTCATAACTCAAAAGCACAGCTTTGTGCTTCTGATGCACCCTATGGAAACAAATAAAATGCTGCTGCTGCTTCTGCTTGTCCACATCAGAAAAATCAGCTCATTAAAATGTTAGTGTGGAAGTTGCCAGTAACTACACTGCATTGCTTTCCCTATTCAAACTCAACTAACAAATCTCTACCAGCTCCACAAAAGAACTGATGTGTCTTCCAGGAGTTAAAAGATGACATATTTCTAATTTCTCTTCGTTTTCTATCTAAAAGCTCTGACTTCTGTCACAGACAGGGACACTATGCAAGAGTTTTTAACTACTGTCATTTCAGTGCAACTTCAAAATGCAAGTGAGGGACCCTGGTCTGCCACAGGTGCTGGAAGCTTACTATTGCTAGTGATGCCAGGTTTTCCCTGAATCTTTTCCAGCCCCAGTGTGCTGAAAAAAAACCCCCAAAGACTTCGAGAGATTCTTTCTGGCTGCCCTTATTCAGGCAACATTCAAAATGCATTTAAGAAGAGTTTTCTGCAAGACCACATATTTGGAATCCAAAAAGTAGTTAAAATCTGCTCCCTTGCTTGTACTTACTAGTTTCCCACACACATATTGAGACATTTGCACCTGGTTGCCAATGTGCAAGAACTTAGTTTAATGAGACACCAGAGGACTGTATGGGAGCAGTCCTCTGCGCAGCCTACCCTCTTCCTAACAGGACTGCTTGCTACCTTGTCGTCTGGGCCACGGCCTGAGCAGCCATTTCCCCCCTCCTAGACTCCAAGGACTGAATTTAGAAGACAAAGTTAAATCAGATCTTCTCAAAACAGCTAATAGGATTGGTGTGCTTCACCAACCTTGAAGTCCCTCTTGTTCTGTGAATATCTTACTGGGAATAATTCATCTAAATAACACCCTAGATCCAATCACAATTAATCCCTTTATATAACACAGGCACGTAGCAAAAGCTTCCATTATCTCTGTGTTCTTACATCAGTATCAGCCAGAACTGTATTGGTGCAGCACTTCAGTTCTGACTAGCACGCTGCTAACTGTGACTCTTAATTGGCTGCAATATTGCTGCTTTCCAGGTTTCCAATCTGCATGGGAGTCAAATTTGTATTTGTATTGGCGCATTAGGCATAATATTCCTCCACCAATCTCTTCAGTGATAGTCACAGACTCCACTTTGTTACAGATGCAAGTATCACAATATTTAGAGAACAATAACACCAAAAAAAACCCCACCCCAAACATTAATCAAAACGGGTCAGAATTCCCACCTGTTCTATGTGGATGGCTCTCACCCATACTCACATGTTTCTGTGAGCACCTCCCAGAGTAATCTATTGGCTAGAACCGTCTTAGAAGCAGCTAATTCGAAAGTAAGCCACATATACTACTTAGGGAAATAAAACTTACATTGCAACCAGAACGTGATTCAAGAACATAATATTATTCCCCATCAGGAACTGAAAAGAGCAGACACCTATCAGCAGCAACCAACACAACCTGAATTTTAAAACCTTGTTACCAGTTATTTTCAGGCAACCTGTTCTACAAAGACTTGCAGATGTATCTAATTTCTTCCCCCAAACTAATGCTACTGTTTTCAAAAGATGATACTGTGGCACCAGAGCCCTCTTTTGGGCCAGTATTCCACACACAGTTTGCAGGGGGACTCATTGTAAAGCTAAGCACCGGTACAAGGTTTTGCAAAACCAATTCCTCGCACGGGGCAATCGGATGTGTGGTTTGGGGCAGCAGCATTACACAGCAGGGTCTCCAGATGCACTGATACAAAATACAGTATAAGGAGTCCCCAGTCCTGATCTTTGTGAGAAATAAGCAGATCTCCGCTCAGAAATAAGACTGAGATCCGATTGTTAATTGTATAGTGGTATAAGCAAGTTTCCTCAACACACTTACAAATCCCTAATAACAAAGGACTTGAATTATTTGTAGTAATTATTGAGCAATTCATTATGAGCTAGCAAATAAGTTTAAAAAAAACCAAAAAAACCCCAAACAACTCGTTGGCCGCTACCAGGAAATTGGTCAACACAAAGAAATAAATTAATCAAAAATTATCCTATATGAATTATCTGGGTAGTCCTGGTAAATATATAGCCTCTTCCCAATTTTATTAGCTGCTGCCCAGCTCTCACACACAAAATGCCAGTGATTGCATGTGCAATAAATATTAATGGTTCATAAATTAAATAGCATTATTCTTCTTGACATAACACCATTTTGCAAGGCCCCATGGAAAAGGTACAGGCGGTTTGTTGAGCAAGCTCTGATAGAAGAAAAATATGCCTTTGTTTTCGCTTTTAAAAGTATTTGTCAGGATTTATAGGGTATATCCAGAAGGCAATTAAGGCGACATTTTACAGAAAGCTATCATATGCCCTCAAATAACAAACAGCAATAAAAGGGAAGTGTGATCGGTGAAAACAATTTGATTTATAGAATTACATTTCTAAAATGTAGATACTTTCAGTCTAAACAATTTGTTTAGGAGAAGCTTATGCATGTAGATAACCCAGACTCTTCATAACGAGTAAGCTGCATTGTTCATATTATAGCAGTGCACTGCTACCAAGGCTTCCTTTTTGGGTGACAAAAGCAAGGCGGGCTCTGTCCCCTCAAATACCACTTCCTAGAAGACAGCAGCACCGGGGCACAAACACAAGCCAGAACAAGGCAGCGCACTGGGGCGTCTGCTGTCACACAGGCATCACTGCTAAAGGGAATTTCAAGGCTAGCCTAGGAGGCACCCAACCGAGTTGTCCTCCTGGGGTTACAAGGAACTTTGCCCACTCCTGGCAAGAAACATAAGGAAAGGTGAAGCAGGAGGGTGAAAAAGACTGGCATCATCTTCCGGGCAGAAACAAGAGTTAACAGCTTCATAGCCTCATGGGGCAGGCCTGGAAGGGTCTTAAAAAGTGAAGAACTACAGTGTATACGGGGAGGAAAGCAAGCCAGTGGAGAGAGGCAAGAAGAGTGATGAAGTACTTAAATTAACAAAGGCAAGAAGTGAATCTCAGGTGCAGCATTTTAAACAAATATAAATGTAGTGTGAGTGTTCTAAGTAACTCCAAACATGAGGTGATGAAACCTGAGTCAGAATTTTAGTTGTGCGGACACAGAGATGCTGCTGCACAGAACAGAACAGCAAAACACAGATGCCCTGGAAGTAGGGTGTGAGGACGACACACTGAAACAACACTCACATTGCAGGCTGAGCCGTGACAAAGACACTGGGTGGTCTTGTCTTCAGTGCCTGGAGAAGAAAAAAAAAAAAAAGAGAGAAAGTGACCTTTAGCAAGGAAAGGGCAAGAGACTGAATTTTGTTAACTGAATTTCCAAAGAGTTGTCCAAAATGCTACAAGCTTAGCTTGCATTTGCTGAGTGCGCACAGATCCCTGAATCTGAGTCCATATATGAGATTTCCAGAGATAGCACATCACCAGAAAAAAGGAAAATGCCGTTAGACCTCCAGCAAAGGTCTGTCACTACTGAAGGCATTTCAGTGCAGAAATAAGGATAAACTGGGAAGTATCTATAATAAGACACCAGAAAGCAGTTCATTAAGCTTTAGGGCAAAAGAAGAGAGGATGGAGAGAGGGAAATGGACTGAAGGGTTATGGTTTATTTTAAGGTATAGGAGATTACAGTGAGATCATATTTTCTGTGGAGGAGTCTGCAAAATTATACTGGTTAAGAGAAAGGGTATGGAAGGAATTGCTAACTGAGAAGCCTGAGGGACTGGAGAGCATATAAAATGTGCTAAAGTGGGCTTTTTAGTCACTCAAAAAGTAAGCTTAGAGTTGCTAAAGTAAAGAGGATGGACATTTCTGATGATACAGGTAGACTGAAACTTAGCAACTCAGTCAAGGGAAACGCCGAGTTCTCTGCAACTCTGTCTGTTGTTAGGAAGGACCAAACTAGCTCCCTGTGGAAGGACCAAGTCACAGCAAATAAGTTTGATGCAGACAGTTTATAAGCTGTCCATTCCTCATTTGAGATGGGACCTGAACTGGTCGAGAAGTCTGTGGTTTGAGTGAGAGTAATACAGATATGGAGATACTGCTTCTTTCTTGTTCTCTCTCTCTTTAGTACACATGTAATATAAGATGGCATTTGCTTTGTCTCTCACAAATATCGATTCACTACAGACAAGCTGAGCTGGGAATCAGCACACTTGGGAATGTGTAAAGAAAAATAATTTCTCACCTTGGGGAAACAGAGGGGGATGTTAGGTGCAGAAAACATAGAGTGACAGAGAAGACACAGCGGTATATAGCTAAAGGATATCTCCTATCCAAGCTGAACTCACCAGCATATGCTCAACACTAGCAGGTACTTACGAAGGACACAACGCATTTTGCCCATTATTTGTAAGACTTCTGGTTGCTCTGGTCAGCAAGTAGGAGTTCAAGGCCTCATCCTTTCCTAGGGGGTTAATGAGAGGGCCTCAGCTGAGAAATTATCTGTGGAGGCACTAAGGAGCAGAAAGATCTTGTGCATATAGCAGTGCAAAACTAAAGGATATTCACACCTTCAGTTTTTATAAAGTAAAGCTATTTCTTCGGCTCAGTTAATTTCTTTACAGCATTTCAGAAACCTGTAGGACTGGAAGAGATACTGCCAGATCTGATGAAAAGAAATATTAAGTAATACTAAATGCTAGTTATTTGGACTTCATTTAGTTTCAGGAACTTGACAGTAAGTGACAGAGCTCTCCTGGGGGCTCTGCTTCTGCAGTTTTACCATGACCCCAAACTGGGCACCAGTGCTAGTACTTTAGCAGTTGATTCCTTCATAAATAGAATATTTCTGTTTGAATTCACTACCTGGATCAAAACAGTCATGTATATTCAGCATCCAAAGAATCCCATGTGCCCCTGTCATTTTTTTTTATGATCAGCAGAAAATATGATCTGTACATTGAAAGTAAAGGATATAAAAGTGCAGAACATCTGCTTGCTACAACCGCAACAACTGCCTGGCTCTGAACTGATGAAACATGGCAATATTCAGTAATTTATAGAGCAACAAAGACAAAACAATAGGAGGTTGCACTTCCATGACCAACAAGGCAATAAAACAAAAGAGGGGGGGGAATGTGTAGTCAGACCAAAAGTGACATAGATATTTCTGCTTCCTACAGTAAATAAAACATGCTGTGTCAGCTGGAAAAAAAAGCACTCCAGCAATGCTGTCCACCTTAAAAGAAAGGTAGCAGCAAGGGAAGGTCATCTGCCACAGCTGCAGCATGTTTAATGTGGAGTTGGTTCCTCTGAAGGAGCCGGTACCAAGACAGCCAGGGTCCAGCGAGCCACAGGAGCTGCTCCCCACAATAGCCTTGCTGGCAGCTCAAGGGCAGAGCTTGCAGCTGGACTTCTGAGAAACACAAAACTCAAACCACTGTTTTGGAAAACTACAAGAAGTTGCTTCCTCATATCACGGCATCGTATTTCTAGGCTACAGACTGACAGAGAAAAGAATTAACTTATTCCAATGTGTCCATGTTACACTGGTGATTTATTTCACTGTCTTTACCTCTACGCATGCCCTGCAAATGGAAGGATTTTTTTGTCCACACTAAGCACTGCTGTTTTATGTCTAGAAATGCTTTCCATCACACAGCCCAGAGAAAAGTCTATTGATTTTGGAGAGTTTCACCATTATACAAAAGCTGGACAACAAGTCACTATCAGTTTTGTTTAAGGAAAAATTTCAACACCAGTGCACGCAATTTCAGCATAAAGAAAAAACACATTAATATAGCAAATACCTTATGGTTTCTTCCAGCCAACAGAAGAGAGCTTGAGCCATGGTCTGTTCCACCACATCAGCCAGAAAGGTGCTTATTCCTCACAGCCAAGGACTAACAAATTATCAGAGAGCAACAAGCTGGCATCTTAAACTGCCCAGCCTTTCCTGCAGCCAAGACCTCACCACTCTGCAGATGGAACGTATTGTCCAAACTATGGCAGGGTTCACCAGGCTAATCTTTACTTTATCTAGGTAGTGATTTGCAGGCAGTGGAAAACAAACAAGCAAACAAATAATGAGATCACAAATTTCCTGAAGCTATGAGAAAAGTAGGTATTGTTTGCATAGTAATTACCCTGGTTCAATTACAGTAAGAAGAGTCTTAAAAGAAAAGTTGGTCTCCTTCCTCTGAGGGCAAAAATGAGTAAGAAACTACAATTATCTTCCCTACTTATTTCCATCAGAGTTGAAGTATTTCCTGTAGAAGATGAAAAAGACAGTACTTAGCATGAAAATAAGACATTTATTTTCAAGAGATATGGGAAATTCTACACACTACACCTCTAAAACCTTCTGTTCATTGCCCCTAATGTTCAATAATTTTTATCCAAAAGTAGTACTACTTCTTAGATAGACTATCAACTGCTCTCCAGTCACATCATTATATGCCAGGCGTGTTAATATAAACCTGCAGTCATTCTGCTGAGGTCCCTGTTCTAAAAGTGGTCTTGATTATTTTTCCATACTATCTTAGTGTAGTTTCACAGATGACACTGATAGTCCCCATTTACACAGTGAGAATAAATCCCTAAGATCATAACACTATGCATTTTGAAACCTGCAGATGACTTTCCCCAAGAAATTGCACAAATAAATCACCTGAAAGCAGTAACAGTGTAGGAAAATTCTACAGCTCCAGACAATGTGCAATCAGCCAGCGCACACTGTATATATTCCTTTGTCTTTATCACGTCTGACAAGTGTACAGTTTGACACTGACAACAGAGACTGCCTGTTCATCAGGAACAGGGCAGAATTTATAGAAAAACCTCTTGAAAGAAAGCACTCCAGCTGGAGTGCCAAATCTCCATGTCAGCTCCAGACTGGTAATAATTTGTGCTCTATTTTCCTATAAAGCAGCCTTTTCTTAGAAGAATATTCAAAGAGCTTTTGGAGCTGAGTGTAAATGCTTCAGCTATAATACGTCTACTAAAATGACGTAGTGCAACTACAGGGAGAACAAGCACAGATGATTCAGGATGTAGCAAAGTATATAGAACTGCCTTTTGCCTCTAAATTACCATGTTAAAAATGGTTTAGGTCAACTGGATGGCTGCCTAGCAAAATTTGCTGCTGAAACGGTCCAGTTTCTAAGTCAGAGGAGCCAGATTCTGATCACATGCACGCTGACATGCTATTGAGAAAATATTAACTATGTCAGTGAAGGAAGTGTCAGGTTTTTATTGAGTCCAAGGGATGAGAAATCACTGCCACTGTCAATGGCACAAACCCCCCATTTTTACTGTTGCTGCCTGCTGTGGGACTACAGATTCAACAGCTCAGCTGAGAGGCCAAGCACTATGCTGCACTTTCATATTCATTGCAGTGATAGCTCCCAGACGTTATCTGTACAGCATAGAAAAACTCACAGCCCTAATGTGCATTATAGTTACAACCTTTACAGGTAACAGCTTTCCCAACAGGTGATGCAAAAGTGCAACTCTGCTGCTTGGGATATTTTGTTGTTGCATCTTCAGGAGGCCATAGGGAGGACTGTCCTGCCTTCACATGCCAATACTGCCATGCGTAGAGTCCTCCTGAATCTGAATCTGGTGGACTCCACAAATGCAAAATGGCAAAAGGGTTTTTACCTGGGAACAAGTGTACTGCTCGCAGCAGTGAGGCAAGTGGAAGGCTGTGGAAACCCCTCTGGAGAGGATCTGACTCTTGGGAAGCAGCTTAGCACCCAGGTTATTTCTTTGTGCGGTTCTCTATGGCACAGGTCATAGGTCTTACATACATGTGGGACCACAAAGGGGATTTGCCCTTTTGCAATGCCAGAAGGAGTGGCAAACTGAGAGAAGGCAGGAGAGGATGCTCAACTCCACTAGCTTTGCACCACAAGGGCTTTCTGTGGCAAGTCTTTCCCTCTGCTGTCCTGATAATGAGCAGCAAGCTCTGCTTCGTCAAATTCGAACAGAGTCGAACAGGAGGTGCTGACAGAAGAATAAATACGCATGCTCTGGGTCAAATCCTGAGAAGTCACCATACTAGGAGCGGTACAGGGGAATGCGGCAGCCCGCCAATAAAGGAAATGACATACTGGGCAAACCAGAGGACCATTTAAAATACTCAAACCCAAACTATTGGCAGACATCCTGCAGGCAAGGTCAGATGGCATTTGCAAGGCAGCAGGGAGGAACAGCCTCTGCAGCTGTAACCGTTCAAGCAGAGGGCAGGAACCACCCTGGGGGACGCAGCACAGCCCTCCACATCTGCCACCATGGCCCCTGTGAATAGCTACCCCCAAAAACTGTATCTTTATGGCTACTGACACTGACAGATGGCAAAGCAGGAAATTATTGGCCTTGGGACCTGAGCTCAGACTGATGCATGAAAAAAACCTGCAGAAAATCACCTTATACAGCTGGAATTGGAATCGATAACTTATCAACACTACGGAGAAGGGGGGGGAAAATCCCAGTTCTCTCTGGCCTAGTGGTTCTGCTTACTAACTAGGGCTATTCTGTAGCAGTCAATATTTTTGCAAACTGGACGTAATTCATGCACAAGTACAACATGGATTGAGGGTGGCTGAGGAGAAAGGGAGATAACAGAACAAAACCTTTGCCTGGACAGTATTTGGATTTGGAGAAGTTCTGAAGCACCTCCGTCAGATGACACAATTTCTTCCTCTATGACAGCCCAGAAAAAAAATGGTGTCACAAGGTCACATGAATTGTACTCCCAAGGGGAAAAACAAAGGTTGTCATCATCAATGGTAGGTGAGACTAGGAAAATATTAAGTGCTGCCTTTGTGTGTTGCAATTGTTATTATACCTTCCCAATATGTAATTTGATTTCTAGAAGCAAGTATTACATAGTGTCTGTTTTGAGAAGAAATTTTCTGGCATACTTCAAAAACGCAAAATTCACAGAGAATTGTTTTTTAAAGAAGTTAATGTGTCTGAAAACTCTGTTTCATTTACAGTCTAAAGGAAAAACATAAATACCTTATCAACCCTTAAATTGCATGCAATTTGATGCACCAGTATCAAGTTAAAAATGAATAATTCCATGCCTAAAGGAAACAACTCTCACTTCATGTTGAGGGTCATTTATGTGAGTTGTGCGTATTTATCCAGATGAGGAGAAAAGTATAATACACACTCGCATTGCGGGGTGGGGGTGGGGGGATTAAAAAAATAATAACTCTATTTTTGTAATTCTATTGAGTTTTCATATTGTCACGCAGACAAATTGGTTCTATATTCCTGAGCCATGCTGCATTATGCCAGGGGAGGAAGGCACATCCCTGCTTCACTAAATTGTGGGGGAGTAGACTCAGTGGAACGAAGAAAGAAAAAAAAAAAAAAAAAAAAGAAAAGCTGATGAACACAATCCATTCTCAGCTGAAGTTGTGGGTGGGCTCCAGGATATTTTGGTAACTCACTTGCACAATATACTGCTGCAATGTGCAAAAAAGAAACAATGCCAGCGTGCTGCACACACCACAGTTTTAACCTCCTGTAAACCGAGTCACACACCTTGGCCACACGGTGTTCATCTGGATGGAAGATGCAACAAGTGAGCCGGGGTGCCCCATCCTGCTGCCAGCAGCAGGCTGACCCCCCCGCCATGGGACGGCAGGCAGCACACCCCCAGGCTTCTCCACATGCAACCCCAATTGTAGCAGCACAGGGAGTTGCCACCCTTCCTCGCCAGCACCAAACCATGGGGGACACCGCTGAGGCTCTGTACACCCACAGCCTAGCTCAGGTGCTTGCTCCGCATCTCTCCAATGCCCAAATCACGGCTGGCAGTGGCCCAGGGCTGGCCCTAGGAGAAGTCCAGCTCCCAGGACAGGCCCTTGGCTCCCACAGCCAGCACCAAAATTGCACCCAGGGAACTTGCTCCCTACACAAACAGATGCACTCACTGAAAATATAAACCCATCTCCCTGCCTGCCCTGGATGCTCCAAGTTACTCCTAGAGAGGTCCAAAAGCCCACAAAACCCCATCTCCCGCCCAGGTATTAATACAGACTCTCTTGTACACACGTTTGATAATTTTCTGCAGTGAACAGTGGAACACGCATTGCAAAACGTAAAGGTGAAATAAAAGAAAATAGCATTTCTCTAATGGTGAAAAAGCGGACAGCCAAAGGCTGTAAATTGCTTTACAAGGTCCCACCAGGCATGATGGGTTGCTGCTGTCTTTTCTCAGAACTTAACTCCTCTTTCCTCTGTGAGCCTGTAGGCAAGGAAGCAGGTTTTAAGGCAAATCAGAGACCTTCTGCCACCCTCATTCATGCAAGGGACCCCCTCTCCCCTCAGCTGGACCAGTTAGAAGGAATTTATCCGGCTACTAAGTGCAGGTTCAAGGTCCCTTAATATGTTATTTCCTACCTTGTGATAGGCATTTGTCATGGTTTAACCCTAGCCAGCAACTAGGCACCACGTGGCTGCTCACTCACTCCCCCCCCCCCACCCAGTGGGATGGGGGAGAAAATTGGGAAAAGAAGTAAAACTCATGGGTTGAGATAAGAACGGTTTAATAGAACAGAAAAGAAGAAACTAATAATGATAATGATAACACTAATAAAATGACAACAGTAGTAAAAGGATTGGAATATACAAATGATGCACAGTGCAATTGCTCACCACCTGCCGACCGATGCCCAGTTAGTCCCCAAGCGGCGATCCCCCCACCCCCACTCCCCCCAGTTCCTATACTAGATGTGACGTCCCATGCTATGGAATATTCCTTTGGCCAGTTTGGGTCAGCTGCCCTGCCTGTGTCCCCTCCCAACTTCTTGTGTCCCTCCAGCTTTCTTGCTGGCTGGGCATGAGAAGCTGAAAAATCCTTGACTTTAGTCTAAACACTCCTTGGCAACAACTGAAAACATCAGTGTGTTATCAACATTCTTTGCATACTGAACTCAAAACATAGCACTGTACCAGCTACTAGGAAGACAATTAACTCTATCCCAGCTGAAACCAGGACAGCATTTTTCTCCACATCCTGAGTATTCAAAGAAAGCTAGGTAAATCCGACTTAAGACCAAAATTCACCTCTGAGCTCAGAGCAAGATTATCACGCTATTAGGATTCATTCTGGGGACCATTACACATACTGAGAAAAAAAGTGGCTATACAAGAGCGGAGTGCTCTCAACCTTCTCATCTCAGTGAACTTCAGCTATGAGAGAAGAATGGCCCAACATTGACAGAGAAGAGACAGTACAATAGAAAGGTGTCCAAACACAAAACTCTGTTCCAAAGTTTCTATGATGGTTTTGTTCAGCCCTGTGGAAAATACGCATATATCTGGGTTTGCTGATTTTATTTTCTTTGACATTTGAAACTTATAACAAATTGGACTCAATTTAATACAAGAATTTCTAAGCACCTACATGTGGCATTTCTTTCCAAGTAATTTTCTTCTATTATTATCAGAATAACTCATTACGTACGTGACAAAGTCTCTGTGTCAGTACATTCTAAACCTTACAAGAACAGGATTGTACCAGAATTAGGTATTCCGTATCAAATGCATCTTTGACAGACTCAAGTAAATGAGGAACAAAAGTTTAAGGCTGTCTGAAACTAAGTGCAGTTGTCAGCTGCTGTTTTTCAAACAAGCCATCTAGTACTCACATCCTTGGAAAAGCAGTGATACAGAGCCAGAGAAATTAACTGTATCCCAGGGGCTTGAGATTGAACGCTAAAAAAAATAAAAAATAAAAAATTACGTGGTTCTTCCTATATAGAGATTCAAGAAGGTAGTGGAAAAAAAATTATTAAATGCTTGTTTGGGGAAATTTTTTGAACCAGAAAATTGCGTAGAAGATAGCTCAAAACAGTGAAAATTATTAGCATAATAAAAACAAAAACGTGCATATGGTACAGTCAGTTAACAATAGAATTTCATAATTGCACCACCATAGTTACTCTTAGCAAATACCAGCTCTAGACTCAACAAAAGAGCTCTTCCTTCTCCCACTGACTCGAACATAGCTACACACATGAATTTATCTAGTTATCTATCCTAAGTTTGTATAATTTTGGAAAAAAAAAAAGGGAACCCAACACACACACACACACAGAAACCCACCCTCCATCTGCAAGGTCAGATCAGAGAGCCAAAGGGTGCCCCACACAACAGAGCATCTCTGCCCCCATGCTCCCCCTGGCTGCCCCAGAGCCAGCTCCGCTTCCCAGCCCTGCTGTGCTCTGTGGCAGCATGCCAGCCTTGAGCAAGTATTGAACAGGACCTGAGTATTCAGTATCTTTTGGTTTCAGCTCATCTATAAAATGATGACAAAAAGCAGACTTTTTGTTGGGGGGAATTTTCAGCTGGATCAGGCCTATAACGTAGTACTGCAAAAAAGCCAAGCAACCGGAGGGGGGGGGGGCAGGGGGGGGGGACATGACAACCCAACAAAAAAAAAAACCAACAAAAAAACCCCAAACACCACACCAACCCAGCCACTATGTATTCAGTAAGAGTACTACATCTATATGCCATCGCTTCTGAGAGGAGTGCAGGCAGAGGAGATCATCATCCGTGTTGGGCTGCAGGTTTCTCTCTGTTCTGAGCACCTCACCACATGCAACGTGTGCATGAAAAGGCGTGGTGTGAAATGGAAAACCCTGCATAACAACATAGTGGCTTGGTTGATACAGCTTAACAATTGGCCATGAAAACAAACAAACAAAAAGACAGGACTGTACTTGAGAAATACCTGTTTGCCAACTTAATTCTTATCATACAGTCAGATCAGTCAACTGCAAACACAGTTACAGATATCTGTAATAAAATATTAATAGCTCTTGTATACTGCTTCCACAAGGTAATGTAGTGAAAAATGAATGTTGCTAACACACTTCCACATTTTCTCTTCTGTTACGGCTGAAAGCTTACACTGGAGAAAGCCAGTTTACTGCAGCATTACTCCTTTTTTCTTCCAGGAGGTATTTTTCCTTTAAACCTTAGAGAATAATTAAAATTCCTCACACAGGACAATGGTAAATAAGATTAGGGCATGCATTTCAAATGTAGCATACTAATGGCATTTTTGGACCTCATAATAAATCATCTCTATTCTCTGCAAGCAGTAGAGAAAATGGATAAAATATCTGAAATATACATCCCAATATATGAGTCCCATAACTTCACTCTTATCTTTCCATGTCTCTGACTTGCCCAGACATCTTGGCATTGTAGACAGAATATTAGCTTTTTTTATACATCACACAACAACCCAATAATCTCATTAACTGCAAATACTGTAGGAATGCAGCAGCCTGCTGATACCCACAAAACCATTTCAGCTTTTGCCAGGGCCAGTTGTCAGCAATAAGCAGCCAAACATACATTGCTCTATCTGATTCACTTTATCATTTCATTTTACAGCTTCTGTTTAGCACTGAGCTGATAGAAGAGAAATGTTTTAACATTCAATATGAGGACTGCTTATGTCAATACACTGAAGCTGCTTTGGTTTTGTACCTAACCTTTGGATGATCTCATCTCTTCCATAGGTTTCTGACATTTATGTTTGTTCTGAGTAGCTGCAGTTTACCCTACTGCAAACAGTAGGATCATGACTGGATATTTCCCTTATCTGATAGGTTTTCTCTCAGCTTGCTTTTCTTTTTCCTTCCATATAACATCAGCAGAAACCATTGCAGTGTTTTCCACCTCCCCTGGGCTATATCACACTGTATCTATTGAGACAACTACAAACCTTGTTTCCTGGTTTGGGGCAAATCCATTTCTCCTGATTCAACTTTGAGTTCAGGTAAATCTCAGCCCTCTGTTAAACCCTGGGAGGGTGAAATGGCCATGTGTATGCTATGCCTGATAAACCCTGTCCTAGTTTGCAAGAAATCCTGCTGGTTTTGCACATTAGACATTTCTTAATCTTTCTTTCCTCTAGGAAATCATTTTGGCTAAACAAGGATAACAAATTAGTTTGTCTTCTAGTTTTCACAACTAGTAGAAATGAAAAGAGGAATAAAAGATTAAGGAATATGGAGTGTGGGTGCTTTTATTTTCAGGAAATTGCATAGATAAAAGAGAATTTTTTTCTTCCAACAGACATTCTCCAAATCCCCTTTAAGTTCAATTTTCTGCTGTACTTCCCAGATAAGCATTCAGTACTTCTTGGTTTTAGCTCATGCAATCAATATAAATCAGAAAATTGTTACCCTCTGAATGCTAACTAACACATTTTCTCTTTTCTCTTCAATAACTTCAGGCTAGAGCAGGTACTCCTCACGCGGGTTGCTGTTTGCGGTCTTCAAAGATGAAATCTTTATCATGGACTTTTGTTACTTTACAATCTTTACTATTGACTTTCAAGTTCCTGTGACAATGGAAAGGCTGTCACTTTGAGGCTAGCCTTCAAAAAACTTCAGCTTATTTACAGCAGCATGAGCTGAGCGTGCCAGCTGACTCGTGCCTTATTTCTGTGTCTGTGGGAAGGCTCCTTTTCTGCACCAGATGCACCACCAGCATCACACCAGCCATCACAGCCTGAGGGCAAGCGCAGACCCCCATGGGGTTGGCATTAGTGCTCGCTCAGCTCCCTAAACCTACTGCCAAGTAGGCAGCTGGAAGCTGTGAAGTTTAGTCAGAAATTTTGATGGAAAATGCCAAAAAGATAACTAAAAGCTGCCGAGGCTTTTCTTACATCAAGGACTCAGAAGTTCCACTTACAGAAAGCTTAGAAGTGAGATCAGCAATTCAGGGAGCTGGAGAATTTGATTATATGATAGCTCAGTTATTGTGATTGTAATGGCAACTCCACCTGAGGCTACAACCACTTCCCAGGTCAACTCAGCTGTTCAGGATGTATCTGGTCTGGAGGATCTTGTTTAGAAATAGCTGTTAACTCTTTTGGGGAAGATTTCCACGGCAAGCCAGCAAAATCAGTGATACAACAATATTAACAAATCTCACTCACACAAAAATCCAGTTAAATGGAGAAATAAATGCACACTCATTTCCCAAAGTACAGCACACGTGAAGTCCTCCCCTAATGGATGAGCACCAAAGTGGGTGCCTGAATCATTCCAATGACTTTCTAGCAGAAAGTATCATTGTATGCAGGACTTGGTCACCATTTTCAGTTCAGCACTTGGAAAAAAGCAGTAACCTGCTTTGAAGGGGAGTCAATCCATTAATTAATAATGGGAGACAAATTAAAATACGGTAGCATTAAAACAGTATGAGAAGGAAGGTGTGACTGAGGTACTGTTCACCTAGACACAGGCAGCTCCCACACAAGCACAGAATTACAAACAGGCTAAGGTGACAGCCACACAAGTACACCCTTACCCCACTGCCCAGGGCACTGCACCTCTGGGGGTGTCCCCACAACACTGTGCCTCCAGTGGTGCTCACAAGCTATTTCAGATTCAGCAAACCCCATACACTCCTCCTGCAGCAATTCAGCATTTTTTTGGACCCCAAAACGACTTGACATTACTCTTGAAGCTATCCAGCTCTCCAGAAGCTCTTAAAAAACAGACACTCCACAAGCACAAAAACCCCTCCAGATTTCCTCAGTCAGCCACAACTTTTCCAGTTTGTGACACAGCCTTACTCATCGTCTAGCTACAGCACGTTTTTACAGCTACAATCCATTTAGCTACAAAATATGGGTCCAAGCCACTTCCAGATTTTTCCCCCCAGAGGAAAACCTTCTCATTTAACCCACTTCTCAGCTTATCCTTCCGACAACATAGCCACACTGCTTATCAGAAGGAGCAGAAAAGACAGGAATGAAGAAAACAGACAGAAATAACTCTTTTTCTTCCAGAAATTTCAAATGCTATCATTCTCTTATTGCTAGGCATCCTGCTCACCTCCTCCTCCATGCAAGTGTGAGCACCAGCAAGGGTACAGGTCTCAGAGGTATTGCACATAGTGCTGCTTTATAGCTGTCGTTTCTGATTAAAAGCTGCAGGTGTACTCCACTCGAGCGAGGCTGGATCTCTCTCCGGGACTGCCGTCAGTCCGCATAAGGCCCCTACATAAAACAAAAAGAAAAAAAAAAATGAAACGCTGCAGCTCTTTGTGTTCATCTGGCTCAGCAATGAACATCTAAATATAAAATGTTTATTGTCACTTAAGGTGAGCTCTGTGTCCCAAGCCAACGAGTTGGCATCCTGCAAAGCCAGGCATATATTTGCAATTGTTGCCATCCAATAGTTTGCATTGTTATGAACTAGATTTAATGGTTACACTCTGTATCTATTACCCATTTAAATTACTCTTCCAGCATGTGAATATTAAACACTGGAAAAGGCAGATGAATGCCTGTACAAAACTACAGTAAGAAAAGAAAGATTCTAACAAAATGTTTAATAGAAACAAGTGGCACCCTGACTCCAGTGATGTTTCACTCCTCTCTGCTGAGCCCAGAACTGGATGACATTGTTCCAAACTTGTTAGCGTAGAATCATAGAATAGTTTGGCTTAGAAGGGGCCTTCAAATGTCATCTAGTCCAACCCGCCCCCCCCCCCCCCCCCCCCCCGCAATGAGCACAGGCATCTTCAACTAGGTCAGGTTGCTCAGAGCCCTGTCCAACCTGACCTTGAAGTTTCCAGGGATGGGGCATCTACCACCTCTCTGGGCAACCTGTGCCAGTGTTTCACTACTCTCACTGTAAAAAATTTCTTCCTTATATCTAGTCTGAATCTACCCTTTTTTAGTGTAAAACCATTACCCCTTGTCCTATTGCAACACTCTCTACTATAAAGTCTGTCCCCAGTATGCCAGTAAAGAAAACATTTCCATCCTTACTATTGTCCTGTTTGAGTCTTGATTTATGAGATCTAAATTTTACACATGAAAGCATTCTTAAGAAAATCATACAAATTAGTCCCTCTGACCTAAATGGCAATAGGAAAAAAAAAAAATAAATAAATAAAAAATCACATCACCAAGCTGCTTTTGATAACTTTTTTCCCCACAAAAACTTTCCTGCAGACCAGGTGTTCTTCCATGTTTATTTTCAATTTTTTCTTCCATCTTTCAAACTTAAGGGGAAGAGATTCAACATTTTTGAGCATGATTCCAAGTGCCATGAAGAATTATTGCACTGGGGAGAAAGGAGGACTTTCCGCTCAAATTTTATTTTCTTAATTTGGGTTTGTTTTTTTTTTTTTTTAAATCTCATGCCCAGGACATGGACATCTTTCCATAGACTATTTCTAAAGCTGAGTGCTTGGAAAAGTCCTGTCATCAGGACACTGCAGCGGTGTTCAGATCATTCTGCACTGGAGAGTCCAACATCACCAAAAACTTCCTGAGAAATTTTGAAGGAAAAAAAAAAAAATCTCTATTTTGAAGGAAAAAAAAAAAACCTCTATTTTGAAGGGAAAAAAAAAAATCTCTATTTTGAAGGGAAAAAAAAATATCTCTATTTTGAAGGAAAAAAAAAAATCTCTATTTTGAAGGAAAAAAAAAAATCTCTATTTTGAAGGAAAAAAAAAAATCTCTATTTTGAAGGAAAAAAAAAGTCTCTATTTTGAAGGAAAAAAAATATATCTCTATTTTGAAGGAAAAAAAATAATCTCTATTTTGAAGGAAAAAAAATATCTCTATTTTGAAGGAAAAAAAATATCTCTATTTTGAAGGGAAAAAAAATCTTTATTTTGAAGGGAAAAAAAATCTCTATTTTGAAGGGAAAAAAAATCTCTATTTTGAAGGGAAAAAAAATCTCTATTTTGAAGGGAAAAAAAAATCTCTATTTTGAAGGAAAAAAAATCTCTATTTTGAAGGGAAAAAAAATCTCTATTTTGAAGGAAAAAAAAAGTCTCTATTTTGAAGGAAAAAATATATCTCTATTTTGAAGGAAAAAAAAAATCTCTATTTTGAAGGGAAAAAAAATCTCTATTTTGAAGGGAAAAAAAAATCTCTATTTTGAAGGAAAAAAAATCTCTATTTTGAAGGAAAAAAAATCTCTATTTTGAAGGGAAAAAAAATCTCTATTTTGAAGGAAAAAAAAAATCTCTATTTTGATTTTAAAATACACCATTGTCAGGAACAATTATCCCTCATTTTTCTCATTCTCTTCTTTTGCTATAGCTTCTGGGAGGGAGCTATCCAGCTGTCATTTCCTCCTTAGCATGACACTGCATTTCTTTGTTGCAGCCAGCTCTAGGAAGTCATTTGGACAGTTAGTGTCCAGCCTGTAGAGGACAAGTCCAAGTCTCCCCACCAAGTGACACTGTAAGGACATCATGCTGCCATGGTCCATCCTCACCATGCAAGGAAGAAAAACAAGCCAAAAACGTTTTACTAGTTCGGGTTCCCCTGAAGACAGGGAAGGGGGCCAAGATTGTGCAAAGTTAATCGTGCCAGGGTGCGTGTACGAGGGGTCCCCGTACACGAGGGTATGACAGTCCCTTGGTACAAGACCTGGGCACAAATGTCCTTCATAGCACTGGGGTGGGAGGGAACAGTCATCATTCAAGCACATCCCTGCGTGGCTCCTTTGGACTGTACCCCTGATCCCTCCTATGTACCTGAACTGCTCGTCTGGATTTCTACAGCAGCTGTTGACACCCTTCCTTGGCCTCCTCCCAGCAGAGCTTCCCTGCTCCTGCAGGGCTGGCTGGCAGAAAGGGCCACAGGACCTCCTGCCATCTTCCAAAGCAACAATCCCCGTAAAATGCAATGGATCCCAGAGGTGTTCAGTGGCAGCAGGAAGAAGCAAACAAAAAAACAAAACAAAAAACCCCAAGAACTTTCTAGCATGAACAACTGAAAAAAGATCCTTTGAATCACCAGATCTTCTCTGCTGCCCATAGTCAGTTCTCCTAAACTCCCCTAAAAAAAAACCACAAACCACAAACCAAATCAAAAGAAAGAGAAAAAAAAAAAAAAACACAAACCACAAAACCAAAACAAAAAACCCCCAGTGAACAAAGATCCTCACATTCAGCCTCCAGTGAATAAGGGCAGGGAATGAATTATGGGATAGCAGATCCTTCACAGACCAAGCCTGCCTGCTCTCTGCTCTCATTTTATTGCGCAGCATCTGCCTGCTGCTCCTGGCCCAGCAGTAGCCACTGCCACGACGCTACCTGTCATCGGAGAAGGGTGGCAGCTTCTCATAGGGCTTAGAGGCACAGTCTGACACATCATGAAAGTCATTCCCTTTCTTAGTCACTAATTGAAGTTGGTATTGCAATTTTCCTCTCTGACCTTTGGATTCTTGCAGCACGGGCATTACTGTAAAAATCTCCCAGCATTGTAGTCTGACCATTACAGGCTCTTATTTCCCATAACCTGCTCCCAGTGCAGCCCACTGACAATCCTCCCGATGCGGCAAACGCCAGAAACATCTGTGGTAGCAGATTCCCCCCAAGTTAAGGGAGAAGCTGGAGAGTGGATCAGCCTGGTTTGGTGAGAGCCCCTGCTAAATATTGCTAAATGCTTCTCTTCCCTGTCCCTCTGCTCCTGCCCTTGTGGGTGCTGTGGTCCCAAGAAATCTTCAGACAAGGGGTTTCACAAACCCTGGCCCTGGCTACAGCCCAGTCCCAGGGAGCTGCAGGAACACCCCAGATAAATGTGTGTGTGTGTGCACACACCATCCTCAGGCACTGGGACCACCGAGGTCCCCAAACACTGTGGTCCTCCCTCGCAGGTGCTGGGTAAAAGGGTGTTTTAAGGTGATTCCAACCAGTCTTGCACGAAGGAAACAGCCTGGAAAACAGCCTAAACATTTATGTAAACACCATGGAGAAGGGGTGCATGGGTATATACAGAGAGATTTTAATCTTCAGCTTTTCCAAAAGAAATAAGCACCGAAAACAAACAAAACCCACCCCAATTAGATGAGGGGTAAGCTTTCAACACCTCTGATTTGACCACACCACCTAAAAATAACCGACAACCATCACACCCCAGTGATCATCATAAAAAAAATTGTATTGAAGGCCTCCCCAGTACTAAGTTCCAATCAGATAGTTCAGAAACTCAGATTAAAAATAGACAGAACTCCACTTTTTGTTCTGAAACAAGTGCAATCATTTAAACTACTGTTAATAATATGTCATTGCCAGGTAGTTGCCCTCACAAGATATCTGACACCTAATCTATTACCATCTGCTTATATTCAACTAAAAATGAGATGCAACAGCATTTAAAGCTATACAGAGCTCTTTCAGCTGGATAAAAAAGCATGAACACATTTTCTTCACTCCTCTCAGTCTGGCTCATACCTCAAGGTCTGCATAGGTTGCAGAGGGTGATTTTTAAATTCCTACAGTCTTCTCAGAGTTTAAGCTTTAAGTTAACACGAAAAGATAGATTTGAGCTTCCAACACTGCAAGATACCGCTGTAATATGGCATCAACAGTCATGCCATTTTAATCAACAATGTTCCTATTCAGTGAAGCACATTTCTGATCTTCAGCCAAATCATGCAAGAGAAAATTGCATTCATACTCCCTGGTACTGCTGCTTCTCAGTAATCCATTACTGCATTGAAGCAGGTCAAAAAACCTGTCTCAAAGACACTTCTGCTATCAGATCTTCAGAGGAGGGGCAGAAGGGGCAAAAAGCAGCACATCTCCAGCCCACAGTCCCACCAGGGCTCCTTTACTCACAACTAGGGACACTCATGGACCTCAGCAAAAATGGGACAGTGGTGAAACACACTCCCAGAAGGCAAGCCTTCTTGCCTCCCCCGAAAAATGAAGCCAGACCTGCCTAAAGCTGAAAACAAGGCTGTAGAAAACATTATTCTCTGCAAACCGCAGAGAGCCGTGCTCTGCAGAGGGAAAGCTCCCATCTAGCTGCCTGCACAGGCACGTACCTGGGACAGAGAGCAGAAATCACAATTTGGCATCTCAGACAGGGACACAAGAACCCCCTTCCCTGCCTGCTACTGATATTCAGCACGATACCGAGATGATGAAGAGTCAGGCAATGTCCGAGATTCTGATTCATCTCTGATAATCAGAAAGTAGCTTTACCTGCACCCTGGGACCAGCAAGCAGCCAGCTCCTTCAGCACCTAGACATTTTGTTGGCAGTGAAAAGCTTCATAATCTTAAGCCTTTACTTCCAATTCAAATACTTCATTTACAAACAGCAAATAATATTTAAGTGCTGTTAGTACTGGGCAGATAAACATCTAGTATCTTTGGAAGAGAGGCAATCCACAATCTGAAGGAAATACAGCATGGCTTCTTCTGCCTTTTTATTTATTTTATACTTAATGCATTATTATCATCCTACAATATGTGTACTATTTTGGTTCAGTAATTAGGTTTCTTCTCACAGTTGCATCCAGGAAGACAATCTCTTCTGGAAGTTGTCTTTTCTGTCGGTGAATAATTAAAGGAGTATTTTTGGCAGGACATTTTTCTCTCTTCCATCATCTTGGGTTTTGGTTTGGTTTGGTTCTTTTATGCCTAAGCTCTTGTTTCCAGCTTTTGTATCCACCTGTGTTTGCACTGTGCTTAGTCAACACCAAAGCCCAGACATCACATATTTGCAGTCTTGGCAAGTTTTATGAGTCCTGACAACTGTGTAGCTGAATTTCTCACTAATCTTTCAGCAGGACCATAACCCTCAGAACCTCTAAAAGAACTTTTACCCCTAAATTCTTGTGTGCCATGCGCCCATCGACTGAATAGCACTCCACAAAGCACTGTTAAATCTTTCAATTTCCAGGAAGTACATGCAAATTTTATGCCACATTTGAGATAAGAAAATCAGCTCAGTAGTAGAGACAAAACAGAGAATTGGTCAGATGACAGGAGTGATTTAAGGTTACAGCAGATCACTAACTGCACTCAAGTCAAAATCTCAATGAAAGCAAAGATAAATCTCTTTTTGGACTTATTAGCAAGTGTGTCACCAAAACAAGAGTTCTCAAACCAAATCCCTAAACCTCAAAAGTGTTTTGGGAAAATGTATTTCCCCCCCCCCCCTCAATGTTGCTTCTTTACTTACAGTTGTGTCTCATTTTTTTAGCTTTCCCCCCTACCACAGGATCACAACCCTAAGAGATGCCAATACCCTGACACAGATTTCCCCAAGAGCTTTGGCATTAGCACCAAATGCCACAATGCCAGTAAAGTCATGAGAGTCAGCAGAACCAATAAGCAGTGGAGATCCCTTAAATTACCTTTTCCTGGCACCCTGAACTGCCTCTCCACACAGAGAATGAACTGGGGCGACAGCTGGGGTCGACAGGTGGCGACTATTCCTGCAACTCCATCCCGACTCTTGCTTGATTTCTGCCTTTGGCTTCCCGAGGGCAGGCAGATGTTCGGCCACTGCCAGGGAAGCAGAGCTTCCTCACGCGTAATGGTGACCTGGGAAGAGAAGCACCACAACCCTCAATGCCCACCCTTCATCCTTGTCTCCCTGAGCGACGGACCTCCCCTCCCACGGCATTCCTGCGAGCAGTCCTGTCCCATTCCCTGCCCGCTGCAGACCACCCACCTGCAATTAGCAAGGGCGGGCACCAAATGAACTCCTCCTGGAGCCTTGCACAAGTGCTTCCACTTCAAGAAGCACAAGAAGAAGCGGGAGGGCAAGACGGGTTCCCGCCGAGCCCCCCTCGTCCAAATGCCTGCCGCTGGAGAACGCCCAGCTCAGCCGCTTGCCCTGCGCCTGGCACACTCAGCTCCCAGGACTGCCGGAGCCCTCGGCACTGCAGGTGCCTAGAGGAAACTCCTGGCCCCAGGAGAAGGCCCCACCTTCTTCTCCCATGGGTCAGCACAGCTGGGGAGGGCTGCCAGTCTCCTCCCTTCAGGCGGTGCTGCCTCGGAGGATCGCTCCCCTCGGCTGCCACTGTGCCCTGCTTTGGGGCCCGCCCTTCCCTGAGGCGATGTTTCCTCCGATTGGCTGCATGAGATCGCTCCTCCCATCCAGTGATGGGTCAGGCGGCTCATCAGTCATCTCTGCTTTGCTCTTGCCAGCTGTGATTGGTGGAGCGGGCATGCCCCGCCTCCAACCAACACCCCCCCCCCCACACACACCCGGCAGGGAGCCCGGCTTTTTCCCCTCTTGCCACCTCTCCTGCAGGCCTCGAAGCTTGACTGGTGGGTTACCTATCGATCACATGCCTTGCCCCCGCCTCCTCAAATGCGATTGGCTGTCCTGGGCCCACTGACTCCCCAGGGACTGCTGGGTGGAGGTTGCCAGGCAACGAACTCCACCTTTAGGGCTGAGAGCCTCAGCATGGAGCTGTGGGCCCTGAGGAAAGGCTGGGGGTCATCAAAGGCGGGTTTGGACCCGAAAACCGAGGATTTCGGCCCGAAACAGGAGGCTCTGGGCACTACAAAGGATAGGCGCGATGCTACAGCTGACGCTGGGGACCCTGCGAAGGAGGGGAACCTCTTGGTTCCTCTGCCCTTTGCCCCAGGGTGCCGTGTATGGGGCAGGACTCTGGACTCGGGGAGAGGGAAACTTCCCCTGGGTCACGGGCAAGGCTGTGCCAGCCCAGAGCACGCAGGAGGTTGCCACCTCTGAAGACCGGGACGAAGGAAGACTGGCCAGCTTGGCCCTTGCCGGTGCCCCCGCCACAGCAGGAGCCCCCCTCAGCCTGCTGTTCAACCCAGAAAGGGGCTCCGTTCCCGCTTACATCCTCACCTTTACCAAGGAACACCTTTAGGAAGGACTGGGCAAGGCGGAAGCACGTGCTTCCTTTGAGCGAACTTTGCAGAGCGTTCCGTTTGGGTCACGCGCGTGTGGTGGGACCCGCGGGACAGGGGGCTGAGGCTCACGTGGGCTCGCAGCCGGGCCAGCGTGCACAGCAGCCCAAGGGACAAAACCACGTCTCTGCTGGTGGCCTCCCTGTGTGGAGCTGCCCCTGCCCCCTGCAGATGTGCGGAGGCTCGCTGGGGGTGAGGAACAGCACCAGTGGGGCCTGGGTTAACGGGCAGGGGTCCGATGGGCCAGCCAGATGCTACTCTCCGTCCCTCTGCTCGGCCCCTGTGCCGCTGCTGACCCTTTAAGGTCCCCCCGCCATTCCCCACTCGTCCCCCAGTGCCCCCCTTCCGCCCCCTGCCCACACACCTGTAACCTCCTGTGACCCCCTCGGTTCCCCCCAGTGCCCCCTACTCCCCCCAGTGTGTCACTGGGCAGTGCTGTGGGGGGTCCCAGCGTGATGGGACACCGGGAGGGCGAAGCCTGCTGTGGCGATACGGTCGGGGCTCTCACCCTTGGGATTCTCCCCCGCCATCCCCCTGGGGGGCAGGGAGCGAGCGGCTGTGTGGTGCTCAGCCACCGGCCAGGCTTAAACCACCGCAACCTGTGAGCAAAAGAGTTACCTACCCACGGACGGACGGACGGGGAGAGTGCTCATCCTTCCTCCTCCCTCAGGGTGCAGGCATCCCCTGTATCACACCGGGGCGCACAAAAGCCTCAGCAGTCCGGCTGCTGTTGGAGCCCCTTCCAAAGCTTTTTGGGGCGAGCTGACGCATTCCTACCGCCCAGCACGGCGGTTGGGTTTATACCGTTGCCATGAGCGAGGGGATTCTGCAGAAACTGCCCGGCACTCGCTGTGCAAGGGTGATGGCCGCAGGGAGCAGCAAGCTGCAGGTGACGGTGGCTGCATACGGACCTTCAGCCCTTCCTGGCCACCGTGTCTGCCTACATCTTGCCCTCGCTCGGAGCTCATGGGGCTGCTCCTCCGAGGTAGCCCAAACGCACCAGGACGTGGTCCTGGGCAACCTGCTCTAAGGGAGCCTGCTTGAGCAGAGGGCTTGGACGACCTCCACAGCTCCCTTCCAACCTCCACCCTCCTGTGCAACTCTGTGCCTTGCTTTCACTCCTAAAGCACCTGAACCCAGCCCT
Organism: Buteo buteo; assembly: GCF_964188355.1. Classification (NCBI taxonomy): domain Eukaryota; kingdom Metazoa; phylum Chordata; class Aves; order Accipitriformes; family Accipitridae; genus Buteo; species Buteo buteo. The sequence goes on along the minus strand of NW_027439225.1, from coordinate 42,716 downwards.
CATGCGTGCCGGCAAGGATGCTGGGACAAGGCACAATCCCAAACTCCTCCCCGAGGGGTCATCCTCAAACAGCAGCTGCCCGCTCCAGAACAGCCGATGGCGGACACAGTCAGAAGAGAGAAAAACCGTTTTATTGAGAACATTAACTGCGGTGGGGGGCGGGCCCAGGGCTCACAGGGGTTCAGCCAGTAACAGGAAAACGGCACCTACAAGGACAGAGTCAGAGAGCGCTGCTGAATGCACAGCGGCAGGAAGAGGCAGGGTTTGGTTGCTCTCTCTCTGGGGAACACCGTTGACGAGGAATTGCTCATAGCCCAGAAGAGAGCGAGCTACGGCTGGCATTGCCAAGGGGAGGGCTCTGGTGCCTTATCCCCACGGGGAATGCCCTTAGAGAGTGTCGCAGTAGAGACGGACACGACAAGTAATAGATCATGCAAAATGGCTACTTTATTGTTCTAACACACCTTTTTATACCCTTCTTTTGAGTATGTGTTAGTATATGATTGGTTTGGTTAGTAACTAACAACTCATGATTGGTGAGTTCGTTAGGACGGTTCTTCTTATCACTATCTTGTTTTTGTACTGGTCTTCTCGGATCTTTCCAGACTCTCAAGGATACACTACAAGCTGCTCAAGGTCGCACTGTTCTCGAACTGTCAGGAATTCCGTAGGCTCGTTGCATCCCCCGACAATTCCCCCTTTTTGTATTTGTGCTAAAGATATTGTCCTGGCTGCCCTCTGCAGGGCCCTTTGCAGAAGGCTGAAAAGACAGGGTAACATCAGGAGCATAGTTATCACAACCAAGATCACTACCCCCACAGTCTTGAGCAGAGATATCAACCATCCAGACAATCCCCAACCCTTGAACATCTTCGTCAGCCAATCTAATTCATCGCTTTCTGTCAGCTTCCTGACTCCCTTCTTTAATTGTTGAATACTACTGAAAATGGATTCTGAGTGATCGGGTAAATTCATACAACACATCCCTTCAAACTCATCACAACCATGTCCTTGTGCTAAAAGCAAGAAATCAATTGCAGCTCTATTTTGTAGCGTAGCATGTCTGACACTATCAAAGGCTAGCAGTAAATCAGATAATACTACACCAGTCTGTATTCAGGGACCCCAGAATTTGTGATTCCTGGGGTGGCAATGAGGGTGAATGCCCAATTCGTGGAAACCAGGCATTCCCATCCATTGAGTCCATGACCTGCTGCACAGGGGTCTCCATCAATAAGTTCTTAAACTCTGTTGATTTCAGTGTAACCCCTTATTAAACCTGCAAAAAAAGGATTGCTTGGTGTTACTGTACTAAGGTATAAGCAATCTTGTCCAGTCACATCAGCCAGGGTCATCCAGATGTTTTCTTTGGTTTGCGGCGGTATCCATGACTACGTCCATCTGAGGACTGTGAGGTAGATGAACCATCTGTACATTCTTGTGCTGTCTTGCTCTGCGAACTCAGCCCAGCAATCGGTAGGTGCCAGCTTTGCGTGGGCGTCCCCACGGAGGCAACGATGGCCTTGCTGTACACCAGCCCGATGCTCTTCGGAAAATCCCGGTATTTATACATTTGCAGAGGAACGGATTTCAACACACGTGGCCAGCGGGTGCCAAAATCCGCCTCAGTTGCAACCTATGACGCATGCGCTCGCTGGCCAGGCGCGCTGCACGAGTCATAGCCATCCTGTCTATTGGTTCATGGGCTTTGTGGTGCGGTTGCAATACACAGAGAATCTTGACCTGTTATATTGGCCAAGGTGACCTACACTTAGTTTTTTGGTTGAGGTGGTATTTATATTGCCGCACCCTCTGGGATGTTCCAGATGATGACGGTCGCACAAATTGAGCGGGAGTCCATTGTGGGCCTGTATCTGTGGAAACAAAAGCATAACCTCGCCCCCAGGTTAATAGCTCACATGGTCAATTCCACTGACCAGTAACTAAATCTTTAACATGTACTTTGATACCCTTTTGTAAATTCTGTGTTGAAAAGAGAGAAGTGTTGAGAAAGAGGAGGTAGGGAAGAATTGTCCCAGTAACGGAGAAAGGTAAGAACATAAACTGCTTTATCTAGGCATGCCTATGGTAGTTCCCCAACCATTCCCCCTTTTTGTTTTTTTGTTTTTTTTTTATTCTGGCATTACCTTCCGTATAAAAACCTGGTGAAGTGGTATGACTCCAGATATGCACGATAAAATAAGGTTCTGTTCGTAGTTGAATACTTTTCCAGGGTTCTAAAAGCACATCAAATAATAATTGATTGTCTGACATGGTCAAAGCCACGTTGTCTAGTCGAGAAACTAAATTAGCTACATATGCTGAGTCAGTTACAATATTTACAGGAGTAGAAAAAATAGAAAAAGCAACAGCCATTGCACGCAGCTCTACCACTTGTGGAGAACCATTTTGATGTACTACTTTGCCGTTCCAGTTGTTGTTTTCATACCATACTACTGCTGCTTTACCCGGTATTCCAGAACCATCTGTGAAGACAGTAGGGCCTTTCACAGGTTCCGGCTGGCTTAAGTTTTTCTGACCAAATGGTATTTCTCGAGCAAATTTCAGGAGCGGGCGCGACGGTAGATGATACGAAATCTGTCCTTGAAAACCCGCCATAGCTGCTTGCAGCTCATAATTGTTTGCCAGACACCATTCAAAGTACCAATTTTGAACAGGTAAAATAATCGTAGCTGGATCACGTCCTATTAGTTCTACACAGCGTTTTCTGGCTTTTATGATTACATCAGCAATAAGTTCAAACAAGCCAGGAGCAGTATTTCATGGCTGGAATGACAAAAACATCCATTCTAAATTACGTAATGGGTCATCCCACTCAGAATTCCACTGCACCAAAGCACCAAATGGCACAGTTTTGGCAAGTAGCACAAAGAATTGTACCAATCGAGACAGATCAATTCGAGAAACAAATTTCTAGTATATACATTGTTCCACCATGTGAATTACATTTAACGTTTCCGTATTCAATATTCTGGGTTCTGTTGGATCATTGGAATGTTTTAATAAGTCCAAGAGAGGTTGTAACTGCGAACTGGTCAGTCCAAGATAGGGCCTGATCCAGTTCAAGGATCCCATTAATTTCTGTACATCATTGAGTGTCTTAACCGCAAGATTAAGTTTCACAGGTTGGGGCACAACCTGCATGTTTGTAATTGCCATTCCCAAATATTTCCAGGGTGCTATTTCTTGCACTTTTCCAGGAGCAATAACCAACCCATATTGTCGTAGCGAATTTGTGGCCAAATTTTTCATGTCATTCAACTGCTCCTTGTTGTCTGATGCTAACAGAATGTCATCCATATAGTGATAACAATAACTAGTGGGGAATTTTTCCCTTACAGGTGACAGAGCTTGTGCAACAAACCATTGACAAATGGTTGGTGAATTTTTCATGCCCTGCGGCAGAACTCTCCATTGATATCTTTTTGCTTGTTCCGCATGATTGATAGAAGGCACAGAAAATGCAAATTTTTTTTCATCTTGAGAAGCTAATGGAATTGTAAAAAAACAATCCTTAAGGTTCATGACAATGATTTCCCAATCTTGAGGGATCATGGCAGGTGAAGGCATGCCTGGTTGCAGAGCCCCCATCATGGCCATGACAGCATTGACTTACCGCAGGTCATGCAAAAATCACCATTTACCTGATTTCTGTTTTATCACAAACACTGGAGTATTCCATGGGCTGTGAGATGGTTCAATGTGTCTGGCAGCTAGTTGTTCTGCTACCAATTCTTGCAGGGCCTTTAATTTTTCAATTGGTAGGGGCCACTGATCCACCCACACAGGGTTATTTGTTAACCAGGTTAAAACAAGCATGGGTTGTCTAACACCCTGCAGCACAGTGGCCCCCGTTAAAAATCCGTGGTAATTCTCACCCCCCACTGCGACAAGCAATCCCTCCCCCATAAATTGCGGGGAGCTGCCGTCACATATGGTTTAATAACTGCTTGTTGGCCCTCAGGATTGGTAATCAGAACTGGTGTGTCTGCCGTCTTTGCTCACGCAGAGCCTCCCAGCCCCACTACTCCCATACCAGCCTCCTCTGTGGGCCAGGTGGACGGCCACAGACAATCGGCAGTAATAGTCACATTGGCTCCGGTGTCCAGGAGCCCTGCAAGCCTTACTGTAGTCGGCGATCTTCCGTGATTCGACAGCGTGCACGTCATACATGGTCGGGATGACGAGACAGTCTGAGACCAGCAGAACTGAGGGGGTCCCGTAGAGCCGAAGCCTCCATCGCATCGCAGTTGCTGTCCTGCTCTTGAAATAGAACTCGAAAAAGGAACAAGTTGAGCAATACGAGTACCTTTAGGGATTGTCACTGGTGGGTAGGGGGTCGAAACCATCGCACAAATGTGACCTGGTGATGTTTTGTGTGGGGAAGTTACATTGATATGCCCTTCACTGCCACACCCACAGCACTTTCCAGAATTTCTCATAGCATTGGCTATGGTGGTCACCGTGTGTTCCAGTGTCCCAGCTTTAGAACATGCAGCTACCATGTCAGGGACAGAAGGATCTCCTGGTAAAGCCTGTATGATCTTTTGACAGTCCTTATCAGCATTATCTCTTGCCAACCGTTTGCATAGAATTTGCCTTAAGACCTCATCTTCTACCTGTTTTTCCAGGGCGGCAGATATTTTTTCTACAAATTGTAAAAAGGGTTCTGTGGGGCCTTGGCAGATAGTGGCATATTTTTGCTTCGGAGCTGCCATGTCCATGGTTCGCTTCATTGCCATAAGGCCTATATTTTGTGCTTGTTCGAGAGCCATCGGAGGCCATGTAGCCTGCAGCTGAGGGCTACTATACTGCCCTGCACCAAGCAAAGCATCCTCTCCAAGGCCTAATCTCACGTCACCCTGTAGCAGTCGTAAATTTTGCTGTGCTGCTGTGCGTGCCATCTGCCTCCAAGTAGATTGAAATACGTGCAATTGTACGGGCTGAAACAGCACGAGTGCTAGATGCATAATGTCATATGGACACAGCAGATCTGTGCTGATTACACGAATAAGTTGCATCACCTCAGGAGAATTGATTCCGTATTTTTGTACTCTATTCTGCAAATCCTGCACTACTCTCCAGCCGATTGGATCGTGCTCATCGTGCCGGTTTGTGCCTGGAGCAGCTCTGAAAACAGGAAATGTAACAGGAGCCTCTGCTGCTTTATCTAGAGGCTTTAGAAACGCCGGTGTTAGAGAGCACGGGCTGAGGCGTTCTACTAGATCCCAGTTGCCAGAGTCGGCAGCATATTTTCTAACTCCCTCCCAGAACTGATCAGGGGATCTCAGGACCACAGTTATTGTGGATGGAGGGAGAGCCCCCAGCAGGGGTTCCTTCGGTATGGTTTTATCTGTGAGCTGCAGAGATCGCATAGTGTCAGTTAGAGATTTTTCTGCCTCCGTTTCATTTCGGCTCTCACTTTCCGTTCGGCCCTCACATTCAGTTTGACTCTCACCGTCCTTTCGGCCCTCAATTTCAGTACGGCCCACACTGTCCGGCTCGGTGTTAATCGCCACATCATTCTCCTCGGCGGGGGCTGATGGAGTCACCCCTTCTGCCGCCGCACCAGTAGGTGAGGAGGGCCCCTCATCGCCCGGTAGAGTAATTAATGGCATAGGAGGAGGAGGAGGTGAATAAGGGTATGATCTGATTTTGCCTGTGAGGGGTTTTCTGCCCGCAACTGCTGAGATTGCAGCAGTGGCTGCAGCTGTTACTTGAGCAGAAACTTTTTCATTGCTAACATTGTCAGATATCTCAGCTTTCTTTTGCCGATCATTCGCATCACATTCTGCTGTCCATTCCTTCAGGGTCTCGCGTAATAGATGCCATACGATCGCCAACATACACAGCTCTTTCTGTCCTTTAGAGATTTCACCAAACATTTTCCATCCCACTGCTTGCCACACACCCACACTGAATGCAGTAACTGTTGTGGCTTGAAAGCCTTGCATCTTACACCATATTAAAATCCTTTTCAAGCTTTGTTCTGGGGTCTTAACCCCTTTTCTTTTTAATAGGGCTCTCCAGGTAGACAAAATCGTCTCCTTTTCTTTTGTTAATTGCTGCCCCATTCTAACAGTTTTGTCCCCGGTGGCTCACCTTATTAGGTGTCTAGGCTCAGGTCCGGACCAGGCAGATTCCACTGCTCTCAGCTTCACCGGGCTCCGTCTCCGCAGCTTGTCTCGCTGCCCGTATACTCTTTCGCAGCGCTCGTCGCCGCCGGTATACTTCTTGCTAGTGCTGGATTTATTGCCTTTAAATGATCTGTTCGCTCAGACGCATCGGGGTCACCATTTGTCGCAGTAGAGACGGACACGACAAGTAATAGATCATGCAAAATGGCTACTTTATTGTTCTAACACACCTTTTTATACCCTTCTTTTGAGTATGTGTTAGTATATGATTGGTTTGGTTAGTAACTAACAACTCATGATTGGTGAGTTCGTTAGGACGGTTCTTCTTATCACTATCTTGTTTTTGTACTGGTCTTCTCGGATCTTTCCAGACTCTCAAGGATACACTACAAGCTGCTCAAGGTCGCACTGTTCTCGAACTGTCAGGAATTCCGTAGGCTCGTTGCATCCCCCGACAATAGAGCTGTGCGCGCGCAGAGATGCACAGGGCCCCTGTGCCACGCAGCAGGGCTCGATGGGGAGCCCCTGGGGAGCGGCCACGGGGTTCTTGCCAGACCCTGCGCAGCACCATCCCTCGCCGTGCCTTGCCAGCGGGTTGGCCTGACTTAGAGCAGTGCTGAGAGTTGGATGGGCAGCAGAGCCTGGTACACACCTGGGCTTCTTGACCTGCCGGACCTTCCTGCATCTTTTCCGTTTGCGATCCCCCAATCTGTTTTCTCTCTTCCTCCTCTTGTTTTCGGCACAGCTTTCACTCTCCTCTCCCCAGGCCTCTTTCCTCCGTCGGTTTCTTCTCTTTTCCTTGTCCTGGGGAGAGCCTGCAAACCTTTCCATCCCACAGTGTGCTTAGATAGGTAAGGCCATGATGCAGCGGACACAGTTCTGATTTTAAGCAAAAGTGACTTGTTTTACCTTCTTTCCTCTGAAAGGCTGCCCAGTTGTTGCGGACGTAGCAGGGGCTCTGCCGTGCTCTCGAGGGTGGCTGGAGGCAAAGCTGGAGGTGCCTAAACCAGAAATGTTGGAGTTAAGGGGTGGCAAGGGACGGCCTGGAGTAGTAAGGGACTGCTTGCCAGATTGCCACCTTAGCTCTCTGGGGAAGATGCTGCTTTGCATCATCCACATTTTGCACAGTCCACCCGCCCCAAAACACACTTGATGAAACTGTGATGAAGTAGGATCTCAGCAAAAGCCCTCTCAAGTTGACAGCTACTCCCCGCTGTCTTTTTGTAGGTATTTGGATGGATTAAGCACATGCCTAATGCATTTGAGAAAGGACCTTCCCAGTTTTCTGTACAATGTACGATTCCGGGGGGGAGGAGGAGGAACAACCCCAAACACACAAGCCATCGGCTGGCCGGAGGAGGCCCAGCAGCTACTTGGCCTCCTCAGAAACTACCCTCCTACCTGAGAGACGCTGTCACGGTGCTTGTGGAGCAGAGCTGACATACCTCTGTCGTTTTGGACTCTGCCACCGTGTCTCCCCCAGCTCCTTTGAGGATGTCCAGAGAGGGGGATGCATGCAGAATGGCTTCTGCCTGGTGGCCCTGGTCTCCTCTGCCTGCAGGGCCACTTTGCTCTTCCAAACGCAGGTCTAGAAAGCAAAACCATGTGCAGCAGTGACGCCTTGGAAGTAAGGCACGCCTAAAGCAAAACCCACCCCAAGCCCTACACCGTTTTTCTTCTTGACGTTGAGGTTTCTGGTATCCCGAGCCCCAGCCTGGGACAGCCCTCAGTTCCTCCTCATACCTGTGGCTCCGTCCATGGGGGCTGGCGACTCCCCGGCTGATGGACAGGAGCGGCCAGCCACCTCCTCCCCAAAGATGTCACTGCAATATTCAATCATAAACTCCACCAGCGTGTTCACCTGCACAAATCAAAGCCTTGGTCTCAACCCAGCTGCCTGAAGTTGTCCCAAGCAGCCTTTCCCACTCCCGACCCTTGCCTCTGCACAGATGGCTGTGGCTGCGGGGCTGCCTTTGCAGGCAGCCACCCCACCGGCATTTGCTCAAGGGAGGAGGCAGCCAGGGACCTCTGAGCAGCCAAGCTCGGATAGGCCGGCAAGGCTGCAGCCGGCTTGCCAACACAGCGCACCTTCTCGGTCACCTCCAGCATGGCCTGGAGCGGGAGCAGGTCCTCGTTGGGTGGGCTCAGCAGGTTTGGCCCAAGGCAGATGGCCAGGTTGCTGCAGCTCATCCTGCTGGTGGCTGCGTTGCGGCCGATGTGCTGGAGGAGGGACAGCAGCCGCTTGAGGAGGAAGAGGTTGGCTGCAGGCAACTTCTTGGCCACCCTGAGGGAACAGGGACACTAGGTTGACAAAGCAGATTTTGCCCAGGCCTGTTGTCCAAGGCAGGGGGGAGCCAGCGGCTGAGTTGCCCAGCTTTCCAGGTGCTCTCAGCCAGCGGCCAGGGCTCCTGCTCAACAGGCAGGCTGCTGCCCGCACTTACGCTTTCAGCTCGGAGACCTTCTCCTCCTTGCTGGTCCTCTCCATGGCTGCCATCCAGTCCTCGTAGAGGTGGGTCACCAGCAGCTTGTCGGGGATGCTTCGGAGGAAGTCCTGCAATGCCAAGGGCTCTGGGTGAGCCTTTGAAGTTTCCAGGCCGGCCAGGAGCTCCTCCAGCCGCAGGTCAGAAGCGCTCACCTTCAAGACGGCGGCCAGCAGGAGTGCAGGCTGGTTGCCCAGGTCGACATCGGCGTCGCGGTCCAGGGCCTCCCGCAGCTCCCGAAGTTCCGTCCCGCTGGCAGCTTTGCGGAATATCCCCTCCGTCGACGGTCCTTCCCGGCGCAGGACAGCCAGCAGCTCCTGCAGGAGAGGCAGGAGGACAGTTGCTTGGCCGAGGAGCTGCCTTCCGACAGCGGTGGCCAGAGCACTGCCCCAGAGCGGGCTCCTTGCTGGGGGTGAAGAGCCCAAGCCGCCATCCCCGGAGCTCCTGGGGACGCCCGTGTCCCCTGTGGAGCAGCCGGAGGGAGGGCTCCTACCGCCTCTAGGGAGCATCTGGAGGGCTGGGGACCCCCCCGGCCAGGCTGGCTTACCTGGATGGGCCGGGGCAGGGAGCCGTCCTCCCCGCAGAGGGCTGCCAGGGGCTGGCCAAAGAGCGCCCTGCTGCAGCCAGAGCCCACCTGCCCTGGCGCCTGGGCAGCGGCCGGGGTCCTCCGATGAGCAAAGGGCCAGGGCAGCCCCCTCCTCTTCCTCCTCCTGCTGCTGCTCCCTCCTGCTGCAAAGGAAAGCCGAGCAAGAGCCCGTCAACGGAGACCGCCAGGCCAGCGCTCCCGGGGCCTGCCCTGCCCGCAGCGTGGTGCTGAGCGGTGCAGCAGGACGGGCAGGGAGCCAGCAGCTGGACCTCCGAGCTCCGGCTCAGCAGCTCCAGTTGGGAGGCTCCTGAGAGCTGGCACGCCACCAGGAGAGGAGAGCCTGGCCCAGCCCTCGCCCTGTCCTCCTCCAAGCTGTGGGCAGCAGCAGAGGCTCCGTGTCCCCGCAGAACCACGTCCAGCGGCCGCTGCCCAGCGGGTGTCCGTCCTTCCTTCCTCCTGGAGGTGACATCCTGCCTCGGGCTGCCCAACCTGCATGGCGACACTCGAGGGACAAGTGAGCACAGCTCCAGCGCTTGCAGGAGCTTACCGTTCTTCCCGAAACTCACCCGGTGCGTGGCAAAGTCCCCCTCCGCTGCTCGGCGGGACCGTCGGAGGCCCTTGCTTGGGACCAGCCTGCAAGAACCAGGCTGCGCTCAGAGAGCAGCCCCGCGGCGCAAAGGGCCGCTGGCGAGCTGCCAGCCGGCACCGGCAGCCTGAGCGTGGCAGAGCCGGGACCCTCTGCCCTCCTGGGCTCTCTGCCCCGCGGGGCAGGTTTCCCCCCAGCACCGCTGGCCAGGATGTGCCGGCATTCCCGGCGGCTCCCCAACCCTCTCCGCTCCCCGAGTGGCACCACCCTTCCCTCCATCCCTCACCCCACTGGCCGCACGTGCCGGCACAGCCAGAGGCGGGCGAAAGGCAGCCCTTCTCACCTCGGCCTGGCCCTCCATCAGCCTCTCCAGGCTCCCGGCACTGAATGTCCTCCACTGGGCAAGAGAGAAGGAGCGGAGGCAGGTGAGCAGCGATGCCTCTGCCGCTCGCTCCGCGGGAGGACCAGGGCTCGGGGGCAGAGCCCAGACCGGGCAGGCACTCACGGTGTGGCGGCGGCCCAGCTCCTTCTCCAGGAGCCTGATGGACGGGACAGGCGTCACCCGGGCTCTCTTGGCTCCTTCTGGTATCCTGTGCACCGGGAAGGGACAGGGAGAGAGCTGGCTGAGCCCCAAGCTGCCTCTTCTCCCTCCTGCGGCAGCTCTGCCCGAGCGAGAGCTGCCGGCAGCCACGGGGGCATCTCTCCCCAGCTGGGGAGCTGCGTTCCCCCGTCCGGCTGCACCTGCAGCATCCCCCTTTGGCTTACCCCAGCAGCGTGCCCACCCACAGCTCCTTCAGCGCCCGGGAGCTGCAGAAAGAGAGGAGAACCAGCGTCAGGCCCCGCTGCCCCCCAGCCCGTGGGCAGAGGCGGGCGCCTGCGCAGCCCTGCCCCGTGGGGAAGGACACCAGAGCGGGACGAAGCCCCGTGGGGCAGGACAGAGGCGCTGCCCGAGCCCTGGCTCCCCGTGTCCTGCCAGAGCAGCTGCTTTTGCCCTCCCCTTCTGGGGACCCAAAGGGGATGCGGGACCTGCCCATGCCCCCATCCCTCCCTGCCGGCGTGCTGCTCGATCCCTGCCCAGGCTCTGCACGCAGGGCAGAGGCCGTTCTCACGATGGTGCGGGTGTGCTTGGGAACGTCTCCCGCCTGGCCGTGGCACTCACCCGAAAGTGGCGATGCAGGAGCCGCTGGGCCAGACGAGGAGGATGGAGGTCCTGTCCTCATCACCGCCTTTCTCCTCTTCCTCGTCCCCCGCCGCCTCCTTTCCGCCGCTCAGCACCCACAGCTGGTCCAGGGCCAGGCGGAGCTGTGGGCGCAGGCTGGTGCCGCGTCTGCAGAGAGCAGAGAGGAGAGGCAGGCGGTGAGCTGGGGGTGTCCTCCTCGGGGTCCCCCCGGGCCGAGCCCTGTCCCCCACCTGCCCTTGGGACAGACATCGATGGGCGCATCCAGCACCAAGGGGCCGGGGCCTGGGGCTGGGGCCGGGGTGTCCCGGGGCTGGGGCCAGGGCCAGGGCTGGGGGAAAGGCAGCTGGGCTCTGAGGGTCTTACTGCAACTTCGCGATCACCAGTTCCTCCTGGAGGAGGAGAAGGCGTCTCTCGCTCCTCTTGCGGCCCCGGGTCAGCCGCACGTCCGCGCTCAGCACCGCCTCGGCGTCGGCGAGAGCCTCCCTGCAGAGCAGAGAGCGGCGGGCATGAGAAAGGCCGCTGCCACCGCGGGTCCCGGCCGTGCCCCCGAGGCACAGGGAGAGCTCACCTGGAGCCGCAGCAGCAGTTGGCCTGGCCCATCCTGCCCGGGAGAGGAGGACCCTCGCCGTGGACCGAGGACGCGGGCCAGTCGGCGACAGCGGGGATGGGAGGCGAGGTGCCGGTGCCGGTTCGGTGCCGCTCGGTCAGATCCTGCCTCCTCCCAGCGCTCCTGCGTGCCAGCACAGCTCCGTGCTGCTGTCTCTGGCGGCCGTGGGCTCCAACTGACCAACATTCCGAGCCCAGCGACCAACATTCTGAGCCCAGCGACCAACATTCTAAGCCCAACGACCAACATTCTAAGCCCAACGACCAACATTCTAAGCCCAACGGAAAGTGGGAGGGGCACTGGGGGGAGAGTTCTTTCCAATGTGGCCGTCTCTGCCTGGCACTGGGGAGCCCAGGGCTCGACAGAGCAGAGGGGAAGGGCTTGGGACTTCTGCAGTCTTTCTTGCTAGGACCTTCATGCCCCAGAACTGTGCATTTCCCTAAGCCACTGTGTCTTAGTCACAAGTGTGTGGCTATCCCTGGATTCCCCTTGCTTGTCTATGTAGCACCCTTCCCATTCCCGCCCTTCATGCACATCTCCCTGTGCCACTGCGATGAGGATTAGAATTGTGTGGGTTTTCTCTAGCCAAAGCAGTGGTCAAACTGGGGAGGCTCTCTCTTGGCATGGGACAGTGAGAAAGAAGATGACCATGCTGATAGGGTGCAGATACAGTTTCCAACTTGGTAACGGTAACTTGGTGTTTTGTGCTTTCTGCATTGCTCTGTGTGCCTCAACACTTCACACTGCAAGAGAAAGGGAATGTCATGGTCTGGACCCAGACACCAATATGGACCTCCCTCCCCACGAGAGGGAGAGTCTGTGCAGCATCACACTTTTGCTCTGCCCTCATTAAGACGAAAACCACTTTCACCCTAGACGATTCGTCCCTGAGAAAGACAGCTCTCAGACCATGCAACACTAGCTGGGACAAACATCCTCTCCTGGATAGTGGCATTAAGATAGGCTGTGTATTTTGAACCGTCTGAAGGTCATTGAAGAATGGCCTTGTGAGAAGGTAATCTTGGTGAAGCTGTCGACGGGGCTTCTACGGACATGGGCTCACACACTAACAGACATAGCCATGTGCCACTTATTCTCTTGATCAGCTAAAATATATGATCCATTCGTGAATTGATCTCTTCCTGAATAAACCTCAAACTTCTAAAACAATGACCTAACCAGCTTGAAAAGGCCCCAGGACAGAAACTGAAGCCATAGTCTTAATGGTCACTTTCCTGAAGAGAGATACTGACTTTACAACCTCACTCTGGTTATAATCACAGGATTTATCTTTGCTGCTGCTGCTGCTTTCTCCTCTGAGGCTGGGATTTTGTTAGAGCTATTTTAGACCAGGTCCATGTGATGCAATGCTGACTCTGGTCAGGACTATTCCATGCTCCTGTCTAGAGGCTGCTGCTCACTGTTTGGAGGGAGGAAGGGAGCCTAAAACTTCCTATTTTATCACAAAACTGTCTTTTTATTGGTAGCCCAAAATATTATTGTTTTATGATCTTCTCCAAATAGAAAAATCCCTTACATAAGTCATTTCACCTGCAGCTGGTACCACTTTCACAGCCCTCTCGATCCTCTTCTGTGAGTGCATTACAGGTACGAGCACGTGGCCATCCCGTGGGGTAGCATGTGAGCAGACAACAGAGGGCTGAAGTCTTTGAAGTGGTTTGTTGGCAGGCAAAACAAGCAGGAGAGGCTTTCCAAGCGCTCATGGTGCTGCAGTCAGAAAAGCGTGTCAAGAAAATGTGTGGAGATGAGCTGCACGGTGAGCGTGGGGCTGCCTGTTCCCGTCATACCCAGAAAAGTTACTGTAATTTGTGGTTCTCCTATTCTGGGCCAGTGGGATGAAGCTGGGGTATAACCTTGAGAACTTAACTGGTCGGGAACACAGAGGAAGCAGTCAAGCACAGAATCTGAGAGAAGTGTAGTCCTGAGCATGTCCTTTATCAAGGTGCCTTGAAGACATTCTCATAGTACAGCACACAAAAAAAGAATTGGGCAGCACGTGGAAGAAGACTCAGAAGAATGCCAATACTACTGCAACTTACCATAAGAAAAGTTGCAATTTCAGCATTTCTTTCTGTTCTCTGTTCATTCTAGCACTGTTCAAGACAATCTGGAATGTCCAAGAAGTGACTGTGTCTGGTCCCGCAGTTAGATGAAATCTCCCAGCTGTAAAAACAGCTGCTGCTGCCTATTTATCACACAAAAACATGATTTCTTGATGGTAAGTCTAGTTCCATGTTGCTCTTTGCCAATGTCAGCAGATGTTGATGTTAATATATACAGCATCAGGAGCAACAGAAGGAATCACTGTGGCAGCTGTATTTTTTCCTCTGCAATGAAGGGCATTCCTGCCTTTTATTTGGACTTTGTCTTCAGAAGTAGAAGCAATGCACTACAGTGTACAGGTTAACATCACTTCAGTAGGCTTTTGTGAGTAAATAACAGTCCCATAAGCTCTAACGACATGAGAAATGTGGGATGTGAACTAAATACGATAAACTACTGAGTACAGGTTTTTTTTGGTAAAGTACTTACACATCCATGAAGGAAAAAAACAAAATGAAAACACCATGTTTTGGGATACAATTGACATTTTCCAGCAGGAAAAATTCACTGTGTGCAGCAGAGTTCCTGCTAGGATAGCAACAGTGCACACTGCAGTTACTCTTTGGACAGTTCATGCTAGCTCATCCTACAGAATGGCCGTCTTGCCAGGATGATTCTGAGTAAGAAGTTTTACTGCCTGCATGCTCTGTTAAGTTAGCCCATATTTGGGGTTTTCTGTTTGTTTTGGTTTTTTTTCTTGATGTTTGCTTGCTGTTGTGTTGCATGACAAGTTACAGGAGCCTTACATTGAAGGGAAAGAAAAACAATGTTAATGTATGAAGCCCTTTTTGTTACTCTAGTGAGCACTTACTTATGCCACTAATCCCATGAAGTTGCTTGCATAATTATGCAGCCAAGTTAGAAGTTACCCACATGAGTCAATTTACTCATGAAGGTACATCATTGCTAAGGACGATGTTGTTGTTCCAAACAAGGCAAGACAGTTTGCTTTCTCTCTCAGCACCTGCTCCTCAATAAATAGAAGAGGGCTGATCTGGAGTGAGAATTGCAATACAAACACCCAACTACCTGGAGTTTTGTTCTGCAGAACTCATGTTAAAATCGGGACTCATTCTAATTGGGGTCTGTCAAACAAATAGAAAGATAAGCCTTGCTTTTGTAAGACAAACATGAAAGAGGTTGATTATCAGGCCCGATTTCCCTTATATAGTTCACTGCATCCCAGGTTACATACATCTTTTCATTTAGAAGTCTGGAGGTGAAGTGAATGCTGCGTGTGCTTTTTTGTTTATTTATTTTTTGTTCTGTACAAAACAATCATCTCATGTGGAACCTTGCAGATGGCTTTGCAATAGATTGTAGTGGGTATATACCCCCTTACTCTAGTCTCACTTCTAGATTTCAAGTTAATTGTTCTTTTGTATTCAGAAGGAGAAAGCTTGTTCAAATACCAACTGCAATTGCCGGGAAACTGGCAGGCAGGCCTGTTGCTTTCTTTGGAGGAAAAAAAAGCAGCTAATTCTTGTATTCACAGGCAAAACATTCATAGCTTTTTAGTAGGTGATTTTTAAACTATAAAGACGTTAGAATTAGGTGAACACATCTTTGTTTTAATGTGCCTCACTCAACACTTTGTATTGTTATGTGTGAGGGATACATTTTTCATGGTCAAATTTCAGCTATGTTGCATGTAAATATAGCAGCATTTGTAAAAGCTGAGAAACACAGCATGTTCAAAGTTTCGTACAGATATGTGATGGTAACCTACCTTAATTGTCATTTTAATCAGTAAGTACATCCTCACGTATCATTCCTGAAGCAAGTGAAGTGAGGTGACAGTTAAATAACTCAGGCAATTAGACATGAAACACTGTGAAGTTTTCAGGTGGCTGCTTTTGTTTCATAAACCAAAATATCAGAAATCCATATATCCAGTCAACAAGATTTGATATAGTAGTTATTTATAGTTTATAAAGGGAAAATGGGGTTTATATGGAATATACACTTTAAGTGAATTCAAGGCACAAAAAGTTTAAAAAAAATTAGCAGAGGAGCTATAGGTATGTTACCGATGGATAAACAGAAAGAACATACATAGGTTTTTCCCCTTCATTTCTGAAGGAAGAAAACAGCTACAGTGCAAAGAAGGATGCACCGAACTAACTTACAACCAAGGGAATGTGGAATAAAGCAGCAGGAAAAAAATGGCTTTGTGAGACAGGGTTAGCAATCATCTTAAACGCCTAAGCATTTGTATGTGTTCCCTACTTTTTGTGGGTAATCGCTCATAGTGTAATAGTGTGTGTTCAAAATTCTATTCATCTTGTACTTGCATTTCACATTTTAAAAATTCATAAGCAAGAAGTTTTTTATTGTTCTCCTGCAGTAGAGGTGAAATCCAGAGGCTTACAAAAGTCAGGAATCTCAGCAGGAAAGAAGAAAAAGATCATTTGGTTGTAATCTTTAAAACTAGAGTTATTCACTAAAGCCTTTTTATAAGACAAGCATCTAGAACACTTTTGTTTCACGGGAAAATACTAAAATCGGTAGAAGAATGGAAGTCTTTCAAGAAGGAAAGAAAAAAGGTGGTGTTGATGTTACCCAGCAAAAATTGTGATTTCTATCTTGGATCTTGTGGTGTTTGGTAGGGTGTTTTAGTCCTGGTTTTTGTATTGCTCAAAGTCTGTGAAAAAGCTATCATCTTATCTTGAGATACAGGCTGAAAATATATTGGCTATTGTAAAATCTCTCTTACCTCATTACATGTGGGATTGGGGGTATGGGTCTGATTTGCATTTCATGAATGTTTGGGGTTCTTTGTGTCAGGACAATATCTCACAAGGCCTTTCATGCTGAGTGCAGAAGGGAACCTGACTGCCCTCCAGTTGAAGGATAAATGAGCTGGTTTCTTGCACAAGGGATCACGCATTGTATGCAGATAGCAAATTCCTTCAATTCTGTGTGAAGCTAAGAACGGTTACCAAAATATGAAGGCTGAAATGTGTTTGTGTGAGGAAGTTCTAGACAGGAATGTCTGCATAATGTCACTGTTTCAAGTGAATTTGTGTGAGATTGGATGCTGGTGCAGACTGAGGTTGGGAGAGTGGAATTTGACTCCGAGTCGGGGGCTTTTCTGGTATATATTTTCCTCAATGTAATAGGTATCTGAGTCTGGAAGTTTCTTCTCATCAAATATCTGCATTTTTATATATGAGTGGAAAAGTATGGTATTAAAATTATTTTCAAGCGTGTTATTCTCCTGTATTGATATTGAATCAGTTAGAGAACAGAAGCCCGAAGAAGTGACTTCTTTTGCCAAGCCTGATTCAGATAAAAGAACAATACAACACAGATCATTGTTATTAAGTGACCTGGGTTAGTCAGTTTTGTTCTATAACATAAGCGTTGTTAGTCTTGGTAATTATTGGTGTTCTGACTGGTCAAGCAGCAATTTGCATTTAATTGTGAGGAAAGATTATTTGTGACAGTGGCACATGTAATGTAGTACATACATATTTATCAGGTTAGAATAAGCTTAAATCACATCTCTTTTCTTACTTCTTACTAGGAAATACCTTAAATGCCTATTTAAAACAAGGTCCATATTTAGTGTTTTTCATGAGTAGGGATGCTTTTCTGAACCTGAACATGAATTCCTTTGTTTATTTTCACTGGTTTGTTTGGGGTTTTTTTTCAGAAAAATAGTGCTATCTGTATACTATCAGCATTACCAGGATCTGATCCAAAGACCATGAAAATCAGTGGAAATGTTCCCACTAATTGCCAAAAGCTTTGGAGGAAGCTTCATTATACTCATAGTCAGAGCAGGGTCATAGGTTCATAAGAAATAAATAGAAATGCCCACATTTGATGAATCGTAATGATAACTTGTGCTTGTTCCATATAGACTAATACATTCTGCCTACTTTGTCTGTAGCTAGGACTGGTTAAACACTAGAAAGGATTAATTACTTGATAAATATTGCCATTATTATGTGAATAATTTATATGAGCATGAATACTGCAAAAAAATTGAATTCTATTCAGTGAAAAATGGCAACATTTACGGAATAATATATTCACAGAATAGTATTGACAAGGGCGACTTGCAATGCAGACACCGGAGTCTTGTTCTACTTGAGAAGAATGTCTTGAGAGAGATGAAAGAATCTAATCTGTGTTCTTTCTCTATGGTGCCAAAACTAACCAGGTTTAAGTTAGGTTTTCAGACATATACCTGGTTTTGGTAACCTGATTAAATGTTTTTAAGAATACCCTTTTAAAAAACTTCACAGTGTATTTTTTTTTTTTAGGAAGGAAGAATAACTGAGAAATACTTGTAACTGCCTATTCAGAAAATAATGAGTTTCTGTCAGTATGTTCAGCGTTAATACTATTAATAATAATATTAAGTTCTGACTAAGGAGGTAGAGAATTTGGGAGTGAAGCTGTGCCTGGGAAGAAGGGAGGGGTGGGGCGAAGGTGTTTTAAGGTTTGGTTTTCCTTCACAGTATCCTTGTTTTGATTTGATTGGTAGTAAATTAAATTGATTTTGTTTCTTCCCCAGGTCAGGTCTGTCTTTTGCCCATGACCATAAGTGGTGAGTGATCCCTCCCTGCCCTTGTCTCGACCCACGAGCGTTTCTTTATATTTTCTCCTCCCCATCCCACCGGGGCTGGGGGGGAGCAGTGAGCAAGTGGCTTGATAGTGCTTTGATACTGGCTGGGCTTAAACCAGGACATAGGTCCTGCACCGTTCATCCGGGAACACACAGCAGATCACAGCTAGTGATCAAGCAGTGTATCTCCAAGGAAGGGTCATTTAGAAGCAAAACAAAGAACTTCTCAAGTCTGAGTTCTGAATATTTCTAGGGAAGCCAAAAGAGCACTGGCAATATCCACGAGCTCTCCCAAGTTTTAATGTCTGTTACATAGTAAATGCTGCATAAAAAAAGTACTGAAGACATTATGAAGAGATGTTACATTACAGTAGCATATCTATATTTCAATTAAAATAAGGGACATAAACCTGTTTTATGTGTTCCAAAATAGGTTCAGCTTGCAACACAGTAAATGTTACTGCTAACTAGTTGGATGTGTCCCTAGAAGACGCAGTTAAACTTAATACACAGAATATTTGTAGTACAGCAAGTGAGAGAGTGGCTTATATTCACTAACATTGCAATTGTTAACCTCAAGTGTTTTGATCAAGTTAGGCATAACACGTCAATAGAACAATCAGTAGAAATGTATATTATGGCTATGCCGGAGCTATACATCGGGGAGAATAGAAGAAATACCAGTGTATTTTGATCCTGTCTTGGCTTGAACTTAAATGGCTATACAGGTCCTTTTTTTTTTCCTGTATTTGTCCTAATATCTGTATTATGTGAGTGATGCTGTTTTAAGCTTTTGATATGTGCTATTCTGTCTTCATTGAGTTATGAATGGTCACAAGCATGGAGCTAATGTCTTACGCCAGTTCATTTAAGAAAAAAAAAAGAAAAACAGGGTGATCATTTGTGAGTTAAATAGAACAGGTTATACAGAATCCATTTCTATACCCCTGTCATCAGCTGTCTCCTTGTCAACACAACTTATCCAAGTATATTATTTAATTAGAGGCAAAATAGTACTCATTGCAGCCATAGGCTTTTGAAGAGTGACCTACACGCTAAACTTGTTGCATGTAACTAACCCTACTAAAGTCCAATTTTTGCCTTAGTTTTTAGTCAAGATGCTGACATAGAGGTAGTGCAGCTGGTGGAACACAGTGTATGGATTGGTGTACTGCCACATCTAGAGTTAAGGCAAAGGACTGATGCAGCATAAATAGCAAACCATCCAGAACAGTCCATGAGGAGTTGATTTTGCCAGCATGATGCTGCACACCACCTATTCACAGGAAAAAACGAGAACTTGATGACCCAAGTAACACCCAGAAGTGGATTCAAAGCATTTAAAACCCGGTTATTATACCTGGGGACAGAAGGTATCATTAGAGCTAGAAGCATTCTTTGCACCATCTGGCTATATTGTTCAGCACCAATGGGCGCTAGAAAACCTAACTTGGCAAGTACATGTATTAAGTAATTGGACTCAATATGCCTTTGGGGAACTAAATCTGCTAGTGCAACAAGTATCAAAAATGACATTACAGAATCGTTTAGCCTTAGATATGTTATTGCTAAAAGAACGTGGTGTGTGTGGTATGTTAAACTTGACTGAATCCGAACGTTGTATTACCATTCATAATGCCACAACTTCCATTGAAGAAGCCCGGGCAAAGATGAAAGAGATAGCTGATCAAACAGCTGAATTATTTCAATCAATCAGTCAGCTAACTGGTTTGATGGCTGGAGTCCAAACTCATGGCTGCATTCCATTTTGGGATCCTAGGGACTGACGGGGTGGGGAAAATGGCTTGTAAATATTGGACTTATGATATTAATTGGATTTATATGTTTAAAAGCTGGCCTTGCCATAGTAAGATGTATGATTAGCCGCCTACTATCTTCAGCTGTCTCTCTCTCTCTTCTAATCTCTGCTATATTAAAATTTGGGACGCGACAATTGTGTATCTGTAATGCAGTTGTAATCATCTCTGCCTGCACAACGGGCATGAGGTCCTATTTTATTTTAAAGGAGCTACAGTGAATCAAGTCAGTGAATCTAATGTGCAGTCTTTCTGGCCAAAAATATAAGTATTTACTTTAGGATAAGAGAAACAGCACCTTGAACTCACTGGTTATACTGACTCGACTCTCTGTTGCCTGAAAATGGGGCCAAGGTTGGCTCGGGCATGGGTGTCTACATGAGAGACATCCACATTGAGTCAGATGAATCACACCCCAGTCTCCTGTGTTCCTCATCAGGTCTCTGACAACTCTGCTGTTAGCCCTTACTGAAGCCAAGTACAGTCTCTGTCTCTTTTCTTTCTTTCTTTCTTTAACACAACGCAAATTCAGTCTTAGACATTCAGTTGCAGAAGAAAGTTTGTGTTTGAAGATCACGCTTGGATCTTCGAGTGGATCTAATTAGATGCCTTTTCCTCCTCGCTTCATCCCTGATAAGCTTAGGCACTCTCTGTTTGTCCTGTTTCTGAGGACCACTGCCCAAGGCGCCTAGCATTGCACAGGGAGATGCTGTATCTCATTTTGCACTGTGAATTTTGTAAGTCATCAGGAATGAAGTATTTTGGGGACATAAGCTAATTACATTGCACTCAAGTGAAAAAAGTGCTCTATAACTTCCGAGAGATAATATTGGAATATAATCAGAATATAAATATTTGGGGCAAAAGATGCTTAAAAAGTTAGGTTAAAATTGTGAGCATAGTGCTGTTTTTTTAGTTTGGATTTGTATATGTTTTAAAGTTTGAATGTAAACAAGTCTGGTTGAATTGATGTGGAAAATATGTTCAAATTGCCAAGTACTTCTTTCAAACAAGAATAAGCAAAGTAGCAGCTACAGAGAGTGTTTCAGCTTTAAAGTGTTTTGTATTTTTCAACCCAAATCTCCAATTTTCTGTTAAAATTAAAGTGGCCTAGAAAACCAATCTTTTAATTCTGTGTCACCAATTTGATGATCCACCCCTTCTAAGAAAATTATTGTCAATATTGCTTAGTAGAGACGTAGGCAATTAGTGGTTGGACTGTGGCCTCTCAAGACACGCGTCTCGTTTTGTCCAGAAGACTCTCAGGCTGCAGCAAGTGCCCAGACATCACAGCAAAAGTTGAGGATCTAAAAAAGAAGCCTGCAAGTTACAAAGGAGGGATGGGCAAGTAAAAGGCAAAAGCCTGAATCCCATCTGTCCTAAATAATGCACTGCTCAGCTCTGGGCTGGCAGCACAGGCCCCCTGCAGTTCGGGGTCTTGGGCACAAATCTTCTGCAGTTAGGTGCTTACCTCCTTCCTCAGACAGGAAGAAAGAATAAAAGGAGATCCCCGTTACTTAGTTCAGCGAAGGGAAAAGAAAGTTCTATTTAGATCTGATTGCCTGTTTTGAAGGGTGGACTTTAGCACAAAGGCGAATAGTGCCCCAGTAGCAGGTGGCTGGGCAGGCAGAGGGGCTGCAGGGAGTCTGCTCCCAGGGAAGCTGTTCCCCTTTGTATAATTTAGGAACTGTTGTATTGGGGGTTTGAAGCCGAGTTCCCAGCAGCGACATCCTAGCTCCTCTCTCTCTCTGGCCATTAACTGTCCCGAATCCACTGTGGGTTTACAGAAAGTGGGTCAGGCACCGTTAAAGGGGGCTTCTGTCCTCAGGATGCCTGCAACCTCCAGCTCAGCCTTGCGCTTGGTTGGTGAGAGAGCCATGGCTCTAACTGCAAATCTGAGTGAGGAGGGGGTGTGGATATAGGAGTTTTGCAGGGAGCGCCTGAGCCACTGGGCTGCTGGACAGGGCGAGACCCATGCCAGCCAATTCATCTTTTAGCTCCAAATGCCTTTTGACAGAGATGCAGTTCTCCTGGGGATTGTGGGGACGTGCTCCTGCGTCTGGAAAAGATGGCTGAGTTTCTGGCGTAAGAAGGGCACTGAGGTTTAGAGGTCGGATTTGAGGCAGGTATGTGATCTTTAGTCAAAAAAATGTATTTTTGTATAATCAAGCAGTTTTTTACCTCTCCTCTGCTAATCCAGTGTGGAATATGAGCCAACAAAGGGGAAGGGTGAGAGGAGAAAGGCAGGGAAGAGAGAAAGAAAGGACACTTCCATGCTCCGTTCTTGGAAGTGTTCAAGGTCAGGTTGGATGTGGCTTTGAGCAACCTGACCTAGTGAGAGATGTCCCTGGCCATGGCAGAGGGGTTGCTCTACATGAACTTTAAAGGTCCCTTCCAACCCAAACCATTCCACAACTCTATGATTCTGATTCTATGAAATGCTAACAGAGTGCTGCTACCCTCGGTGAACTGCACTCCAGGATGCTGCCACTGGGAATGCTTTGCTGCGCAAGAATGCTGGGAAGACCAACTCACTGTTTCCTATTCTTCAGCAGCGATTTAACCAGGTGACCCAAAGCTCCCAGAAGGACTATGGACGCCAGGATGGCCAGCACCACAGCTGCACTGTACATTAGCGCCGTTTGCATTCTGCAGCCTGTGGACTTTTCTCACCAGCACCTGTAGGAGATGAGACAGTCCCACATATTCATGTGTTCTGCACTGCTGACAGTCGCACAGTGTGTTTGAGAGGCTGAACGGTTGCTAGATGCAGCTGTGCCCGTGGGCTTGGGGCAAGGACTGCTTGCTGGGGACCCTGGATTCCTGAGGAGTGCAATACAGTATTATGAAGGCATAAAAAATAGACAACCAAAGCTGAATGCCTCAGCCCTGCATTCCCCCTATGGCTCTGGAATGGCAGCCAGCTCACAAGCTGAAGTCACACAGCCTACAGCCACTGCTGTAATCCCATCTGGAGGAGAAACATTCCCCTGGTACGTTGCAATCAACTGCTTCATAAGTGAATGGCAGTGCATGGAAGATGAGCAGCAGACACAGGTGTAAGCCGAGACACCCAAAGCTGCAAAGGCACACGGGTGATGTTCTGGGTAGAAAGTTTTCATGCGAAGAATGCGTTAAGCTCACTGCAATACCAGTAATCGTTAAATGTTGGTCTGCAGAGCAGCAGCTGCAGAGGGGATAGAGTGAGTTTTTGCCTGTGACCCAGCAAAGGAAGTGAAGACTCACGACCTACTCATCCGTTCCTTCCAAGGCTCTACGTCAGAATCCCACTGAGATGCAGAGCCTCTTTCTAAGTCATTTAGAAAGACTACAACAGCCTCCATAAACAATGTCCTCTCTCTCCCGGACTGAGTTGTTAGTCTAATAGACTGATACTGTTTTTCTGAAGTGAGTGCTTGCAGCTCACAAACAAAACAAAGAAAAGATGAGTAATGTAGCAGTCGTTTCATCAATTTAAACAAATTAAGACCTACTATCAGTCTTCCCTGCAGCAGGCCCACATAAATTAACACAATCTAAGAGCCACACCAAAGGCAAGTCTAGTGAAATAATGTCAAACTAGATTGAGTGCTGCAGGCTGTTTGGGGCAAGATTACTGCTCATTTACCATCTCTCTCGCCCCACAATATGTTGGTTTCAGCTTTGTTAGCTGCTACAGGTCAACTGATGGAGCCACCTCACAAATTTACTCCGTGCCCCAAGGACTTGAAGAGCTTGATCTGAAGTATCTTTTATACATTATTTCAATGGCAGTTACTACAGCTCTGCGTGATACTTCAGAAGAAAGTTAAAAGTTGAACTTTAGCATAAATCCTAGTAGTATCACCTTTAAAAGAAGCAAAAAGGCTTCAGCTGTTTTGATAAGAACATATCAAAAATCCTTACCTTGCTCTCACCAAGTTCTGAAATCCATTCTTTGGCCAAGTTATTCAGTTTACCAAGAACAACCAGCCTGTAAAGAAAACTTGTGTATAAGTTTGCCCTAAAAAACCCCAGGAGATTAACAAATTTTACAGCCTTGTTATACCTGTGATTCAGTTCTTCCTCATCTTCAAATACCCCACATGCTTTCATTGCTTCAACCAGCTTCTGAGTATGAATGCAGTCTATATCCTTAGGAGGAGCCAAGCTAATGGGAGAAGTCATTCCATAGTGCCTTTGAGGCTGGTTCTGCAGCCTAGGAGTACTGTGGGAGACAATAAAATACTGAAGACCCCACAACAGAAAAAAAAAACAAACAACAAACCAACCACCTTACTGGAAAATACCCATCCACTTACAGGTTTCCAAATCAGCTTCTGCTCTTTTGCCCATCATTAACATGAATGAGGGGAAAAAGATCCTGCTTATGGTTTTTAGATAACTTGACCTCCTTGCAATCAGAAGCAGCACAGGACAAACATGGCAGCACAACATTAAATTAAAAGCAGCATGAATTTTTTTTTTTTTAAACACCACAGAACCCTTGCTTTAGAAAGGGAAAAAGGGAGAAAGAAACCCCTACTTTGCATTACCAGCTGAAACCAGGGGAGAGAAAGGAGTGGGACAGGAGGTGAGGACTGTACTTAATGGATCAAGGGTCTCTACAGAAACACTAGTAGCAAAAGGGGGAGACACATGAAAAAGGTCTCTACAACTCATCATGCTTGTCAAAAAGCCCATATCCAGACCCAAAGGCTAAAGGGATTAATGATGCCATTATTCAAACCGGACATTTTCCTACTTCATATACGGACAACTTCAAATATTAGCTGGGTTAGTCGAGAGATGCTTAGAACTATTTAAGGCATCTGACCCACTTCGGCTGGAATGGGATGAGGAAATGCTCAAAGGACAGCTTCAACACTTGATTTTAAAAAGGTAGCTTATTGCAGCTCCTTAATTCTAATTGTTGCCTTTATCTTCCACTGAGGGAAGATGGATTTCTCTCTCTCAGAGTAGCTTTATCCAACTACAGACATGGCTTTTAGTCATCTGGTGGGTTCCCCCCGCCTCCCTTCTCTATGAGCTCATTTTTCAACCTTTTTCTACATGTTTTCCAAAAAGCTGGAGCGGGGGGGTATTAGGACTGTAGTCCTATCAACTAGTCTCCCCAGTCAGAACAGCTCTTTACTTACAAGGGTAACTAGGCCTTGACCTAATTTGCCTTGCCTTGTTTATAGGCATTGTCAACTTCCACTTCCTAAGTAAAAATAGTCTTAATGAATATTTTCCTTCTTATGATATTATTTCCATAACAAATACAGAAGGAAAGCTTATGTTTAATTGATGTGAACTACATCTAAATTAGAACACCTACAGCAGCAACTTCCTACATGCTTTACGTATTACTTGCAACGTACAACTTGCACTTCAGAGAGTTTGCACAACACAAGAACGCGTTTTGGACTTTGCTAGCATCCAAGATCTTTCCAGTGTACAGAAGGCCACCATCTGCCTTTCATTGCCCTGTTCTTCCTACAGAGGCTATAATTAGAGATTGACATAAAGGACAATATTAATTAGATGTAGCAGATATTATTAAGAGCAAAGTCTTCTAGGCAAGAATCGATAGTTTTCAGTTGCCTGCATGTATTACTCAAAAATTGATCTCATAACTTAAAAGTTGAGGAAAATCGCACTTGGAAAGCCTTACTGAGAGTGACTTATGCCCAACAGAATGTGTTCCCCTTTTGGTATTAAAAAAAAAATCAAAAAAAAATCTTACTTCTCTCTCTCAACTGTACCAGACTGCCAGGCATATACAAAGAAGAGAACTTAAGAGAGAAAGTAGCACACATGGCATACTACCTATTCATCCATCAGCCTTCTGTTCAAATGAGAAGTCTCTGGCAGTTTAATATTTTGCCAGCTCTTGCTATGATTTGTCCACCACAGTGAACAGCTCCAACCTACTTCTGTTCCGAGAGATCCTAATTTTATACAAGAAGTTAAACTGATTTGTTCCCAGTTTTGACACTTGTTTATAGCTTCACAAAGCTGCAAGCCATTTCTCCTGCATACTCCAAGAGACAACAGATAAGTTCACACTATTACAGTTCAGGGAGTTGCCTTCAGCCATCAGGGTGGTGTATGAGCCTCCACTGTGAATGTGTCTCTCCAACTCATGCGGTCAGCTTGCCTCCAGCCGGGTAGAAATTTATCACTCCAGCCTTTTCCACCCACACCACTTGGGAGGAGGAATGAATGGAAATCAGCTCCTGAACCCCCGAAATTGATAGCACAACCCAACCCAAACCAAACAAACCAACCAATCAAATCCAACCAACCAAGAAAACCCCCAAGCCCCATGACCTTCACTGAAGTAACACCAGCTACACCTTCCATTCCTACCACACAAACTCATGCCAATAAAAGCCTGCAGGCACCTGCTGGCAAGTTAAAGCACCTTGTTCCTGACGCCAGCATTCAAAGAAAGCTGCTCTTTTTCCACCTTGAAGCTGGGTCGGTAGCCCGAGAGCAGTGACAAGCCGCAGGCGCTGGCAGCCCGTACGGCACAGATATTAACTCATTTTCCCTCAAACTTCTTTTATCTTCTTCCACGTACGCTTCCTATGCTGTTGCCTCACAATGATGTATTTGGCCTGCTCTTGTCCCTGAACTGTTATTTTCTTGCTTCCTGGAGATTTTAGACAATCTGTGGGATGGATCCGGGGTTTTGTTCTGATTCATCTTTAAGATTTTATAAACACAGTGCACCCTTACAATCTATCTCTAACACATACATACCAAAAGGAAGGACTGACATGACACTGCAGTAATAGATAAAACAGACTCCTCTCTCTCCAACTGAGAGAAAGCAGCTTGGCTATTTGGGCTGACTAAACTGAAGAAACTCAAAATTGTCAAAAAATAACAGTGTTGACTTTTCCAAGAATTGCTCAATCAGAGTCAACGAAGTTGTTAGAAAAAGAATGTTGGAGGCTGACTTCTATTGGGAAATCAATTTCTACAGCCCTGTTCAGCCAGAAATCAAAAGGCTGTCTGTCCACCTGAGCCTTTAATTGTTTTTAATTCTGATATGGAATTATGGTTTCCTGCAAAAAAGTTCCTTTTTCAGAGTCCTCTTTTCGATCAGGTACTGGAGTTTTATTTTAAATAATTTTACTGCAAGCACAGATCCCCTTCGTTAAAGCCAATTCAAATTAGGCCATTTAAAAATTAAGGACTGCTTGTATTCTCCACAACTCTCTGTCCATACTTACTTCTTTATAAATCGGCTGTTGCAGAAGTTAAAAGTGCTACGGCCTCGTTTAACAGCTTACAAGTAGTAATACATCGAATTTCTGTACAACACTTGCAGTTCCCAGCCTGGTCTGCCACCTGCTGAGCAAAGTGTACTGGCTCTCGCTGGATGACCTTTTGGAGTGGAGAAAGGAAACAGCAAAAAATCCCATTCAGTTTATCTGAAGAGAATTTTTTAAAAGACATTCTAAAGTTACAGTTCCTTACCAGTGGTGGGTATTGATTGTCCTTGGGGGCCCAGATGACTTGCTAATGCTGTTGCCTTCACACAGGAACCTCATAGCCCTTCTGAATAAACGCAGACAGTTGGAAAATAAGCTGTACTGAAATATAAGAATCGCTGCATATGTTGAAATAAAGCTTACCTTCTCTTCCAACGAACTGCTGGTGAACAGAACACTCATGAGTGGTGGTGGAGGCGGTGGCAGTAGCAGCTGCTGCTGCTGCCGAATCTGCTGACGCAGCCTTTTTGTGTAGCCAATTCCATTTCTTAAATTGTTCACAGCCTAGAGGCAGAAAAACATTTACAAAAAGGGTAAGATGAAACTTCAGCAGATCTACGAACAAAAGCCTTCACAGAGGAAAATTACTTGTGTATTCCTGTAAATGCTATCAGTCCTAAAAGAAACCAACAGACAGATATATGAAACCAACGTGCACATCACATGAAACACTCATACTAATGACTGGTAACTCAGAGTAACTGTATGTAATGTACTTCAGTGTTAGCGCCGAATTTGAAAGCGAGGCAATCATGTCAAACAAAAGCGTGACCTGAATTTGCCAGGTTGTCTCTAAAGAGTTGTAAGCTTCTGTGACAGCAACAGATAACGTATTTGGAAAGTAAATTTAGCCTTATTCAATTACGCCTTGCTTAAGGAGATGTAAATTAGTATCTTCTTCCCTTTCAGCTTTCTACAAATAGCCTTTTCTTACAAGCACTTTATGTAAATGTCATCACATTACCTCGCGTAGGCACTTGTTGGCAATTAAAGCATCAGGCGAAACATCCATCTGATGCCACGCTGGGCATGTATGTTCCTCAGATTCCAGCAATGCTGTTCTAATACCTCTGTATAATTAGAATAATCAAAATAGTATTTAGCCAAACTAAGGAAGTTTTGGGGGTTCTCATCAATTATAAAAGCACACATATGATTAATGGGTGAATATGGTCTTGAATTGAGAGCATGAAGCTAGAAATGTTCAACAGTGTAAAAAATCTCTAGTATGTAGCAAATAACTATACAGTTTTGATATTTCACTATT
Organism: Buteo buteo; assembly: GCF_964188355.1. Classification (NCBI taxonomy): domain Eukaryota; kingdom Metazoa; phylum Chordata; class Aves; order Accipitriformes; family Accipitridae; genus Buteo; species Buteo buteo. The sequence goes on along the minus strand of NW_027439225.1, from coordinate 14,064 downwards.
GTAACATCTGAAGATGTAGCATAGGCTGTGTCTTGATGTTTCAACTAGTCTCTTTCCCACCATCTAGTACAGTGAGAAGTCCCCAACCTCAAGGTTAATGAATAAAACACGTCTCAAAAAAACATTAGTAGGTTCGAGTTCTGAAGGTTTTAACCAACTCTCCCGTGGAGAAGAATGTGGATTAAATGCCTAACTATCCCTTTGTTGCAGACCACCAAAAGTCCCCAGAGTTGGCTATATAATTTTGTATGAGAGAAAGGGCTGTGGACAAACTAAACGCATTCCATACCTAACACTGTAATCACCTGCACAGTTAGCCACTCTTCTCATACTCGTCCTTCTGCATGTAAAGAAGATTTAACTAGACACGTAAAAAAGGGGGAAAAGCTTCCTGGCTTTCTTTTGCCCTTTATACGAGAAGAGCGCTTTCGTATTCAATTCATATTAAATATTAAATAGAACTGGTAACAAAGTTATTTTGTTATCTCCTCCTTCTGCTTTCAGAAGATCAGATGTGATGTTTTGAATCAACAAATATGGGAGTAACACTTACATTCATCACAATAACTGTTTCCACAGCAGGGAATAACAGCTGCATCAGTCATTAGATCCTTACAAACAGAGACATCACAGCTCGTCTGGAACAGGATCATCATCATCTCAGGAGGAGGACGACTCCTCTGGTAAAAAGGGAGGCTTTTCCTTCTTTTCTCTAGCAGAAGCTTCCCTGGAGGAAGGGCGGGGAAGGAAAAAGAAACAAGTTAAAGATGGGCAAAGGAAAACTTTTCCAAACTTTGGATTTTACCAAAGGAAGAGAAGAGATGGAATTCTTCTCACTCCACATTAGCCTTCTAAAACACAGGTGCTTAGTTTAAACTACTTTTCTACAGCCACAACACTAGAAAGGGAGGGGGGAACACTTTTCTTTCTGCAGAACTCTCCCATTCATTGGATCAACTAAGAAAGAAGCTCAGACTAGGAAAATTTTTTTTTGACAGCTAGAAATCAGGCAAAATGAATCCCACCTCTCCTTTGCCAGAGGATAAATGTAAATTGCAGGCACAGGATAAAGGTAGTCTCCGAGTAATTACATTTTCTAAAAGGAAGACGTCTATGTTACAGCTTCTACAAAAGGAGATCCATGACGGAAAACCAAAAGTGCTACCAAGTGCATTTTAAAACAGCCACTCTTGTCAGCTGTCCTGGTTTCAGCTGGGATAGAATTAACTGTCTTCCTAGTAGCTGGTACAGTGCTATGTTTTGAGTTCAGTATGTGAAGAATGCTGATAACACTGATGTTTTCAGTTGTTGCTCAGTAGTGTTTAGACTATAGTCAAGGATTTTTCAGCTTCTCATGCCCAGCCAGGGCACCTGACCCAAAGTGGCCAACGGTGTATTCCATACCATGTGACGTCCCATCTAGTTTAGGAACTGGGAAGGGGGGGGGACAGGGATTTTCGCCGCTCGGGGACTGGCTGGGTGTCAGTCGGCGGGTGGGGAGCAATTGCCCTGTGCATCATTTGTACATTTCAATCCTTTTATTACTACTGCTGTCATTTTATTAGTGTTATCATTATCATTATTAGTTTCTTCTTTTCTGTTCTATTAAACCGTTCTTATCTCAACCCAGGAGTTTTACTTCTTTTCCTGATTTTCTCTCCCATCCCACTGGGTGGGGGGGGAGTGAGTGAGCGGCTGCGTGGTGCTTAGTTGCTGGCTGGGGTTAAACCACGACATCAGCACACGGTAGTATTTTCTCAGTTTATAGCAACAGGAAAACGTTAGTCTGTTTCACACATGGGATTTAATAAAAGTCAGAGGGGGAGGAAATCTCAGGCCAACAGCTACCTGTTGAATTTGGCAAGAAGCCTTTGAAACAGAAAACAGAAGCAAAATGAGCTTTCAAGGAGAACGACTCCCCTGTAAACACTACTGAAGTGTTTTGCAGAAACGCAGATTCTTAGCACACCGCAAGTTTAGCCAACTTCCAGGGGCATGAGCAGTAGGACCACCCTCTTTTAATATTAGAAAGTACCACAGGTTTTCAGGTTAAGGTACAATGACAGTGCTTCCTCCCTTGGAATGACAGATGCTGGCCAACTGGGTTGCATTGCCACTCAGATTTATGCATGCTTTCTCTCCTTCACTTTTTGGTCAGTCCACTTAGTTCCATACCTAGGCATTAAAAGGTGGTGTTGCATATTTTCCAGATCTTGTCAGCATAGCACCCTTCATATTGGGATCCTTCACCTTTGTCATGAAACTCTGTGGAATTCCTGTGCTCTTTTTAACTCTGGGAACAGACTCAAATTTTTTGTCCTGTTCAAGAGAGGCAGACGTACCTCAAGACCCACACTTAAAATGACATTTCCCTGATGATTTTAAGCAGCAAAAGCCTTTAATCCTCTCCTTTTACCTAGTGTAAGGGTTGCTCAACTGAAATACTTATTTTCCTACATGAATATAGCCAGGATGTTCCAAAGGCTTGAGCGGGGTTTTGAACTCCAGCAACATTCTTTGGCTTAACTTCAGGTTCCTTAAGGCTGACATATCCCTTAGCTCACCATCCACTCAGAGAAGAGACAAACCCGCTGCTCCTCCTCCAAAGCACAATTCAGAGCGAGAGCTTAATCTTGTGCTCTGAATCAGTCACTGGAGAAACCTACACTCGCCGTCTATAGGTGAAAGTTGAATTCATACCTCACGTGTATACCTTCAGTGACTAACGTGAAATGGTATCAATACTCAACCAGGGACTTAGTGTAATTACAACACGCAAATATGCAATAGATGGGGTCAAGAGAAATGTCTTGGTTTGATACAAAATAATAAAAACAGTGAACTGTCATTAAAAAGAGTGGAAAACAGAAAAAATTCCAGTAATACTGAAGTATATGAAAACACGCATGAAAGTTCATAGAGAAAGATCTATGGACATACTTAATGTCTAAGACCTAGAAAGAAAATTCCACCTTTATAATTCCAGCTTCCCCTTGAATTTGGAAGGGCTTTGCAACATTGCCATATAACCTCTGCCTTTCACCCCAAGAGAAACAATTCTTAATATGAGTGTTCATGTATTTGTTGCATAACTGCCCAGGTAAAATAATTAACACCTAGAGTAACACCAGAAGTCCCCCACAATCATACCCCATTTTTCGAGCAGTTCTTTATATAGTGGCTAGGTCTTCCGCAACAAAAGCAAGTATATGATGGTGGAGGTGGACCCAAGGGTTTCTTCATGTAACTAAAAGGTTTGAGGGGGAAAAAAGAAAAAGGTAGGCACGTGTCTCTCTTGTTAAAACACACATCTCTGCCATTTTCCCATAATCTTCAAAGAACAGATTGGACATGATCAACACTTACTTGACCGGATCGTATTCATGGCAGGACTGTACCATCAAAGCTTTTAGTTCATCTTCTCGGAAGCACTGGCTTCAGCCAGATTGGCAGTCTGTTTCACAGGTAATTATTTGACACGCACATTGGAAACACATTTAAGCCCACACAGCCAAAGACAACACCACTCACCCCATCCTGTAAAGAGCAGCACAGCGCTAGCTGAGGTTGCATGAAAACAGCAGCTTACATAAAATATAGCTGTACTGAAGATGTTCTGGGGAGTCCTTACGCCATTACAGGCTTTATACGTGCCTGTTAACCTACCTGAAAAGAGCATCCTAGGGCACTCAAAACCTTAGGCTCTCTTTGAGGCTTCCACGAAGACTTGTGTAACTAATCCAATTTTCTCCCAAGTGGACTGAGGCCATGTGCAGCAAAAATTACACTATCCAGTATTTTTAAGCTGATTTTTAAGCTCCAGCCTAGTTGAAGGAGGAGACATCCACTGTACGCTTAATCGAGAAAGATGTATGCAAGGTTCATTATTTAATTCAATTTTGCAGCATTCAAAGACACACAACTTAAGATTTGGGGAAGTTGCTTTTGCTTGCTGAAATTCAGCTTCCGATACAGAAGCACGGTTTAACCTTCAGGTGCACAACCTCTCTTAAATCCTCCACAGAGCTGACGGGGATAGGCACGTCTTGCGTCCCTGAATACCTGGGACTAGGAAAAGGCCTTCTCAGAACGTGTCTTCCCGGCCTTAAAAAGGATGAGACATCCAGCAACCACCCTTACCATGTGTATTCTAAGAGAAAAAGAAATACTGGCAACACTGTTTATCATGGGGAGGAGGAATACAGCTGGAAAACCGTGAAGAAAACCATGGAACAGCAACACAGGATTCTGGATGCAATGTGTGTTATTTCATGAAAAACAACTTGAAATAAAAAATGATGGTTGGTGGGAGTTGTGCATAGTAACATGTAGCTGGAGTAGGGTCAGAATACTTAAACCAGGGAATTAGAAAGATATTTTGAACATTGGCAGATATACTACAGATAGTAATTCAGGAGCAGAGCGCAAAAAAAAAACCTCCTAAGGGAAGATTCATAATGGCCTCTTTCATACACACAGCATTTCTTTCTGTGGAGGCGAGAGCAGGCTGAAAACCACAGAAGACAGCCAGGAAGAGCAGAAAATTCAGGGCAGTAAATACACAAACTGCAAAGCATGTTCTAGCTTGACCTCGCACAGGGTCACATGTACCCTCATTTCCCAAGAGCCGGTGTGACGGGTACACTCAACCCCATAACCAAACTAGCCGTAGTTTGGTACAGGCTCCAAAGGAGGTAAAGGAGCCATAGCCAGGCCAAGAACTCCTCTAGTTTCAATCTCTTCTCTGAAAAACCCACAAAGGAGCCGAGTGACCCAGTGAGCACCGCTGCCTATCACCTTGGAACACTCATCAGGCGATTAACACAGGAATAGCGGGTGGTTTTTCCAAGACTCATTTATCAAGGAGCAAAAAAAGTTGTGGGCACAGGGAGTCTCATGCATACCCTTCCCATTGCATGTGATTTGACTAGGAGCCAGCCACTTTATCCCATAAATATGACAGCCTAAGGGAGCCTTCTTTCAGCTCTCCCTCCTAGGCAGCGTGGCTGCATGGCAGTGATCTCCCCTCGAGCTGGGACGCCTCTCAAGGTTGCTCCTCGAGGCATAGAGGCCTGTTCTCAATAGCAGATCTTTGCTAAGTGACTGACAGCATGCTGAATTCATACTAAGGAAACAGTACTAATCCACGTAGCTACTTAATATTAACTATTATAAACTTTGTACAGATAATTCCATTAGACAAACTGTTGTCCAAGTCTGAGACTAAGATTGGACCGAGCCGCACCTAGGCTCCATAAGGAGTTTAGAAAGCAAGGGGGTCCCCTCTGAACCTCACGACTCAACGGGAGGGTCTTCCTTACCCTTTTGCATCTCCGGTCTCTGTGTGAATCCTTCCACCTCGATTCTAACTCAGTTCTCCCTCGTACGTTTCTTCCGTGCCGTAATTAATAAGGCAAACCTTGCCGTCCAACTTACTGAACCTCGGGAAACCACTGTCAAACTTTGTTAAATTCCTCGTATTTATTGAACTCTGTCAAATTATTATTTCACCTCAATAAAACACACTGATGCTTCTCTCCTCCTGAGCGAGGTGCTTTCCGCCCCTTGGCAAGAGATTGGCGCAGCCGGCAGGATCCTGAATCTGGACTCATGACAGCCCACAGCACAGCCTGCATGGGGTGAAAGGCATGCATCAGACCTCAGGGCCATCACACCCACAGGGAGGCCTGGGGACAGCAAGGGCACCTGCTGTGTCCCCACCAGAGCACGCCTGCGGAGAGACGGCCTTCGGGAAGGGCCCTTCGGTCCGGAGCTGTTCCCTTGGCAGCACGCGGCCTTCGGGAAGGGCCCTTTGCTCCTGAGCTGTTCCCTCAGCAGCGCTTGCGAGGTGTGCGTGCAGCTCTGCCGTCCCTCAGTGCTGCTGTGGGGTCTGCGCCTGCTCGGGGAGGGAGGGAGGGAGAGGAGCTGCCCCGCGTTTGCTCTGGGTCGGCAAATCTTTCCCAAAAGGCGGGTCTGTCTGTGCTGCCAGCCACAGCCCTGGGCAGGAGGAGCTGCGTGACAGGAGCCCAAACCCCTCACAAATCCCCCCGTCCCCTCACAGACCCCAAACCCATCAAATCTCCTCACGGATCCCCCCAGACTCCTCAGAGACCCCAACATCTTCTCACAAATACACTCACAGACACCCCAAACCCCTCACAGGCCCCCCCCAAACCCCTCAAATACCCTCACGGATCCCCCCAAACACCTCACAGACCCCAACATCCCCTCACAAATCCACTCACAGACCGCCCAAACTGCTCACAAATCCCCCCCATCCCCTCACAGACACCCCCAAACCCCTCAAATCCCCTCACGGATCCCCACAAAACCCTCAGGGACCCCAACATCTCCTCACAAATTCACTCAACACCTCACAAATCCCCTCACAGAACCCCCCCATCCCCTCACAGACCCTGCCAAACCCCTCAGAGACCCCAACATCTCCTCACAAATCCACTCACAGACCCCCACAAACCCTTCGAATCCTCTCGCAGACCCCCCCAAACCCCTCAGAGATCCCAACATCCCCTCACAAATCCACTCGCAGACTGCGCAACCCCCCCAAACCCCTCAAATCCCCTCACAGACCCCGCCAAACCCCTCAGAGACCCCAACATCTCCTCACAAATACACTCACAGACCCCCCATTGCCTCACACCCCCCCCCCAAACCCTTCAAATCCCCTCACAGACACCCCCATACCCTTCAGAGGCCCCAACATCCCCTCACAAATCGCCTCCACACCTCACAAATCCCCTCACAACCCCTCCATCCCCTCACAGACCCCCCCCAACCCCTCAGAGACGCCAACATCCCCTCACAAATCCACTCGTGGACCGCCCAAGCCCCTCGCAAATCCCCCCCAAAACCCCTCGCAGACCCCAACATCCCCTCACAAATCCCCTCAACACCTCACAAATCCCCTCACAGACTCCCCCAAACCCCTCAGAGACCCCAACGTCTCCTCACAAATCCCTTCACCACCTCACAACTCCACTCACAGACCCCCCCAAACCCTTCAAATCCCCTCGCAGACCCCGCTAAACACCTCACAGACCCCAACATCCCCTCAACAAATCCAGGCGCGGACCGCCCAAACCCCTCACAAATCCCCCCCCAAACCCCTCACAGACCCCCCTGGCCCCCACCCACCTGCACTGACCGGGCTGCAAGTGCACATTGCCAGCTCATGTCCAGCTTTTCATCCACCAGCGCACCCCCAGCTTACTCGCTGGCAGGGCAGCATGGGCACAGAGTAGGCCTTGGGGCCGTGCAAGCAGCCTTCAGCAATAGCTAAAACATGGGTGTGCTACCAACACTGGTTTGGTCACACATCCAACACTCGGCACCATATGTGCTGCTAGGAAGAAAATTAACTCCATCCCAGCCAAAAGCAGTTATGGCTCAATAGCAGCTTGGTGCTGCTCTGTGTTTTATTTCTGGCTTTGCCTTATGTGGTGTATTTGGCGCGCACGCAATGGAGGGGCTGGGGCTGGTATTGCCCTACACAGTACCCCTGTCCTGTGCACTCCAGGACAAAGCTGGCACAGGGAGCAGAGGGGGGGATGGTGACCTGTTAACGAGCCCCTTTGGTGCCTCTGTGGCTCAGAATTTAGCAGGACAGTCCCACCAGGGAAGCTGGGCTCCCCCAGCCTGTTGGTGGGTCCCATGCCCAGCTCCCTGCCTGCTGACACCGTGGGCATCCAGGTCCCTGTGTGCCCCGATGCGAAGTTCGGCCCAGGATTGGTGAATCCCTGGGTCTGCTGCCATTACGACCTGGACAACTGTGCTACTGATCTGTATTTATTGCTGTGCCATTACTCGGACACGAATGGTCGATCCCTGAAGCTGTCCGTCAGGAGTCTGTCATTGTAGCCCAAACCCATACCCTGGTGGGGCTGGCTCAGGCCCTTGCAGGAGGGCCGGCGCGATGGGCTTGGGGCGCGGGCGGGTGGCTTCAATTCCTCTGGGGGCTCGAGGTCGCTGGGCTGGTCCCGCAACAGCCGGCTGGCTGAGTTGGACAGCCATGAGGGCCGGGGTGGAGGCGGGCGGGCCGGGCGGCTGTCCGGGCTGGCGGAGGCCCGTTCCCTGCTGCTCTGTGGCAGGGGGGCCGGTTTTGCAGGCACAGGTGATGGCTCTTGCTGTCGGGTCCAGCTCTCCGGGGTGCTGCAGCGGCTGCTCCGGCTGTCCAGGCCCGAGGAGCAGCTGCTGGTGTCGGACCAGGCTCGCGAAGCTGCGGAGAGGCGCCTGCGGAGAGAGGAGGCTGCTGAGGCCCCACCGCGGCTGTGGGGCCGGGCGGGTGTGAGGGTGCGGGGCAGCACTGGGCGCCTCACGGGGTGCGGATGCCTGGCTGCGCGTGGGAGCTGTGGGCGTGGAGAGCTCCGTGCAGAAAACGGGGCACCCCGCACCCCTCGTCTGGGGCTCTGCTCGCCTGCCCACGGCTCGTCTCCTCTCGGCCCTGACCATCCTGACCTGCCTGCTCTGCACGTGCCTGGAAGGAGACCTGCCCGCGACAGACCGAGGGGACCAAAGCTGGGCACAGCGCTGCAGGGCCAGGAGAGCCTCCTGTTCTCCTTTCTCAGCGTGCCTGGCAGAGACCAGCACTCGGCTCCCCTGCCTGTCCCTGACCAGACAAGGGCACAGCCTCGGCTCTCTGTTCAGCGAGATGCTCTCCATCCTCTCTTCAGAATACGTATCCAAAGAGATACGTACCCCTGCACAGAAAAAAACCCTGCCTGTGCTGAGAACACACATGCTGGCAGGGCTCACGTGCAGATGGGACAGGCTGACTCTTTCTCCAAAGCAAGGCCGAGAGCTGGGAAGGCTCCTCACCACGGTCTCAGTTGCTGGGACACCCTGGTCGAGGTGAACCTCTGGGATTTACGGCATCACCTAACAGGGTGATTTCTGCTGGCAGGTTCACTGGCAGAAAGATGTCACTATTGCGCTTCTCACTTTCTATGGCAATGTCATCCCTCGTTTTTCTTCCTGACCTTGCTCATCCTACGTCTGTCGCTGGGTCTGCTCTTGTCGAGGCAGGGTCACTTTTAACTAACACTTGCCACAGGAGGAAGGCGTTTCACAAAAGAGTGCCCATGAATTGAGAGGCCAGTTAAAACATCTTACAGCAGAAATCTCAGTAGAGTTTGGCCAGTAACTGTCTCGGCACTCCACAATACCCTACCTCTAAATGTTTCATGGCTAATAGCAGCCATCTAATACAGAAGTTTGGCAAAAAAACCTCCCAACAACTCACCGTCGTCTCTTCCTCCACAGACAGATCACACAACACAGTATCATCCCAAACAGCACGGAGCCCAGGACCGCCACGGCGCCTTCTATGCAGTAGTACCGGAAATCTTGAGGATCCACAGCATTTGTGTTTCTCTTGTCATCCACACCTGCAGGAACAATTCTGTGCATTAGTGTGTCCTGCACGCTACTGGTAATCTCACAGGAGGTCTGACATTGCCAGGAAATGTTCTTTCTCACTTTGTTAGCATCTCTGCACCAGCAAACATGCTGGGGCTGCAATGTTTCCTTGGTTTCAGTAGAAGCAAAGGAAACTCCCAAAGCCATTGCAAATCAATGCACTCTGGAGCCTCTCTTTCTCCTCAGAGCTTTGCTCACACTGTGGTACGGCTGTAATCCAGTTTTCCCAGTGTCACAGGTTTGCTCCCCCTTCTTGGCCACCCTTCACGTTTGCACACAATTTCTTTTGCGCTCACCCACTTTCACTCCCCAAGGCTTGCTAGTGCTGCTGCCTGGAGGCTCTCTCTGACCCTTTGGGACAAGTTGTCCCACTGAACAGAACTCATGAGGCCAGATGGAGAGCATGTGGGGGAGCGCAGCTGTTTGACCAATCGTTCCTTTGAGCGACACAGACAAAACCCATCCCTGCATCAGGGAGTGCCACCCCCAGCTCTCTCCCCAGCCCATCACCCACACCCTGAGGGGATGGAGTCAGGCCCTCTCAGGAGACACCTGAACCTCGCTCTCTCCCTCTTCGCCTTTCCTCCAGCGTGGGCACTGCTTGCATGCCCCCAGGTTTCAGGACTTGTCTTCCCCTTATGGCCCCCTGCAAGACTGCTAATTACCTGCACTCTTTGGAGAAAATTCGTATCTCCTGGCGTGGTGGGCTTCTCCAGGGCTGGACAGCACTGCCACTGCCAAGAATCAGAGAAAGGTAAAGCCTCAGCATGGCTCAGGCACAGAAGATGCAGGAGGGTGGCACAGGTTCCCTCTAAGCCCATGCCCCATCCGCCAGTGAATCCCTTTGGACCTCAGTTCACAGGAGGGATCCCCCTCTGTTGTGCTTAGGGGGACTCAGGGCAAGCTCTGGGATGCAGGTATTGCAGGAGGCACATTCCATTAAGAGTCGTATTTCCCATCGTCTGCTGTGGGTGGTTCAGATGGCCTCACCCCCAAAACGGTAAAGTTCTCAAATTCCTGTGAACAGGGTGTGGTGGGAGGTGAGCATCTCACTGCATCCACACGGAGGGTTACGAGTGAGTGTCCCTCTGGCACACTGATGGCAGTAACCTCCACACCCCAGAGATGACAGTCATCCTCAGAGAGCCGTTGCTGGCTTCTTTTAGAACACTCGCTCTGTACTAATAATAGTTTGGCTGCTGACAAGATGTGCAGTAGCGGGCACCAGGGGAAGAGGCTGCAGACACACAATGATTTTGATTCATGACACTGGATGACTGAAGGACAGCAATTACCTGGCACGCCTGTTGATTGAATTGCCCCTGTTTTTTCGTCAGAGACTGGCACTGCGTGACTATCTCCTTCCTGAAACGCCTCCTTCTCCACAGTCTCACGGTCCATCTCTTTAGAAAGAAAGTGGCTCACTTTAATTAGAAGTAACCGTTCCTCATCAGGAACGTGGTATCTTCAGGAGGCAATACTTCTCAAAATACATTAATAACGCTTAGAAACAAAGCCTGGGCATTTGGGGGTGCACCTAGTCACTAGTCCAAACGATGTGTCATTCATGGAGAAAAATTTAAGTGCTAGACACTTTCCAGTTTACCAGGAGACAGCAAATCCTGACCTGCTAAGAGACTAGGAGATTGCATGTGATCTTGTTCACATTCCACTTGGTGCATTTTTGGCAAACTTCAAGATGATGGTAAATTACTTCCCTCAGAGGAGACAGGAAGATGCTGTGGCCAGTTCAGGTGGGGAAAGAGTCCTTCTGAGAAGCACTTCCCATCATACCAACTCCACCACATGGTAAGGGTAACAGACACGCATAGTGGACTGAACCGCAAGCTCTTGCAAGCATATTCCGGGCACTTTCACAAGTGGCAGTGAAGAGCCCACAGTCCCCCAAAACAAGAGGAAAACCACAACCAAGTTATCGAAAACACAACTAGAAACAGACAGGCAGACCACCCGACACCGAATTCACAGCCCTTCATTTTAGCTGCCTTCAAGTTAGGTGTCAGGCCTTCAGCTGGGTGTCCAGCTTTCGCCTGTCCCTGACCCCGAGGTGTCACCGAGAGTCCTCAGACATCAAGGAGAACAATGGGGTTAGACCAGGCTGCGAAGCCGGGGTGCTCCCATCCTGCCCAGGGGATGCCTGCAGCCCAGGCAAAGTCTGCTGGTCTCAGTGACCCCAAGCTCCCGGCGCATCCTGTCCACTGGCCAAGGGCACTCTCCCTGCCAGTGACTGGCAGGGTGCTGGCCCTCTCATGGCTTATCAGGAATCGGCTCCTCAGCCAAGTCCCTCACACACTCAAGGTGTGAGCACTGTCAGTTCCTGCCAGCTGGATACCAACGTCTGCCCAGAACAGCTCTGGCCAGTAACGCTGTAACTGGGGCAGCAGCCGTCCCTGGGGCTCAGTTGAACCACAACTGGCAGCAGAGACTCTGCACCATCTCTACAGCTCACCAGCACCTGCAAGGTGTGAAATTTGAGTGTCAGTGCAGTGCGGCTCTGATCGATCCCTTCCTGCTGCACAGGATTCATGTCCATACATGCATCTGAAACCTCAGCTTCCCAAGACTTCTGGTTATACCCACCACGTGCTGCTTTGTCCAGTTCCTTCAGGATTTCCTTTAGGACTTCTGGTGACCGCTGGGAAGATCTTCCTATTTCAGCTTTAGCTTTATACTTTGCTCTTTGAGGACCTTAACAGAAAGTATAAAGTTAAATTTCTCAAGAATAACATACTGAAAACGAGCGCTTAGTCTGTGAAGTCAGTCAGGACTGACTACTCACCCCTAGGATGCCAGGTGAGCTCCAGCGCAGGACCCAGCCGAGAAGCTGGAAGAGCCCTCCCTGTACCCACATCTGCAACCAAACACCCACGAGAAGCTCCCATCATACATTGTGATATACACTGTCATACTGAATAGCAGAACATGTAAGGGGATCACAGAACAACATGGCACACACGATGCAGGCCTATATTCCCACACCTGCAAGAGACATCTTGCTCACATTTGGGCTTCGAGCTGGCAGCTCTCAAAGGAAGTAAAAAGCCATGACGTACCCGTGCGATCTCCCTGCGCGTCAGCCCTGGAACCCGGCTGGGAAGCTGGATAGCCATTGCGTCCAGCCACGTCTGTAAACAAACAGAACAGAGAAGCTCCTGTGAAATATTTCAATAGACTTCTTCAGATGTGAACGGCAATGAATGCAGTTCACACACAGGGTTGCTCCATGGCACTCGTCTCTCCCTGCCACTCAGGAGCACTGTGCAGACCGTTACTGGGTGCCTGGAACATGCCAGTTTAAAACAAACCATGTACAGAGCTGCCGGCAGAAAGGACTCCCTGGAGCCCACACCAGCTCTAAACTCAACCCCAACAAGCCCAATGGCTTTGCAGCAGGCACTGGAAGCAGCGCAGGGTCAGAAAGGCTGGGAAAGAATGTTTTGCAAGGCAGAGCGCCCCAGGCCACATCACTGAGCCTGACCCATTCCCTCTCTGCTCTTCTGCATGTCTAAGCATCAGCCAAGAAAATACTAACTTAAATTTCATATGAACAAATATTAAAACCTAAATGCCCGCTCATTCAACTGACATACCTGTGGGGTTGCCCTGAGGCTCCCGGACAAGATCCGGCTGAGCAGTCGGGTGGCCATCGGCTACAGGCACAGCTGTAATCAAGCACGTTTCCATTAGAGGCTGTGATCTACCTCTTTCTCAGTGACCTGCAGTCACTGGAGGGGGGTCAGGTAATGACGTGGGACCCAGACATGGGTGGAGGTTTCCAAAGCTGCAGAGGGCCTGGGGGACCTGGGTTCACCCAAGGAGAGCACTGCCGGGCTAGAGCAGGAATGCTCCTGTTTTTCTGAACAGACATCTCCCAAGGACGGACATCCCTGAGGCTGAAAGTCAGGATTCAGCCAGGGAGCGGCAGAGCCAGGGCCCGGGGCACAGCTGTGACCAGCGCGGGGAAGAAGTGCCCCTGCAGGCTATTACCTGGCCCCTGCGGTGCTGCTCTGGCCCCGACATGCAGGCCAGGGGAAGGCTGCTCTGGGGCAGGGCAGCACAGGGCCGGCTCTGGGGATGGTTCCTCACCCCGCGGTGCTGCTCTCGGCCCCACCGTTCACCTGGAAAATGCCTCTGCAGCGGCTGCAACCCCCTGCACCTCCCCACGGGACATCTACCTCCCGCTGCCCATGAAGCTGGCCGCGGCTCATCCGGCCCAGCCCGGCCCCGCTGCTCTCACAGCCCTGCCACACCACGACCCCAGCCCCGCTGTCACCCCGAGGTGTGGTGGGTGCTGCGCCACGCTGCCAGCGCTGGGTGCTGGCCCTCGCCTGCCCACCTACCTAATCCCCGCGCTTGCCACGGAGCAGCCCCGACATCCCAGGCTTGCAGGGACACCACAAAGAGGATAAGGAGGCAGGCGGGGGTCATGGCCCCCCACGCCTGCACCATGCCGCCGCTGCTGCTGCTGCTGCTGCTGCTGCTGCCGCTGCTGCTGCTGGCACTGCTGGAGCGGTGCCTGTGGCACAGCACTGCACATCACGGCGTGGCACAGCGGGGCTCTGTGACCTCACAGTCCTGCCTTCCCACCGCGGCCACGGCCCTGGGGCA